>NW_017731391.1:920683-925149 GCF_001890085.2 Hipposideros armiger | reverse complement strand
TTAGGTTTTTTTTTCCTCTACCTGGCCTCTTGCATTCTCAGTAACTTAGATCCACTAGTTGTTTTCTGCTCTTTAAAATGTTTTCAGTCCCACCTTCATTAATGGCATAGTTCCATGAGCATTTAAATATGTTTAAATCTCTCTCATTGGAAAAAAAAATCACTCATTCTACTCCATAGCAACTTCCACTGAGAGCCTTATTTCTCTCTCTTCCTCTTCACAGCCGAACCATTTGAAAGTGCGGTTTGCAAAGCTGTCTTTCTGGTCTTACCTCCCATTCATTCCCTCCTTCATTGCAAACTGGCTTCTGTCTCCACTCAATCCACTCTTCCATTTTTGTTAGCAAATCCATGTTCGTTGTCAAGTGCTTATATTACTCGATCTTCCTGTAACATTTGAAACAATTGACCATGTCCTTTCTGAAACATTCTCTCCCATTAACTTCAATGATGTGACATTCAACTTGCTTTTTTTCTGCCTCGCTGGGTGCTTGAGTTAGATTATTTTAAGGTTGTAGGAAACAAAAATAAAACGAGAGGTTAATGTAAGGATAAGCGTGGATGTAAGTATGGGTGGGGATTTGCCCTCACTGAACTCAAGGAAGAATGGTCCACCATCCTGAGAAGGGGGAGGTAGTTGATACTATAAGAACAGAGTGCCAAAGGCAGGGTACCACGTGGCTCTCACAGCTGGGCACAGCTGGGTCCCCTTACACATCCCACCCATGCAGGTTTTCTTTGATGCCATGATGACTCTGCCTCTGCTTCTAGTACCTCAGCTGGTGCCATCATCTCCCTGCTCTTCTTTCTACCTGTAGCTTCTACTTCTGCTTATTCTGGGCTGCCCCTTGTCTGTGTTTTCTAATACTTCCTGGCTTTTCTGTCTTCCCCTTCTGCTCCCGCCAGTAACTGCTCTTACTGTTTCTTTGTTTCTCCTCCAGAGGGAGGACCTGATTAGTCGAATCTGTCACTCTTCAGTGTGAGGTTCTTTTGCATCATGTCACCTTGTTGAGCAGCACTTTTGCACCATGTCACCTCGTAGGCCAGTGACAAGCCTGTAGATTGGTTTCCTTTAGATCAAGCCCCCATTTCTGGTGCAGTCTACTGAGGTTGCAGAAATGGGGTCTCATGTCTGTCTCTTGGATATAAGTGTTCCATGGGGGTCTGTCCTAGGTCTCCTTTTCTCATACTTTACACACTCTCCAGTGCATTAGCCTTGTGACTTCAGGCAAGTCACGTATCTCACCGTGCCTCAGTTTTCTCACCTGTGAAATAGAGGTAATAATACCTACCTGTTATGGTTTGAATTGTGTCCCCTCAAAAGTTGTTGAAGTCTGAATTCCCAGTTCCTATGAATGTGACCACATTTGGAAATAGGGTCTTTGCTGATGATCGAGTTACGATGAGGTCATTAGGGTGGGCCCTATCTAATAGGATGATGTCCTTATAAAAAGAGGAAATTTGGACACAGAGATAGACACACACACACACACACACACACACACACACACACACACACNAAAAAAAAATGATACCTTTAACATGAAACCTTTAAGACAAAGAAATCCTACAAAGTTTTATTCAGCAATATGTTAAATGCATTCACAGCAAGGATACATTTTCAGGATCAGGATTTTATTATGAATTTCTCTCACTTTCTGCCTTCCTTTAAAATTTCTATTTCATAAATATTTTTTCAGGAAATTATATTCTTCACTGAGAAAAACGTGTTACTCTTTTGGGCAATTATCTGATTTCTGCCACATGAAATTATTTTTTATAGTCCCTGAGAAAAGCATTAGTGTCTAATTAAAGGAGAGGGAAAAAACAGGTTACAACCAAGCACGAAAACATTAGAAGAAAGGAATGAGGTTGGATGACAGACCACACAAGGATCACCTTATGGGGCTGGGTCATCTCTGCCTGGCTTTCTCCTTCCTGAGAAGGAACACTATGGAATAGTGTTTCGCAACAGAATAAACACACCTGACTGAGCTAAGTTTGCAACAGGCAGAAGAGGCAGCCTCGGAGTTTCGCAGGGGAAGGCCTGCAGCCTCCGGAAGTCCCCTCGCTGCTCCAAACGCAGTGGCTGCTGCTCGGGACCCACCAGCAGCTGCAGTGGAGGAAGTGATGTCACCTTTGGGTCTCTGGAGGACGGAGTCGCCCAGAGGCTGTGCTTCCCCCAGGCAATAGAAAGTTGTTGCGATGGGGGGGTCTGGGGCATGGGAAGACTGTTTTTGTACATTCTCTCTGCTTTCATTTTCCAAATACAATCTTTAATAAACTTGATTTATTTTCTTGTAAATTTATTTTCTACACTATTCAAATATACATTTAATAACAGTCATTTAGAAACAAACTGTCATATTATTTTTCCACTTTTGACCTATCATTAATTCTATTTCTAGATTTATATAAGAGACTAAAAGTGGTCCATAGTGGTTAGTACTGTACTTTCTCTTTATTATACAAAATTACAGTCCACATATCCGAATATATGTTTATATATTATTCCCAGTGTATGACTCCAGCACATATACAATAATTTTTAACACATATATAAATATTAGAAAAGTTTGACTATAATCCTTAGAGATTTCTGGTAGAAAGGGTATATGGGATAAGAGAAAGATATTCTGTCAATGTATATAATTCACATGCACATTAACTATTTGTCATTTGGACAAACTGAAAATCCCTTTAATACAGCCATTTCCTTTCTTGTTAAAATGCCAGTTGGTTGTTGGCTTTTCCTCTGTGGCATTCATTCCATATTTGGCAGATCAGTTTCATGTTTTTGTTAGATTTTGTTCTTCCATAATACCCATGTATATTTTATGTTGTCCAATAAAATGCATTAGGTTGATGTGATTTTTCTAACTAGAGTTTTAAAATATTTAGCACTAACTCTTCTACCAAATACACTGAATGATCATTGCTACTGAGGTTGTTTTTCTGGTTATTTTTCTCTGAGACATTCATGTGTGTGCATCAAGTATTTCAGAGCAAAAATTGAAACCTGATTTGTCTAAATTTCCGATTTTACCTTACAGTCTATCTTTCAGATGAATAGCGAGTCATTCAAAGTCAAGGGGTGGTGGGCTGAAAAGCTGGTAAAGAACTTCTGTACTGTTGATATTGCAATCATACTTAGGACTTGGAAATGGAATCTAATTTTCACTGGGGAAAATTTCATGGTTATAGTACCTTTGAGCAGGAAGGCTCTGTCCACTTCATGTAGTAGCAATCTTATCCACATCCCTTATTGCACATCCCTCTTACCTTTTCACAAGCAAGGGGGGCCTATATGCTTTTCTTTCCCCTGTGCAGCCTCCATATTGTTATTCCTTCGCCTTTCTGTATAAACCGTCGCTCTTTTAAGGCTCCTGCTAACTGTTATGTAACAGTTTCTCTGGTTCTCACTGAGGTTACCTACTAACATCCTGTCTATTCTTTCTACTTAAGACTGTTGCAAATCGTTCATAGGTGTCTTCACCCCCAATGAGTACTGCCTTCATGTTGGGTGACTTTAACGCCTATAGCCAAACCCAGGTAACACCATATCTTTAGTTTCTTGGCCTTCTTAGCTCTCATACCTTTACCTCCTGTTGCTTCAGCCACTCACACCCTTGACTGCAGTTTCTAGAAATCCAACGTAGACTACCTTAAGTCAAAGAGAGAATTTTGGGGGGGCTCAGTTGAAAGATTCAGGGGTAGCCTAGCTTCAGCATGGCTAGATCCAGGGATTCAAAATTGTTCTCTGGATTCTTTTTGCTTTCCATCTTTTACCTCTGCTTGATTTTCTTGTCTTTGCATGTTGGTCTTGCTTTCTCCTTCTGCACATGGGTTCCTCCAGGCTGCCAGGGAAGAGAGCCACAAGCAGCTACCCGGCCTTTCCAACTCATGAGCTGAGAAAAAGCGAGGCTCTCTGCCTTCACCATCCACGGAAGAAATCTGAGAAGAGTCTGATCTCTTTCTGATCACATTCCTGTCCCTGAACTCACCGGTCTGTAACCCATGCCAACCCTTGCAGTGATGGTGGGGTGGGGTGAGGCCCCAGAACCATGTGGAATGACAGAGGGAAAGTTCCCCAAAGGAAGAGAAACTGGACACAACACACATCTATGACACGTAATCAAATGCAGGCTCTTCTAATCACCTAGAACTTTTCCATTTCTGAAATCTTAAAATTTCTGTAGCCTTTTTTCACCCCAGACCTCTATTTCTTACTCCCAAAAAGCTATTCTTTGAGATTCCGTGGTCCTCATATTTTGTCTCCACTAGCCTTGCCAGTTCCCACTCCCTCTGGAGCGTGTGTAGATATTACTGTTCATTTCTTCAGTCTTTCTCTTCCTAGCACCTTGAACTCTGTGTTGCCTTGCCCTTGTGTCCTCACATTTGAGTTAATCCCAACTACAAATGTTTCTGCTGCTTTTCCTTCCCCACAGAATAAGACTGGAGGAAATC
>NW_017731391.1:914822-918858 GCF_001890085.2 Hipposideros armiger | reverse complement strand
ACACAGAGATAGACACACACACACACACACACACACACACACACACACACACACGGAGAATGCCACGTGAAAATGAAGGCAGAGATCGGGACAATGCAGTGATAAGCCAAGGGATGCTGATGATTGACAGTAAAACACCAGAAGATGGGGGAGAGGCCGCAGCAGGTCTTTCCTCACAGCCCTCAGAAGGAACCAGCCTCGCTGAATGAAACCTTGACCTTGGAATTCTGGCCTCCAGAACTGTGAGATAATGAACTTCTGTTGTTCATGCTGCTCAGCAGAACTTTGTTAATCCAACCCTAGGAAACTATACACTGTCTTAGAAGATTGCTGTAAGGATTAACTAACACAAAGAATTTAGAAAATACCTGTTGCAACAGCAACACGGTGCAACTTTGTCCAGTCCCGCTTTCTTACTTTCTTACAGACTTAGTTCTAAGTGTGCAATTCAGCAGAACCCCTTGCATCCAAATTCCCATTTCAGGGTCTTTTCAGGAAACCTGACCTAAGACAGATTCAGTCATCCTCCTTGCGACTAGTTATGCAGATAAAACCACTTTGGTATTTTCTATCATGTGGTTTTCATCAATCAATCAGTCAGTAAGCATTTATTGATCCCTTGGTGGTATAGGACCCAGAAAAAACGAAAACAATAAAATAAAACCTAAAATATGTATGACTTATAAGTTATGTAGTCTTTTGCTTCTTTTCAGAATTCTCTAGAGAGATTTATAACTAGGTTCTAGTATAATGCTGAGTACCAAAAAATATTTATTTTTCCATTTCCTGTCAGTTTCAGCAAGGTAGAGTGCAGAATAGATGCTACTCTAAGCAAAAAAGGATTTATTATAGGGTATTAAGTGGCTTACAGAACCATGTGAGGGCTGAAGAAATAGACTTGAGGTTGAACTTTCCATAGCAACTCTCAAAGGCACACCACAGAACTTACCCACCAGGACAGCTGCTGCTACTTCTACAGTCAGAAAGGCAGTGCACCCAGAAACCCATCGGCACTACCAAGATCTGGACACCTCACCTTCAGGGTGCCTCTTCTTCCACTGCTAACCCCGGAACCTCACTGTACTTGGTGTCATCTGGGCCAGGAAATAGAAACCTGTGCCTTGCCTTGGATCTGGTGACCATATGCTGGGTCCTCTGCTAATGATGCCACAGAAGACCAAAAGTGTCTACCATGTGCTCGCCAACAGAAATAGAGGTGGCAGGAGAGATGTAACCTCTGCCATCTTCCAAGTCTCATACTTGGGCATTTGATTAGTCAAACCCAAATGACACTGGAATCTTTTCTCAAGGGATTCCGGGAAACATAGTGTTTACTTTCCAAGTGTTGGAGGCACAGAAAGGTATACAGAACAATGTTTTTCACACTTTTGGACATACTGGACTGTAAAATTTATTTGACTCACACATACATACAGTCAGTCACATTCGTGTTTACCTGGAATAAAAGATTCACAAGGCAATGAGATGGCCCCTGATGGCTTCTATTCTAGTGCCTGCTGTGCAATTCTGCTATGCTAGGCTACTCCACTCCATTAAGAAATGCTGGTTTTGACCCACTCGGTTGATTTTATGACTGACTAATGGATGGCAATTGGCAGTTTGAAAAAAATACAGCACTACAAGAAGGCCGAAATGGATGTTGAGTGCCAATCTATAATATCCACTTTACTACCCTATTTCCTCCCCTGACCCTGAATTAATGAAAAGGACTTAAGGCTGCTCACAGAAGGGGCTTAGTAATATGATATAGTGTACAGTGGACTGAGGATCGAGAGTGGGTTCTAGTCCCTGCAGCAGCAGTTTCTCCTTTTGTGCGTGACAGCGCGCTAATGACCCGATTGACGCTTACCTGGGAAAAATGAGAAAAAGCGTGATGGGTATCTTGTGATCTTTATAGAGGATGGATTAAGCTCACACACAGTCCTGATGGCAAAGGCACTTGTGAATCAGCTGTGGTACTCCTAAAAAATATTAGTTGGCTTTAATTCAGTTCCTGGTTTTACACGTAGGTGTGCAATCTAATGATTGATTCTAAGAACATGATGGTATGCACTGAGCGTGGAGTGTGTGATTAGTTCACCTGCCCCATGTCTGGAAGGCAATTGTTAATGTCACCCTTAAGGTTCATAAAGAATTTAATCCTTTAATGTAGAGCTTTTAGTAAAAGCTTACATTTGCCAAAGATTGAGGCTTTCAGTAAGGACTTTTCCCCTAATGTGGTGTAGATTGTAAGGTAATTGGATTTAAACAAGAAAAACCTATCCAGACGGCAGAACAAGTAAACATTTAACAGATGCCTATTCTATGCCAAATGGTGTCCCAAGCATTTTCACCTACAGTAACTCACATAATCCTCACAACAGTTCTTAAAGGAGGAATTCGGAGCCTCTTTCTTATGGACGAGGGGCAAAAAAAGGTTAAGTGATTAAAAGGGGTTCACCAAGGTCTTTAATGGGTGGAAGAATGTGGAGTTTGCGCCCGGCTCTGGCAGACTCATTACACCTCTTGCTTTTCCTACCGGACCAGAATGTCTACTGCTTTCATTGTTTGTTCAGGGTGAGTATAAGTGAATAAATACTCAAAGCAGCCTTTTTTAGGAAGACTGAAATTCTCATATTTCAGAAAAAGAGACATTCTAATGGGTACTTAAGCTGTCCCTTTTATCTGAAAGTCCCCTAAGTCACATCTTGCTCTGTATAGCACCTTGTTATCTACAAGTGGTAGGGAATTGTGAAGATTTTTTTTGTGTGTGTGGGCATCGTTTTAGTTTCATCATATCTTTCATGGTTTCCTTTTGCTAGTGATAGTGTTTAAATGAACTGGGAGACTTTGTAAGTGACAGACACGACTCCCCTGGGCACCTCCACTTTGTAAACTTAACATAGCCAGTCGTGTCTAATATGGGGCTTGAGTTCTATGTGGTGGCAGCATAGGATGCTCAGCTTCTGAAACACATGCCCCAAATCTGCAGAGTGTTTATGCCTCTTTAAACATTGGACTCTTAACTCAATATTTGTTTTTGAATTTTTCCTCTTTTAGCAAAAAATACATAAAATGAAGTAAAATGTTAGGTTAAAAAAAAAGCACACTTCAATGTGATTCTTTACCCAGGCAATTTGATTTTATTATCCTCAGTACAGAGGTTGAGCTGACATATAAGCCAACAGGATATGTAATAGATGACTTTGGGGGACATGGTTCACCTACTTTTGAGAATCATGTTGAGTTTTCTTTCTTTTTCCTGGATAAGTCATGTAGCTGATTTAAAACTTTCCTTTGATTATTTCTTATATGAGGTGTGATCAAAAGATATGGTGAATGTTTAAATTAAAAAAATCTATTATAGTAAAAGACACATTGCCATTAACCCTCCTCAAAATACCCCCCTCGCTTCGAACACACTCTTCCCATCCTTATTGCCACTTTCTAAAGCAGCTTTGGAAGTCCTCTTTCGTGAGTGACTTTAGTTGTGCTGTCGTGGCTGTCTCGATGTCCTGAATAAATTCAAAATGCTTATCTTTCATGGTCATTTTGACTTTGGGGAAGAGCCAGAAGTTGCATGGTGCCAGATCTGGTGAATAAGGTGGATGAGGACACACCATAATGTTTTTATTTGACAGACATTGCTGTACCAGAAGTGACATGTGACATGGAGCCTTTCCATTGTGATCACAAAAGACAGTGGATGCATCTTCCAAGTGCCATCCAACAGAAAAGCAGGGATCTTCAATACGGGAACTGGAGCGATGAACCTTAGTAATAGTGCGTAATGAGCTTCAACTTGTTCGATGCAGTCAGCTACGGTTGAGAGAAGGTATATTTTAAAATGTGCTGTAACTCATCCTCCATCATGACAACGCTCCATGTCACACGTCGCTTCTGGTATATGGCAATTTCTGTCAAATAAAAACATTACGGGGCCGGCCGAGTGGCGCGATGGTTAAGAACTGGCTTGGGACGCCAGAGGGCCCCGGTTCGGATCCCACATGTGAGGGCCAGTGACACTGCCCTCTAC
>NW_017731391.1:902894-914497 GCF_001890085.2 Hipposideros armiger | reverse complement strand
AACAACAACATTACGGTTGTTATAAGTCCTCATTCACTTATTCACCAGATATTGCAACCATGTGACTTCTGGCTCTTTCCCAAAGTCAAAATGATTCAGGACATTGAGGCAGCCATGACAGTGCAAATAAGACACTCATGAAAGAGCACTTCAAGAACTGATGGGATAAATGTGTTCGAAGTGAGGGGGAGCAATTCGAGGAGGATTAATGGCAATGTGTCTTTTACTATAATAATAATTTTTTTATCTAAACACTCACCATATTTATTGATCACATCTCATAAGTTAACTAATGTTTAGTCAATGTGTGTAGTCCTTAGAAGGTCCTCTGTGAAGATGATGAACTACCCACAATGCTTCCCTCAGAGAACATGTCTAGTTACAAGGGAAGGGCAATTTCCAAAGTTCTGAAAAGTACTTAATCTTTATAACACTAGTTATCATTTATTTATGCATCTGAGCCTTTTGTAAGCTTTATCTAATCTTTCCCTAAATTCTCTGAGGCAGACACTGTTATTAGTCTCATTTTAAAGCTAAGAGAGTTTAGGTCACTGGCGTCAGCTCACACGGCTGGCTGCTTTACCCAGCACCTTACCTCCTGTGCTTTTCCACCTTGTCCACGGAGGAACACATTGCCAGGCCCTGCAGGTGGGTGCCTGGCCAGGTGGTACCCTGTCCTCAGTGAGAGTGGGAACTGTATCTGCACATGTGTATTAGCCAGTGACTTGGAAATTTAGGTGAATTGGACAAGGAGGAAAGCTGTCTGCTCAGCAGAGATCTGTCTCCATGTTGACAGGAGCCCACTCTGACTCACTGGTTTGGGAAACTTAATGTTAAAGGTTGACTTTTAAACACATGCCACTGTCACTGCAATAGGGATCTCTATGCCATTTATTTAGAAGCCTGATAACATGGGGAATAAGAATATAAACTTTGGAGCTATACTCACTGGACTCTCATCTGAACCCTACCTCTAACTATTTCCTTCCATCTCTGGGCATCAGTTCTCTCACCTATAAGATGAGAATTTGTAATGGTACCTTCTAGACTGGTAATCTTCTAGAATTGGTATGAGGGTTAAGTGAAGTAGTAAATATGAAATGCTTAGCCTAATGGTACATCGTAATTGTCAATATGTATGTATTGACACTTGCACATTGGGGCTTGCCCTCTTGGAACCCAGATGCCATGCAAAAAAGTCTAGACTCAGCTAGTCTTCTTGGAGATAGATCCTAAGACCATGTGGAGAGAGAGGCTCTGCCGTCCTAGGGTTCCAGATGAGCCCAACTCTGAGCCAATTTTCCAGCTGAATGTAACCACATGGGGAACTCCAGTAATGAGCAGAAGGACTGTGCAGATAGCCTACAGCATCATGAGAAATAATAAATCAATGCTGTTTTAAGCCACTAATTTTTTGGGGTGGTTTGCTGTTTCAACAGGTGATTGAAACACCTTCTGCAAAGTCTGCATAATACTGTGAAACAGAACCTTTTACCAAACCAGTGTAATAAAAACACGGCATTAATATTAGAATCCCAGTGGCAGATGGATGGCTGTGAGGAGCAAGAAGAAGGGTTTTCAGAGTTCAGAGGAGCACATCTGCATCGTGGGCCCTCATCCTGTTGCCAAGAAGTCCATCAGAAGGCTCCTAGGGAGTTGCCAGGACTCCTGCCTGATGGGAAAGCCATCATGGTGGCCTTTGGCCTGTGGAAACACAAAAAAACCCACAGGCACTCTGACCGCCTTGCCACAATAATTGCAATTCACATTCCCATCTGCCAACAAAACCAGTGTTTACAACAGAAAAATAAGACAATTTATATTTTCAGAAACAAATGTTTTATTTGGAAAATGTCAGTTCCAGTTGCACCCTAATGGTGTTTTTCCAAAACATGTGGTTAGTAAGAAGGGTAGAATAAGGACTTGGGTTATTTTAAGAGAGCTTTAGAAGTTGACTAATGGTATTTCAAGGGATATGAACCTGTTTGCACTGTGGCTGCTGAATAGATGTGCCTTACTCTTGCTACATGGTCTGATTGAAGTACGTGCATCAAACACTACTGCGTCTTAATAACACTGCTTCCCTTTGCTGAATTGCTTTTTATTCAATACATTAGATGAAATGAATTGAGTGGTTTGGACATTGGAGAGGATTCCAAATTCTCAGGGGAAAAATACATTTAATTTATGACTAGGATAGAATAAATAAATAAAATCTATTTGAATGAATACTTTAAAAAAACCAGACTTTATTTTTTAGAGCAGTTTTAGGTTCACAGCAAAACTGAGTGAAAGGTACGGAGAGTCCCCACATACCCTCTCCTCCCCCAACATGCACAGCCTACCCCACTAGCAGAATCCTGCACTAGATGGCACATTTGTTAAAAGCAATGAACCTGCATTTATCCACTAACCACTTAAAGTCCATGGTTTACGTTAAGTGTCACTCTTGGTGTTGTACATTCTATGGGTTTTGCCAAATGTATAATGATTGTATCCATCATTATAGTGTCATGCAGAGTAGTTTCACTGCCTTAAAAATCTGTGATTGCCCATACATCCTTACTCTCAACCCCTGAAAACCGCTGACATTTTTTTAACTGTCTTCACAGTTTTGCTTTTTCCTAAGTTTCATATTGTTGGAATAATACAGTATATAGTTTTTCCAGATTAGCTTCTTTCACTTAATAATATCCATTTAAGATTCCTCTGTGTCTTTTGATGGCTTGATGGCTCATTTCTGTTTAGCTCTGAATAACATTCCAGTGTCTGGTTACCACAGTTTATTTAACCATTCATGTACTTGTAGGACATCTCAGTTTCTTCCAACTGTTGGCAGTTTTAAATAATGGTGCAACAAACATCCATGTGAAGGTTTTTGTTTGGACATGTTTTCAACTCCTTTGAGTAAATACCAGGGAAGATGGTAGGAGTATGTTTAGTTTTAGAACAAACTACCAAACTATCTTCCAAAGGGGCTGTCCATTTTATATTCTTACGAGCAATGTAAGAGAGCTCCTGTTGCTCCAAATCCTTGTCAGCATTTAGTGTTGTCATTGTCCCAGATTTTGACTATTCTAATAGGTGTGTAGTGGCATCTCGTTGTTGTTTTAATTTACAATTTCCTAATGATGTACAGTGTGGAAAATCTTTTCATGTGCTTATTTGACATATTTATATCTTCTCTGGTGAGGTTTCTATTCAGATCTTTTGCCCATTTTTTAATTGGGTTGTTTGTTTTCTTATTATTGATTTATGAGTTCTTTGTGTTTTGGATAACAGTCATTTACCATGTATGCCTTTTGCAAATATTTCCTACCAGAGCAGTTTTTTTTAAGGTAAGACTCTTTATATTTGGTTGTTGGAAAAGTCATGATGCATGTTTGCAACAGATGGCACTAGTTCATTTTTGGAAGCACTAGTTCATTTTTGGAAGTACTAGAGTCATTCGCATCTATGCTGTTGCTATGTCATTTGAAAGCTGACAGTTCTAGCTTCATTCTAAAAAATAATTGAGTGATTTGGTTGAGCTTTGGAGATTTTACAACAAGTTGAAGATGGAAGACCAAACTGTGCATTTTTGCCATATTTTGCTGTTTTACTTCCATAAAGGGAAGAACGTGTGTCAAGCTTGTGAAAAGTTGCATAAACTTTATGGTGACAATACTCTACAAGAATGTCAGTGCCAACAATGGTTCAGAAATTCCATGTTGGTGATTTTGATCTCAACGATGCTCCTCAGTCAGGGAGGCCCGCCGAGGTTGATGATGACAAAATAAAGGCATTGATCGAGTCAAACCCACATTACACGACACGAGAGATTGCAGAAACATTGAACATCCATCATTCAAGTGTTCATGACCACCTGGAGAAGCTGGGATACATAAGCAAGCTCGATATTTGGGTTCCGCATGAACTCAAAGAAGTTCATTTGACGGCGTGTATAAACATCTGCAATATGCTCATTAAACGTGAGGAAAATGATCCTTTTTTGAAGCAACAGATAACTGGTGATGAGAAGTGGATTGTTTACAACAATGTGGCATGCAAATGGTCTTGGTCCCGACATGATGATTCGCCTCAAATGACATCGAAAGCAGACATTCATCAGAGGAAGGTTATGCTCTCAGTGTGGTGGGATTTTAAAGGTGTTGTGTTTTTTGAACTTCTACCAAGTAACCAAATAATCAGTTCGAATGTGTACTATTGGCAATTGGACAGTTTGAATGAACCCATCATCCAGAAACGCCCAGAGCTTGTTAATTGTAAAGGAGTTGTGTTCCATCGCAACAACGCAAGACCACACACAGTTTGATCACCTGTCAAAAATTATTGGAGCTTGGATGGGATATGTTGCCATACCCACCATACTCACCTGACCTTGCACTGTCAGCCTTCCACTTGTTTCACTCTCTTCAAAACTCCTTGCGTGGTATAATGCTCAATTCAGATGAGGCTGTAAATCAGCACCTTGTTCAATTTTTCGCAAATAAAGACAGGTCCTTCTATGAACGAGGACTTATGAAGCTCACTGAAAAATGGCAAAAGGTTATCGAACAAAACGGGCAATATATCATTGATTGATCTTTGTTCTTTATATAAATAAATGACCTTTGAAAAGCATAGACAAAATATGTCATGACTTTATTGACAACCCAATAATATTTAAACTAATCTCAGAATTGCGTAAACAACAATACAAAATTAACAAAGAGAAATATATTAGTTATCATGATCAAATTTTGGGCAAAGCATTGGTAAATTGTTGGTCCTATAACAAATCTGATAATTTTATGGGAAGGAGAGAATGTAAGAAAAATTCTTTGTGAGCTGCAAAAGTGTAGTTATGAAAATTACCAGAGAATAGTAATCTCATAAAGGTGGAGAAACAGGGAAACTGCAGAGAGGAGGGGAACAGTGTATTTCCACGGTTTTGCTTGTATCTCATGGTAGTGTGGTTCATTGTGTGTCTGTCTCCTCCACTAGACTGTGAGTTCCTGAGACATAATATCTCCTAAATATTTGAAGCTTTGTCTGAGATGAGACATAGCAGACCTTCAGTAGATGTTTCTTGGGTAAATAAATGTATGAATGAATGTATCCTAACTGAAACATATTCTAAAGTTTCTATGAAATTGAATTTGTCAGAAACAATCTTAAATGTTATTTGGTGACTAGCCCTAACACATTTGAGGACCTTATTATATAGTGGTTAAGAGCTTGGGCTTTGAAATCAGAGACCCAGCTCTGAGTCCTGATTCTGACCTTGAAGCTGTGTGAGCTTGGGCAATGTTTCTTTCTTATCCTTTGCAGTAAAATGGGACCCAAAATAATGCCTGTCTCATAGAGGTGGTTGTGAGAGTTAAATAAGAACACAGGTGGCAAGTGCCTGGCGTATGGTAGGGACTCAACAGATGTTAGTCATTATTATGTTAAATAAACTAACACGATGCACAAACAATAATAAAATTGTGTTTGTGCAAGCCAGGGAAGGATGCCAAACCTCACTGGTGGAGACAGCAAAGCCCTGGAATCCAGAGGCGCAGTTAGAATAAGACTATGGTGCTACCAGGCAGGAATGACCTCGCCTTGGTACAGGGTGCACTGGGCTAGTGTATCTTTTTGCTGATACTCGTCCTCTGTATTGTGGTTGGCCTTAGGCCAAGGACACTTGCACTTAAGGACCCCTGTGGCCCAGGCGTATTCTGACCATATGCGAGGCAGGAGTGGGACTAGGACAAGGCTGGGGACCCGCTTCACCCCCAGATGGCCAGCCTGCAGTGACTCACTAGCCTTTATCACCCTACACGAGGCCCCTGCAGAACTCTGAGACCCCAACTCCTGGGACTCAGGCTGATCCTAAAAACAGTGATCTTTTCATTTGCTATCAACAAGCATAAAACCCAAAAGAAAACATTGTTACTGACATGATTACCAAATCTTACTCCACAATTTACTGCATGGTCTAATATGGAAGAGAGAGCAAAGGGTGACAAGAAGTTAACTGTTAGAATTATTTATGTTTTTGCAGAGGAAACCAAAATATGTGTTTTTGGGGCTATTAAGAATTGATGTAGTATCAAAAGGCTTCAAGGGAGGGATATTAGGAGCAAATGAATAACTATGGGCAGATAAATTATCTCATCTCCAGTAAATGAGTCCCATGAAAGTGAGGCTGCTTAAGTGGAAAAAGAACCAGCAAATGACGTGGGTTATTTGGTTCCTGGCTTGGTCTTTACCAAATGCATTATCTACTTATGCGTCTCAAGGGCAGAAGCATTTACCACATTCAAAGAATGACAGCTTGGCTCTTACAGCTCTTCATGAACTGTCAGCCTCCTTTGTAAAACCTGCTCCGAAAACACATCAGGTTTCCCCATCTGATACTTAAGTCTGCGTTGCACTGACTGCAAATTACAAACAATAGTATAATGTATATTTTGTTACATCTAGATCATTATTCACTATACGTGTGTATTTCTTCTTGTCTGATTATCTACCTATCTTTCTATTATCTATCTATCCATCTATCTATCTATCTATCTATCTATCTATCTATCTATCTATCTATCCATCTATCTATCTATCTATCATGTATTATCTATCATCTATCTTTGTATGTATCTATGTATCTATGTATGTATGTATGTATGTGTATGTATCTATCTACCTATCTTTCTATTATCTATCTATCATCTATCATCTATCATCTATCATCTATCATCTATCTATCATGTATTATCTATCTATCATCTATCTTTGTATGTATGTATGTATGTATCTTTCTATCTATCTATCTATCTATCTATCTATCTATCTATCTATCTATCTATCTATCTATCTATCTATCATCTGTCCTGAATTATTCCTCTCTTACATATTAAAAGTTTACTGGAAGTAGGTGTTCTGTGGATGCTTCTCTGTAACCATGCAGTGTTTTTCTGTTGAATTAGTGGAAACAAAACCCCCAAATAATGTAATTTCTGTGCAACCTTGATCTTTTCTTACTATCAATTTTTGCCTAGTCTGCCCTTACTTTTCAAAATTTCTATATTTATCACCTGTTTTATTCCACCTTTTAAAAATTGATGTTTTATTTTGGATGACCTATATTAAAAATTTTAAAGCCTCTATTACAAATAAGTATAAATCAAAATATATGTATAGAACTCAAGGTGATATTCATTCATTTGTCTAAGTCTTGATGTTCTGTGGATAAGGAAAAGCAATAGCTAGTTATAGGGACATTCTATTAACCTAAATAGTTAGCTAAATGTGTTAATATTTTTCTTTTTAAAAACTATTCATAAATAAAATCATGTATGAGTCAAGGCATCCTACTGCCATCTGGATTTATGTTTGTTGTTGCTTTTTAAATTATTGGGGTAATTTATAGTGGCTAAGAGCATAGATTCTGGAACTATGAGGTTGTAGTCAAATCCTAGCTCTACCATTTGCTAGCATTATGAACCAGGGCAAATCATCTGACTGGCCAGTCCCGGGTTCTCCTTTGTGAAATAGAGTTAGTAATAGTATTTACGTTGCAATACTATGACACGTAAATGAGTCATTGCACGTGAGGAATTTAGAACTGGGCCTGGTGCAGGTAAGTCCTACCTATTGTTTAGTATTAGTCTTATTAGTCCCGAGTGAGTATGTTGTTGCTTTGTTCCATAGCCATGCTTGTAAAATTTTTACTCTGTATGTTGCATTTCCTTAATTCTCTCTTTGAGTTTTTATGTAGTCTTTGATGTGCTTTTTGTAAGAGTCTTTTGTGAAGTTCAGCAAATGATGGATCAAAACTATGTCAGCCCTGGAGGTTACTGTGGAGTCTGTTGCTTCACCCTCAGGACTTCAGCAGAGGTGCCCCAACAATGAGGGGCTCACCAGTGGTCCCCACCACCTCACTGACCATTTTTGCCTCCACCCCTGGATATTGCATTTTACAGCCTTCAGGGTACTGTGACATAGGAGAACTTTCACATCGGCTGGGGTAGCTGCCACTGAGCATCAGAGGTGGTGGTGAAAGCAGGTGGCAGGGCTACTCTGATGTTAATTTTGCAGGGATGCAGGAGGGGCACTTTGCCTGAGCATGGTACTTTGGGGAGACTGTTGCAGTGAGAGGATAGGAAAAAAGCAAGTCATACAGAGAGCACTTCCTCATATTATTATGCCTATTTTCCTGTTCATTTCAAAGAAAAACTTGAAGTATTATTGGTCAGCAATTTTAAAATTAACCATTTAATTTTCAAATTTATTGATTTCTGCATTTTGATTTTTTCATAAGCTTTTCTACTTTTTTTTCCAGGGGTGTTTATTTTGTTCTTTAATTTTTTGAGCTGAAAACTTATGTCATTTATTTTTAGCCTTTTTGGTTTTCTAATGAATACATTTAAGGCTCTGAGTTTTCCTCTGAATACTGTTTTAGTGGCATCCCATTGGTTCTCTCCCACCTTGACAGTTTATTAGTATCTTTTTCAACATTTTTCAATGCTCATAACACTATCTATTTACTTATTGTAATAAACAGCTTTGAGATATAATTCATGTACTATACAATTCATCCATATAAAGTATATAATTAAATGTTTTTAGTATATTTACAATGCATATAACCATCACCACACTCTGATTTTAGAACATTTTTGTCTTTTCTAGAAGACACCCCATTCCCTCCTTCTTTCCCACTTCCCCCACTCCTAAGTCACCATGAATCTACCTTTGGTCTTTATATATTTGCTTATTCTGGACATTTGATATAAATGGAATCATATACTCTGTGGCCTTTTGTAACTGGCTTCTTTCACTTAGCATAACGTTTTCAAGGTCATCCATGTTGTAGCATGTATCAATACTTCATTCCTTTTCATGGGCAAATAATATTCTATTGTATATATAAAACACATTTTTAATCCATTTATCAGTTTGTGAACATCTGGATTATTTTAAGTTTTGGTTATTATAAGTAATGCCGCTATAAACATTATGTATATATTTTTGTGTGGAGGGATGTTTTCATTTCTCTTGTTTATATGCCTGCGAGTGAAATTACTGGATCATAGGGTAACTAACTTTTTGAGGAACTGTGAAACTGCTTTCCAAAGCAGCTGCACTGTTACACATTTGCACCAACAGTACAGGAGGGTTCCAATTTATCCACATCCTCTCCAATATCTGCTGTTGACTTTTTGATTAGTACAGTCATTTTAGTGGGCGTGAACTAATTAACACCTCATTGGTTTTGATTTGCTTGTCTCTAATGACATGCTATTGATCATATTTTCAGGTGCTGATTTGTCATTTGTTATCTTTTTTGGATATATATCTACTCAGATCTTTTGGCTATATAAAAAATTGGGTTGGCTTTTTATTATTGAGTTTTAAGAGCTCTTTATATACTTAGCTACAAGTCTCTTATCAGGTATATGGTTTATAAATGTTTTCTATAATTCTTTGTGCTGTCTTTCACTTTCTTGATAGTATCCTTTGAAACCAAAAGTTTTAATTTTGGTGAAGTCCAAATTATCATTATTTTATTTTGTTGTTTGCTTTTGGTGTCATATGTAAGAAACCATTGCCTCATCCAAGGTCATGAAGATTTACATCTCTGTTTTCTTCTAAGAGTTTTATGATTTTAGCTTTTACATTTAGGTATTTGATCTGTTTTGAGTTATTTTATTTTATTTTTTTGTATAAAGCGTGAGGTAGGTGTTCAACTTAATTCTTTTGCATGTCACTATCTAATTGTCCCCTGTTGAAAAGAACTCTTCTTTCTCTGATTGTTGAAAGATTCTTCTTTCCCCCATTGAATTGTTTTGGTGCCCTTGTCAAAATCATTGGCCATAAATGCATTGTGTTTATTTCTGAAGTCTCAATTCAATTCCATTGGTCTGTGTCTCTCCTTATGCTAGTTGTTGTTGCTTTTTGATCTCACTTCTATGTCTTCAATTAATTTTTTTTTTTTGTAAAACATCTCCAATAATGCCTTAAGTGATAGTTTGCGGCTAATGAGTTTTCTATGACCTTGCAGGTATGATAATGTGTTTATTTGCTCTCACACTTTGGTTGGGTTGAGAAATTATCGGAACCTGCCAATAAATCGAACAGTCCTGAGGGGTGGGGGGGTGCGAGGATTAAGAAAAGAGACAGAAGAGAGAGTTACCGGGAGGACTTCAGTGAATACTGAAGCTCCGAGTTTATTTTCCACCACCATTATATACATCCAGGGTATGTGCAAAACAGAAGGGACAAATATGCATTACCTCATTCCAAAGTAACTCATTGATTATCTACTAGAAACTTAAAGGTCAGTGGAAAACTTAGAGGAACAATTTTCTTCCATTATCCCAGATAGCTATCTATCTTAATGTGCCTCCCAAGGCACTGGCCATTCTCACCACATACCTCGAGGTAGAATAAGCACCCTCCAGGTGCAGAAATAAGCAAAACAAGAAGCAAAACAAGTTATGCTTCAGTACAGCCAGCCTGCATGGTTCCCAACATCTCCCCCTTTTTTATTTTTTAATGCACACCTGTGACCCCAGGTGGCAGCAAGAGACAGTGCTTGTCTTAGGCATTTCCCTTGTAAGTGATAACCTTACCCGTCATTGGCATTTGATCATCTCGCGATCAAACCCTGTCTTAGATTGGTCATACCCAGGGAAATCTTACCCGTCTTTTACTATCCTGCCTTCGCTAAGTTTGGGGGGAATGGAGTGAATAAACAAGAGGCAAGTCTTAATGCATAGCCTTAAGCTTGATCTCATGGATATTGGTTTGAATTTCCAACATCTTATTGATGAAACATTTAATGAGGACAGGGAGTAGGCACAGAACCAAACAGACACAGAAGCCCAATGCAAGGAATGCTATAACAGAATGGGTAATATTTGGCACAAAGGGTAAAGAGTTCCTCATCATTTCAACAAACTTAGAGGCAGCTTGAGCTGCATCAAATTTTAAAGATTCAGCTTCCCTCATATTTCTTATCTCATCATGAAGCCGAAGCATGTCTAAAGATACGTTAGCATTATGCCAAATTCCTTGAAGATGCAGACGAACTCTATTCCATTCATGTTGGTTATTTTTATACATTTTAGGGGTAACACATTTTGTACATGAAACATTGAACAGAGAATTATTATGAATTACATTAAAAATACTGTGACGAGTATAAGAAAAACATAAGGTGCTGTAACATAGGCTTTTGCATAATATACATTAGGAGTTCCAGAAGGGGGGTGGTAAAAAGTAACAACTATATAACTATATAATTGTATATACATATAGTCATGGGACGTGGAGTAGAGTGTGGGAATGGCTGAGCAAGAGGCTCAGTCCAGAACGGAGGAGATGGGGTGGGCATCAGCGGTCTGGGTGTTGTACTGCAGGTGGGCTCGGGTGGAAAGGAGGCAGCGGCGGTGGGTGATGAGACATTAGGCCAGATTAGATGATCTGGAATCCAAATTGGAGTGCCTGCGTCCTGTTGTGAGCATGTCTTTTTCTCCTTTGTTCTGCGTTCCTAGGAAGAAACATAGACATTCCTTCCCCCACACAAGGACCAAATCTAGTCCTTGTTAGATAAAATTGTCCATTATAAAGAC
>NW_017731391.1:878836-900911 GCF_001890085.2 Hipposideros armiger | reverse complement strand
ACCTCATTCCAAAGTAACTCATTGATTATCTACTAGAAACTTAAAGGTCAGTGGAAAACTTAGAGGAACAATTTTCTTCCATTATCCCAGATAGCCATCTATCTTAATGTGCCTCCCAAGACACTGGCCATTCTCACCACATACCTCGAGGTAGAATAAGCACCCTCCAGGTGCAGAAATAAGCAAAACAAGAAGCAAAACAAGTTATGCTTCAGGACAGCCAGCCTGCATGGCTCCCAACAAGAAATATTTGTATTCCGACCTGTGAAATGTCTATTTCATTGCTGTCTTGCACTCAGAGTTACTGATGAAAAGTCTGATGTCAGTATGCTTCTGTTTTCTTAGCTGATGATCTGTATTAATTTTTTTCTCTCTCTCTGCAAGACTTCCAGATTTTCTCTTGATATTTAGTGTATTGGGATTTTTATAGTAATGCATTTTTTATTCACTCTCGTCTTTCAATCTGAGGTTTTTTTGTTTGTTCTGGAATATTTCTCTGTTATTGCATTGAGTATTTCCTGTCTTCCGTTGTGTTTAATCTCTCCTTCAGGCACTCCTACTTTTAAATATTTGAATTAAAGGAAATAACTTAAAAAGGAAATAAAAAATTAGTCAATTACCATGCTAGAACTAGAAGGGGGGCCCTTGATAGGTCAAGAGCTATGAGAAAGTGCAGACATACCAAATAGATGTCCCAAGATAAATTTCTAGGAGGAAAGTACTGCCAAAACATGCACAGGGGAGGAATGCTAGCAAGGTAAAAGCAGCTACTAGAGGTGCCTCTAGCCCAGCGGTTCTCAACCTGTGGGTCACGACCCCTTTGGGGGTTGATCGACCCTTTCACAGGGTTCGCCTAAGACCATTGGAAAACAAAAAGATATTTACATTACGATTCATAACAGTAGCAAAATTACAGTTATAGAGTAGCAATGAAGATAATTTTATGGTTGGGGGTCACCACAACATGAGGAACTGTATCAAGGGGTCGCGGCATTAGGAAGGTTGAGAATCGCTGCTCTACCCAGAGGTGGGACTGAGAAGACTAAGAAGAGGATCCTGGTTGAGGGACAGCTCCAGGAAGAGACAGGCAGCAGCCAAGTAACAAACTGTCAGCCTCCAGGCAGAAACTGTGAGTGTAGAAGCTAGATTTGGACAGGCACGAAGTCCCCAGCAGGCGGGCATCACCTAAGAGTAATGGGGAGCATCACCCCCCAAAACTAGTAGTTACTTCATCCTATGGCAACACATTCCACTCTCTCCACATCTCCAGGGGAAAGGTTTTGATAAAAAGATACAGCATTCACAGACAAGATAATGACAAAGTTCACATTGAAAGATAAGCATGAAACTAAGGGGGAGAATCACCAACAAAGAAAAAGGCTTAAAACTCAACAGAGAAAACAGAGTTAATAGAAGAAATAGAACCTGACTTTAGAACAGGTACTATTAAATATCTATAAATACCTTAGGGAGATGGGAGTGATACTGTATCCATAAGAGATAAACAAATAAAGACCTTAGAAAATACAAATGTGATGTTGAGAAACAAAAGACTTAAATAGATGAAATGAATAACAGAATCCAAGATCACGTGAGGAGTAAGTTAGTGAACTAGAAGATCTGGTCAAAATTTTTTCTCAGATTGCAGCCCAAAAGAAATTAAAAAAAAAGAAAGTAGAAGCTGAATCTTACCTTTTTTCTTCTTCTTGTTTTTAGGGATGCGGAGTTGAGAAGAGGTGGTTAAGTCCACCATCTTTTTTTGTCTCCTACCTAATTTAAAAACTAGTGGATATAGAGATTTTCCTTAAGATCAAAAGAAAAACCATCAGAGATTTATCCATTAATGTGAATGATGGAAATGAGATTTCTTCCGTTTCATTCTGACAACATGATTTCCAAAAATAACATGTCAATTTAACAAATATTTGTTGCCTGCCTTCTGTGATAGCCACTGTGATAGGTTTTGAGGATACAGTGATGAAAAAGACCGTCTTGGTCTTTTAGGAACTCTTGGTGGAATCGAACTGAGAACACAGTAAGAAATTTCTATCATTTTATGTACTACTACTAATACCCAATATTTGCACGGACATTTACAGTTTAAAAGATGCTTTGTAATACAAAGGACATTTTGGTTAATTCTCATGACAATCTCAGGTATAGGTATTATTTTTGTTATTTAAAAACTCATTATACCATTTTACTATGAGAAAACAATTGGCCTATTTTTTCACCAAAATGCCAAGATGTAAATTGTTCTAGCTTATGTATTGCCAGGAGCCGTCTGCGCCTCAGTATCTGACATGGCCAAACACACTGCATTTGTGACAAATTCTGAAGCTCTGACTGAGAAACAGATACTGCTTTATATCTTAGAAGATTTAAATTCCCCTTTGGATGCCCGCCAGTAGGACGAAGATCTTACACCCCTTCTGATAGATATATCACAATAATTCCATTTTCTACACTAAAGGCGATTTTAGTCACACTACTAGTCTCTTAGTAAAGGTCAAAGTACACACCCTGTAAATCTTAAGATCCTGCTTAGCTAATAGTATTTAGGATAATTGTTGAGTAGACATAGTTACTATAGGTAAAAGGATTAGCCTTAGTCACTAGTCACTATACGTAAAAGGATTAGCCTTAGTCACATAGTCACTATAGGTAAAAAGGATGAAAACACAGTTACTAATGAGATAATGGTCAACTATAAAAAGGGGCATGCTGTAAAATAAGGTGAGACACTTCTCTTCTTGAAAAAGTGCTCCTGTGTCTTTACGTGTTTTTTCCTTTTTCCTCACCGCCTCCGCCTCCACCTGAGGGAACCCATGGACACCGCGGGAGCTGGTCTCTCACAATGTATAGATTACTAAATAACACAAGGAAGTTGATATAGGTGGCATAATGTAGACCCACAACTCGAACTCCAGATTCCACATCTTGAAATCTTCCCACCATCTTACTGTTTTGTGTCTATGTTAGCTTGGAAAGTTATTTTCCTCCTCCTCCTCCTCCTCCTCCTCCTCCTCCTCTTCCTCCTTCTCTTTCTCCTTCTTCTTTGCCTGATGCATGGCCAAAGGCTTAATGAATATCTGCTTTGTGTCTGACACAGTTTTAAGAGCATTACAGAAACTTTTATTTAATACCCCAAATAATTCACATATAATGATATTACCTTTTGTGTTTTGAAGGAGGAAACAGAAGCTGGAATAAATCAGGTAAGTTACACAAGCTCTGGATACCAGCATGAGTGAAAAACAGGCTCCAACTGGGTCGATCTGATTCCAAAGTCTATATCTCACCTGTGATTGATTTATTGATTTTCTTTGCTTAAATAAAGTGTCAGAGAAATATGAGCAGAAGTTTTTTTTTTTTTTAAAGATTTTTATTGGGGAATTGGGGGATGGGAACAGTGCTGGGGAATTGGGGGAAGGGGAACAGACAAGTTGCTGTCGTTTTGTTCTTCAGTCTGGTTGTGGAGGACGTTGCTTCACTGGCCCAAGTTGGCACCATCATTGCGCTCTTCCCGGGCGAGGCAGATCAGTCGCCGGCTTCTGGACGGCCGCTCACTGTGGCTGCTGGCCTCTCACGCTGGTTGCTGGCCTCTCACGCTGGTTGCTGGCTACACACGGTAGCCCATGGCAACCCACTGCAGCAGGGGCTGCAGCCTACGCTGTCCCCGGCGACTCACGGGCAGCCCAGCTCCAGGTTGAGCTGTTGTTCAGCATCTTAGCTGTGGAGGGCAGTGTCACTGGCCCTCATATGTGGGATCCGAACTGGGGCCCTCTGGCGTCCCAAGCCAGTTCTTAACCATTGCGCCACTCGGCCGGCCCAGAAGTTTTGCCAGAGAATTTTCCTGAGGCGAAACCAATGATTTTAAGACTGTGTGACCAAAAAATTGACCTGGTAGACAAAACTGCTTGGTAAAAGTATCAATTGGAGACCCAAGAGACACAAATGATAAGAATCTGCTGTTAAATTTTGGCAGAGTTGGGAAAACTTTTAGTTGGCGCTTTTATTCAAAGAAATGGAATCTGTGACCAATTGTGAACTCCCTTCAAATTAGGGACAATTGGTCACAGATTCCATTCTTTATTTTACACAGGCATATATGAGACACCATGGATTCAGTTATAGTCCTTAGTTTGCTGGCTTCAGCTAACTCAAACCAAAAGAGCCTGTATGGGGTGGCTGCTCAGTAGATCACAGAGGAACAAGCCATGGCAGGCCAGGGCAGCAAGAGCTGTGGGGCACTTGGGAACGAGTAGCCTGCGGCTCTCTCTCCTTCACTGCATCGCTCTGATCGGGAGGAAAAGTCCCTGGAGAGAGCGTTGACTGGACCAGCTTGGCCCATGTCCCTAGGCCTTGGCTCTGAAAGGAATTTTCTTGCTGAAGTCATCTGTGATGGACCCTGTGGATGCATTTGGCTTGGAAATAGGAAAGCCCCTTAATTTAGAATTCTAGCAAGTCTGTCTGTGCACAGTGGGCATATTTATTCTTTTGTTCTCCAAAAGGAAATCAAGTGATCTCAGAAAGGACAAATGTTGCAAGCAGGCCTCTCCTCTCCCCCATAAAAAGGTCTGTTCCAGTGTATACTTTAAAAAGCTGTTTATTTAAAAAAAGTTTAGACTCACAAGAAGTTAAAAAAACAACAATACAGAGAGTTCCCATGTAATCTTTACCTGGCTTCCTCCAATGATAACATCTCATATAAACATAGAACATTATTAGGATAAGGAAATTGACATTGGTAAATACTATTAACTGAACTACAGACCTTCTTTTGGCTTGCCAGCATTTACATGCTTTCTAAGTATCCATTTGTATGTTCACGTGTGTGTGTGTGTGTGTGCATGTGTGCACGTCATGGTGGTGGCTGCAGCCAGGTGTGGCTGGAAGATGATAAAATGGACAATGAGGTTTTGGACTCCTGCCTTCCCTGGGACGCTCAGTGCTTAAGTTGTGTCTCGGATGTCTGGGAGAGGGATCATCAGAAGTAAAGTCCAGGCAGCCAGGAAGCGCTCTGGGAGAGTAGGTTGTCGAGGAAATGAAGAGGAGGTGGGTTGTAACCTAACGACTGCTTCTTCCTAATGCTAGCCCCTTGTCTGTAGGGGGCTAACGATGAAGCAAGACAGAGGCGGGGAAGGAAGTGATTAACTGTGGTGTTCTGGTACCCAGGACTCTTCACTGTACACACACACACACGCACACACACACACAATGTGTGAAATAAAGATGATCAAATACCTTGGTAAAGTAACTATAACAAATAACCAAGAATACATACAAAATGGGAAACTTTTTTCATAATTATCCGGGCTTAAAATTCTAGATCATACCAACATTTAGGGAGTTGATTAAGATGTAGGAGGAGGCCAAGGGATGTGAGGTTACACCCCATTCTCGACTTGTCATGGGGGAGATGTGTACATAGAACTCTTAAAAAAGAAAGAATTAAAGAGAAACAAAAGCAGAACCAAACTGAAAGTGAAATAAGATAATAGGAAGGGGTACAAACATATTACTAATTATAATAACTACAAATGGACTAAATTTGCCAGCTTAAAGGAACTGTCAAATGAGGTTATAAAAATCCAAACTTATGCTTTTCATGTGATCGTACCTAAAGCATAAAGACACACAAAAACAGAAAATACAAGGATGGGGTAAATTTACAAATATTAACAAAAGGAAGGCTGGTGTAGCTATATTAATGTCAGACAAAACTCACCTTTTGACAAAAAATTATTAGCAATAAAGGCAACACATAAGTTAACATTTCAACTCACCAAAATGATATAGCAAATTCTTAACATGTGTATATCTAATTAAACTGTCTCAAAATACATGATCCAAAAATTGAGAGAACTATAGAGTCAGGTATAAGGATCAAAAAAGAAGAAATAAATCCATCATTTTCAAATGATATGGTTATTTAAATAGAAATCCTAAAGAACCTTCAGAAAAAGTATTAAAAATAATAGGAGAGTTCAACAGTATAGCTAATTATAACATAATAAACAAAAGTCAATGTCATTTTGGTGCACTACCAAAAATAACTGGAAAAAAAAGACTATGGTAACATTAGAGAATATTAAGAATGTGGGAATAGCATAAAATGTGGAAAGACTTCTGAGAGGAAAAATGATGAAACTTTATAAGAGATATTAAAGAAGATAAAGAGTTATAGCATATAACTTCATCGATAAGATATCGATAAGAAAATATTCATCGATAAGAATATTTTGAAGATGTCAGTTCTCCTCAAATTGCTCTATAGTTTCAATGAAAGTCCAATCAAAATCCCAACGTTTCTCATGACACTTGATAAGTCAATTATTAAATTTTTGTGGAAAAGTTAGTAAAGACACTTCTAAAGAAGAAAAATATAGAGAGTGCCTTGTCCTGTCAGATATTAGGACTCATTCTGAACCTATCATAATTAAGACAGTGTGGTCTTGACATAGAAATTAACCAATTGTCCAATAGAATAGGTTTGAGAATCTATGTGTTGAACTTTGTTATATAACAGAGGTGGCATGCTAGATCACTGGGCAAGGAGGGATTATTCTACAAACAGAACTGGATAAAAATGGATATCTACATGGAAAAAGATAAAATTGAAATTTGGATTCCTACCTCATATCACATATAAAATTCAACTCCAGGTGTCTCAAGAACTTAAATGTCAAAAACCAAACTTTAAAACTCTTTGCAGAACATTTAGTGAATATGTATTGGACTTTGGGTAGGGAACAATATCTTTTTTAAAAAGTGCTAACTATAAAAGAAAAGATTCTCATTATTTTTTAAAAAGTCTTTGCTAGTTTGATGAGTATGAATTATATGTCATTAATTTATATTGCTGTTATTGTGAAGTTGAATTTTTTCATGTCCTTTGGCCATTTAAATTTCTTTCGTTGATCGATGGCTAATTTTCTACTGTGATATTTGTTTCTTATTTATTAGTAAGAACTTTATATTTAAAACTGTCTACTACTGTGTTTCCCCGAAAATAAGACCTAACTGGAAAATAAGCCCTAGCATATTTTTCAGGATGCTAGTAATATAAGCCCTACACCAAATATAAGCCCCAGTTAAGATCGTCAGCCAGACATGACTGTTCGAATAAACGTAGATTTTTGTACATGAATAAATGAGTAAATGTAGATTGTTGGAGCAAAAATTAATATACGACCTGGTCTTACTTTTGGGGAAACATGGTATATATGTCGTAAATATTTTCCTTCATTTGTTGTTTTATAATACATTTAGTTTTGCTTATGGTATTTTTTTGCTATGTAGAATTTAATAGGTTTGAGAACTCATAAACAGACTTATACATGAGTTGAAGTTTGGTATATGAGAGAGGTGGCACGATAGCGCAAACCTATCAATATTTTCCTACATAGATTCTGCTTAGAAAAGATCTCCCATCTCTCAAGGTTTTACTTATTTTTCTTCTGTTGCTATAATTGTTTTCTCATTAAAAATTAAGACCAACCTGGGTTTTTTTGTTTTGTTTATGCTTTACAGCATAGATACAAATTATTATCTCAAAATAATTTATTTTTTCCAAATATGTTATTTCAAAATAATTTGTTGAATTAATCTTTTCCCTACTGAGTTGAAATGCCGTCTTTATCATATACTGAAATATTAAATGTACTTAGTCCTTGTATTAGTTTGCTAGGACTGCTGTAACAAATACCACAGACTGGGTGGCTTAAACAACAGAAATTTATGTTCTCAGGCTAGAAGTCCAAGATCAAGGTGTCATCAAGGTTAGTTTCTCCTGAGGCCTCTCTCCTTGGCTTGTTGATGGCCTCCTTCGCCTGTGTCTTCACACTGTCTTCTCTCTCTACCTGTCTGTGTCCAAATTCCTTATTATAAGGATATTAGTCATATTGGATTAGGGCCCACCCTAGTGACCTCATTTTAACTTCATTACTGATTTAAAGAGTTTATCTCCAAATGCAATCATATTCTGAGGTACTAGGTTCAATAGGAATTTTGGGGGAACACAATTCAGTCCATAACAGTCCTGTTTTAAACTTATAATTCAGTTGCATTCACTAACTGTTTTTTACTGTATCAATCTTAGTTTTAGAATAATGCTTAACAATAACTTGTAGGGTTACTCTCTTCTTTTCAAATATGTCTAGGCTATTCTCATGTGTTTACTCTTCCACAAGGCCTCAATTTATAGAGACTGCTTTTGGAAATATAGTTGCATTCATAATGTTAAGTTTCTGAGTCTATAACATTTTATAGTTTTAAGATTCTATATACATTATGTATATGGTTTTTTTTTCATTTTTGCTTTCATGAGTGGGATATTTTACCATTTATACTATTCTGAACTGTAAATGAAACAATAGGAAAGCTTTTTATGCCCTTGAATGTCTGAGCTTTTCAACAGAAGTTAAGTGGCTCTCTAGGAAAGTTGTAACAGCTTATATTCCCAACAGCAGTGTTCCAATGTGCCTATTTCTTACATCATCAGCACCATAAATATTATTTCTAAAACTAGTAGCATGCAGTTTAAAAAATTTGTAATTCTTTGATTACCAGTGGGATTGAATTTTAAAAATTATGTTTATTGGCCTTCAGTATTTTGTCTTCTATAAATCTTTTGCTAGTTTTCTATTTATGTGTTCCATTTAAAAAAATTTTTTAAGTGTTCTTTATGTATTAAGAATACTAACCTGCTACCCATTATAATTAATATTTTGCAAGATCTCTTTTCTAAATGTAGTTTTTTAGCTCTAAGGCTCATAATGCAAGGCTGTTCCTTGCCATTCCACTTTTTCACAAACTTGTGATGTATCTGCCATGAACACCAGTGGCAGTCAGCATGTTCCTTCACCATGAATATCAGACTTGTCATCTTTTGGAAAAATTACTGGTGGCTTTTGTGACAGTGCTTTCTTTCAGTAAACAAAATGTACCTGAAAGCAGAAATGACTCTTCCAGGGATGCTATCAATGCCTAAACAAATTGTGTTAGCTTTGTCCAAAAAATATTTGGTTAATAGATTTTATTTTGGTAGATGCTAAGATTTTGATCAGTCAGATAAATGAATGCATAGCTTTAAACCTTCAGAATCTGATACCAATCCATTTGATTAGAAATTATATTCTTTACTTCTCAAAGAAGGCACACTTTATTTTTTCTACTCTGTTAAATTCACTTCAGATAATCTACTATTGTAATTGCTAGGAAAAGATGGAATCGGACCAACGCCTCACATAGTGGGTTAAACCCATATAAGGCAGACAGCACATTTTTTTCTTTTTTGTTTGTTTGTTATTTTCATTTTGCACATTTGTTTCTTATAAGCTGATGCCAAGACATGGAGATGGGATATGTATAGGCACAATTGTTGATATGTTCAAAGACTTGATACATGGTTCCAAGATTTTCAGAGCTCTTAAATTATGATGACAATCTTTCACGTTAGGAGAATGTAGAGTATCAAAGAATTATAGCCAAACAAATATTTCAACTACATTGAAGTAGTGTGTATCTTATCTACAGGGAACACATTTTATTTGTTTGTTTTAATTTTTCTCTTTCTCTTCAGGTAAGGTTATCACATATCTTCTTAAAAACTCAGATTTTAGATTTATGGTTATAAATAACTTTAATGTTGTATGAGAATTTAAAATTGTTTTGAAAATACATAACATGAATTAAATGTTATTGTAAGATGAATTAATGTTATATAAGATGAATTTAAAAATTTTAAAGATCAACTGCACCATGAAAAAAAGGAACAGTACTCCAACTAGACAACTTCTGAAGATACCAATCTTTAAAACTAAAACTTTATCCATTATGTTACAGTGAAACAATTTACAATCTGTTGTGATATTAAATATTTTGGGTGGCAATTGTATTCCTTAGATGTTCATGATCTGCCTAATCTTCTAAGCAAGACTAGTTCTTTTTTGGAGAAAATTATTCTTAAATTTGATTGTTAGATAATATCACTATGTTAACAGTTTACTGGAGTGGATCTACCATGTGTATTTAAGTTTTTGTTCTTTATGAAAGGTGTTGAGTGAAATTTTCTGCATCACTGATCAACTTTTTGTGCTAGTTTTTCAATCCTTGGATTTAAACATTATGTATTTTTTTGTCCCCAAGTTTACCTCAAATCCGAAAAGGCCCTAAAAGAAATAAGCAGGAGTTTAGAGTAGACAGAATATGTGTTAGACACAGAGTAATATGTATTCCACTAACAAAAATGGCTCACTGAAATTAAGGTTGAACAACATAAAATTTCTGGGTTTGCATGTAAAAAATAATTGAATATTGACATTTTCATATCATTCAGTCTCAAGTCTTTCTTTTGTGAGGGTATTGGCAAAAAATTTGTAATGACTAGAAAATTGTTTATTCTTCCCCTCATCTTAAATTTTACGTTTTAAAATATTTTTTTTAGAATAATATAGGCATATTCCAAAAAAAAAATTGGAAGATTTTGTAGGCCAGTTTTTTTACATTTTTTTTATTACAGATTTGTTTTGATGCTATGTTCTGTCTCCCCAATTAGATTTTAATCATGCAAGACAGATGCCTTATTGTATACTTCTTAGTACTTCTCCATATCACTTAACCATAAATGCAGCCCACACTGCATTGTGTTCTGGGTACAGGAGCCACTCAGTAAATATTTGTTGATGGTCCTGATTACGGTGTGTTGAAATTTGCTAAAGGTAGCTTAAACTTTTGCCCATAAAATTTGGTTTCAAGTTAGTTTGACCCTTTTAGTTTCTCTAAATATTTTCTTTCACATAGATGAAATGATCCACAGAAGTACTTACTGATTCGGAGGTCCTTTTTCCCTTCTGCATTTCTGAACTCTGAATTTAAGAAGTATTGTATAATCCTCACACACAATCAGTGCTGTTGTTGGCTGCTTCTATTAAAATTGCACCTATTCATACTCTTTATTTAATAAAAATGTTGATCCCCAGTATGCACAAAGCATTATTCTAAGGACTGCTGTTCATTGCAATGAATCAATAACATTGCTTTCTTTTTCCTCCATGAAAAAGTCAGATGCTAATATTAAATCTCTATTTATAAATATGTGTTTTTAACAGTTATTTAAAAGTCATAGTAGATATACTTAACACCTATTATGTGGTGGGCACTGTTCTAAGTGCATTAAAGCTATTATCTCATTTAATCCTCACCCAATCCTGAGGGCAAGGAATATTATTCTTGCTTTACAGATAAGGAGCCCCAGGCTTAGAGAATTAATTTGTCTAACTGAGACCACAGAGCTAGTAAAGCAGCCAAGCCTGGGTCTAAACCCAGGCTTTAAATCCTATAGCGCATATGTGCATAGATAAGCTAGCTTTTCTCCAAGAGAGCCAGCCTGAGACTTTCTAGCCAGCCTGAGAAGCAAGGAGCCTGAATGGAGACATGCTAAGCAAGGATTGACCAGCAGAGGGGTGACTAGAACCCCAGACTCATCCAGTCCCAGTGGCAAGTCTTTCCTATATAAGCTCAGCCAGCAACTCCCTCCTTTTCTGGTTCCATTGTTTATCCTGCAAACTTCCATTCATAAAATGGTTTCCCATTGGTTTGCCCAGTGATGCCAATGTTCCAGCCCCTTTTACCACTGAGTTTCTTGTGGCTAAGGAATAAATTGGTGCTTGGGTTTATCTATAGGATGCTATGAGCCCTCCTGTGAAAGCCCTCCATGGGCAAGGTCTGGGGATTAGCCCTTGAGAGGACTAATTCATCAAGGCCAATGTCTTTCTTGCTAATACACCAACCTTACCAATAGCTTTGTATTTAAAGCAACAGTCTAAAGCTTTATAGGGTGACTCTCAACAAAGTTAAAAAAAAAAAAAGAATCGAGAATGAATATATATGATATACACATCAACTCATAATGTTTACCCCTAAAATTCATAGTTGATTATGGCTGATCATTAAAGCCAAATTAAGGATGCAACAGGTGTAGAAACAAAGGAATTATTAGGTGTAATTTGTCTTTAAAATAATATATGACTACTCGCAGTTGCTTGTGGGAATGAGTTTTCTTTATTTAATATGGTAAAAAAAAATTGGTTGGACAATTAAGTTCGTGGTAGAATGGGGAAACAAAAAAACTAGGCATTGTATATTTTGGAAAAGTCCTAATTCTTTAATGAAGTAGACTGCGTTTTGGGTGTCCTTTTTTCTATTGTAATTAAAAAAATAGATATGTGGTATGTAGATGCTTTTCATTCATGATAAATATTTATTAGTACAACTGAGAGGGATATAACACACGCATACACGTGCACATTGGTAAGTACCACTACTCTGCTTCATTTCTGAATAACTCTAGCAGTTTCTAGGATAGTGGTTTTAACGCCTGGCTGTATGTTAGATAATCCTGAGGAGCTTTAACATATATACTGATGCTCAGGCTCCACTGCTAGACATTCTGGTTGAATTGATTTGGGTTTGGGCCCAGGCATCTGTATTTTGTATAAAAGCTGCCCAGTTGACTCTAGTGTGAAGTTAAAATTGACCAATACTGAGATGACTTTCTAAAAGCTAGTGCATACTCTGGTTTCTCTTCAGGTCGTATAAATCTTTCATCCTTTACTAAAAACGAGCGCAATAGGCACTAAGCAAAATTGGGTGGGGGTGGGGGAATAATACAATTATTGAAATAATTCAATATTTGATATTTCTTTAAAAAAGCACCCATATGTAGATACCATGGGACAAACCACAACTTCGTTAGACTGCCTTACAAAGATTTTTTTGCAGCTTAGTGTTGTTTCTATTTTAAAGCATGTATTTGGGGGATTAGGGAGGGCAGTGGGGAGCTGCTGTGTAAGACCCGGGGCTTGCAGCAGGGTGTCCCAATGAATGGTAAGTGGGGGCTGAAGTCCAGCTGGATTCTGCCCCTCATGGTGTGTCTGCTGATGAGGGGTTGCGTCCAGTGGGAAGAAGAGGTGTTTTTGTCCTAATTAACACAAAGGTTCCCAAACCGCTCACCTTGGTCCCATAGGCATGGCTTTCATTTTTGTGCTTAAAACTATTGAATGTCACAAAATACTTTGTCACATGCAAATATTCAAAATAGTTACGGGCACAGCCTGTATATTATGGGCACTAACCAATTAGAAGTGTTGGGGCCAGTGGCACCTGAGCAGGGAGGGTCCTGGGTGTGTCACTCCCCTAAGACTCAGCTACCACCCTGCCAGGTGCTAACCCTTTTTGTAGTTGGATGGAGGGAGATGGGAGGCAGCTGCCCTGGGGGAGGGGCCAAAGCACTGCCCAGGCACAAAAGAGCACTCCCGAAGCTCAGGTTAGAGGCTATTTAATGATGGGCGTGGAGTCATTTCAATATTTTAACAATTCATCTGGCCTTACTGGTGTGTACAGAGTGATTATTAGTTTTGCCCGCACATATTAAGGAGCTCAGGGTTTCACCATTTCTTTCTCCATTTTCTTTAGCTGTCAGCATACAGTTTATGGGCAACAACAAGGCTTTACTTCCAGTTCCGGGAAATAATAATCACGGTTAATTCTTATTGAGAACTGATTATTTCATTTCAACCTCATACCAACCTTTGGGATGAGCACCATTTGAAAGGGGGAGGAAACAGGTTAGATAACTTGCCTCCAACCAACAGCTGAGAAATGAAAGAACAGGCTTTAAATCCAGGTCTGTTTGGGCCTTGAGCCGAGCTCGAAGTCTGTGCCACGTCCCCCGGTACTTTTGCTGCCAATTTTCCCTATCTCCTCATCCCCCACTTCCTCATCAGCAAACCCAAGAGTCGTGACATGAGACGCAGAGAAGACCACAGGCCAGTGGCAGCACCCAGAGGACCATGCGGAAATGCTCGGAGACTCTGCTCCCTTTTTCGTGAAGGAGCCCTCAGCCCCAGGGTGCTGGAAGTAGAGAGAAATGAGTAACCACTGCATCACTTTTCAGTTTCTGTTCAAAATTAGTTGCAAATAAATAGTTTTTCAAGTCCTTAGCACGTATTTGGGAAATGCAGGTTTTCGTTTATAAGAAAAAAATGTGGAGCGTTCCTATGTCTCTATGAAAAATTCTTGTTAAAATTGTGTGCAGCCAGTAAATTAAGTCATTGTTTGTTCCATGGAATGGAAATCGTGCCTCCAATGTGACTCAGGAGACCTGGTCTAGGAATGCTTCGGCCCCGGGTCCACTGTTACGTTCACTTACGTCTCATAATCTACCCAAGTGTCAGGATTCTCATCTATTAGAGGGTTTGGGCTAGACCTCTGGTAAGGGGGGATTGGGCTGCATGCTCTCATATACATCTCTCCTATTTGAGCCTCAGTTTTCCATTGGTGATTGTTTAATTACTTGTAGCAAAAGAAGAGTGTCTTATACAGAGCCTGGGACCCATAGTGTGTCTCCACTATGGTAAAGAGTTGGTTTAGAAATTAACTAGTGAGGGGCCTGTAGATCTTTGTGTGGGTTGGGTACTTCAAAGTCCCATGCATATTTACCTACTCATCACTTTTATTCCAAGATCGGTTCTTCTGCTGTGACGGCACTTGGCTCAATACATTTAGTAAGAGCTTGACTAGTATAGACTCAGACTTAGTTCCCCCCAAAGGGTTGATGCTTTTCACTTTTATTTTTTCACATTAATTGCTCATAATAATTGAAACAATAGTTTCTTTGGATTATTATTCACTGGTGTGAGAATTAGCTGTGTTCTCCTCCTTTGTTCAATTCCATTCATTTCCTGTTAGAACTGGCACCGTGTCTCAAGAACTGTGTGAGGTGTTAACAATGGTCCAAAAAAGTACAGTCTTATATTCAAGGAGATGATAATCTTGTTGGAGCAAAAAGCCTTACACATGGGGCAATTAGGGAAGAACACAAGAACAATAATGATTGCATGTGTGTTACGGCTATGATCTAAAACAAAGCATGAATCTTCCAGAGAGTGAAGAAATAACACTATGAAAGAAGAGACAACCTAAATGTGAAATGAATGAACTCCAAAGAGAGCTTGGTGAGTGTAGCTTTGCATCGAAGCTTTATTGTTTGGTGTGGGCTTCTCCATGTGGTGGGTGTTTTGGCTTTCTCTGCCTCGGACTCTGTTCTTCAAGGACATCCCTTCTATGAAGGATCCTGGTTGCATTTTAGCAGCTGCCCCACTGCCCTGTGGCTTCCCCTGATGCCACCACAGTCACATCACACTCTTGCTAAGTGAGGTAAAGGTGACCATAATTTCAAGTACAAAAAATAAAAATATTGAAATGGTGGCTTAGAAGTGAGGAAATACAGATCCCATGGAGAAAATCCTATTTATATTCTAAGACATGCTGAAAACTCACATTCCCACCAGATGGAATTGAACACAGCTTTTATGGATTACTAGGGGAAGGTCAACCTTCTGTAAGAGCAAATAAACAAGGACACCATTACCATATTTTCACGTAATTTAGACAACTTGAGCAACACTGATATTGACATAGTTTCTAAAAATCTATTAGATCCAGTAGCTTGTTGAAAAATTATTACTAAAGAAATAACTATTAAAAAGGTATCAGGTTATGATAAGGATAAAATTTTCGATAACATGAGATAATTTTTCTTAAGGCAGAAAAATACCAGGCACAGATTTATCTTTGATAGCATGACCTGCCAACATCCCTGCTCTCCATCCCATCTGATAAAGGTCAATGATCGAATAACCAAACAAGTTCATACGCACGGCACCTGCCTGACAGAAACAGGAAAATTGGTTTTCTCAACCCAAACTGCACCATTTTCTTAACTTTTGAAAAAAATAAGCAAAATTTTCCTATCCTGTATGTAAAGTTCTTGTTTCTCGTTTTCACACTGGTTGCCAATCTTGCTGTGTCCGAAAATCAGTTAAGATAAATGTGATGTGTCTGATTTTTCCTGCCTTTGACCCTTTTTTTTAAACACCCCTAACAAAAATCTCCCACTTCTAAGCTGAGAAAGAGGTAGAAAAGGAAGACAGTGGATTGTCTATAAAATGGTCTTAGAAAAAAAGGAGATAATACTCATAATCATTTTGTTATGATGGTGAGTTTGTGTTTACAAAGTAATAAGTATTTTCCAAATGAGTGCCTTTAATTGTCAAACAGGTAGACAAGATGCCAAATCTAACTGCCCTAAACTTGTAGTCCTGAAAATATTTTTTTGGTAGCATTACTATTATTATTATGAACAGAAATAGCAGTGATAAAGATCAAATCGAGTTGTGTGAACACTCAAAATTCCATTTATGGAGGGAGGTAGTTTAGATTTAGCAGAATTAATGTTCTTTCTTGCTTGCAGCTGTGTCCAGCGCAGTTGTTTCATGCTCTCATTTTCCTGGCTGGGAGCCCCCACCATTAAACAAGAAAAGGAGGTGGGGTGGGTCAGAGAAATAGCAGGGTAGCAGGGAGTTGGGCTTGAGCCCAAGCATCATCCAGTCCACCGAATTTTTTAAGAGGTTTGGTTTTTAGGAGTGTCTGTCGTGGCATATAAATCATCGTTAATTTTTATCATTAAACTGGCTTTGCAGAGATTTTGTTTGAAAGGGACAATGCAGTTAGAGAATCATGAGCTCTGAACCTGGAAGCACAGGACTCCAGAGCTGGGTGAACCAACCTGAGCGAGCGGAGCTCTCCCAGGGTTGGAGCAGCAGGTTTTGATGCTGTCTGTGTGGCCAGCTCTCTCTCCTGCACAGCAGTGTGCTTTTGGCTGCTGTCTCCTCTTCCTACTCCTCTCTCAGGCCAGCCTGAGCTTGGTGGGAGTAAATGTTGCCAGTTTATTTTATATTCAGGGTGAACTTTGACTTTAGCAAATATCGAACTAGTGCTCCCCTAATTTTATTGATGTCCTAACTGAAGGCGAGAGGGCTGGGAAGAGGTGGCAGCCAGTTGGTCACAGTCAGAGAGATGACTCGCCCACTGTCACCCCACTAGACCAGCATTAGTCTTCCCACCATTCCATGCAGCCCTTCTTTTTCTTCTTCTTCTTCTTTTTAAAATGCTATATATCTTCCCTCCCTTTTCCCATACCAAGACTTAAAAGGTTTCAAATACTTCAAAAATAAATGATTTCTAAATCACCTCAGACTACGAACATAAAATGTTTCATCACATTTGCCAAAAGCAGACTGGCATATTAAGAAATGATTTCACTCTTATCCATATTCTCTTTTAGGGACATAGAAACATTATCTCAAATTATTACCGCAAAGAGACAGAGACAAGGATTTTGCACCTTTCTAGTTCTCAAATCATTTTAGTTATTTTATTTCAATTCCCCCAAATCTCTCGGACAGTTATTTCCTTCTATATTTTCTTGTATCACTTAAAAATTACACTTTACTTTGTCAGGGTCTGAAGAATTGCATTGAAAAACTAAGAAATCATTGAAAAAAATTCCATTAGCACAGCTATAGTGATCAGAAGAAATTGGCTAATTTCAGTGTCTTTCTTCGGGCTCTTTTTAGAAAATTGTTGGAATGCGTCTGCCATAAGTAACTGGCCTTCTGAAATTGATTTAAAGCTGTAGTGGGGAAGAAAAACTACATTGAAAAAAATTAAATCTTAGATTTGGAGATACTAAAAAAAAAAAATGTCTGATGCCGAAAGGATCCCAAATACTGGACCTCTTGTTCAGCCGTTAGAAGTGAGGAAAAAAAGTTGCATAACTGGTGTGGAGGGGGAGAGGCACATGCTTCCTTTAGCCACGGTCGTACTTTAAAGAGCAGTTTTCTGGTTAATAATCGCAACTATTTCTATGGGGGAAGCTGCAGGAATCAGGATCCCAGTGGATGAGTTTGAGAAAAATATCCATAGCTCCTGGGTCACTTGTCTCCTGCTTCCGACCTCCATTGACCTTGCGAGGTCTACTGCCGTCTTCTCCTTCATTTAGCTCTGTGATCTCTCAGTTCGTTGAAAGTGTTGGAGCTCCTGGCCTTCACACAACTATTCCTGTGGCCGGAGCACATCTCCTGTGAAGCAGGCCTTCTTTCACTTGGCTGATTCCTACCCACCCTACTGAGGTCTCCACCTCCCTCAGGAAACACGTGGTTGTGACTGATTGTTTGTGGAATGACTGAATGCACATACTGGAGGAAAAAGGCTCTATTATTACTCTCAGTGTACCTCAACTCAGCAAAGTTTCTTTAACTGTGTACGGGTGGTGAAGTGCTCATGAAAATAAGTGGAGGCTGTAGGTGAGATAAGTGGGAGGGACTAGAAGGTGAGACAAGAAAGGACAAAGGAAGGAAGTGAAGAGAGGTGGAAAAATAGAGGAGTAGTTGGAATAGCTTAGGAATTTAGAGTCAGAACTGGAGAATTAGAGGGTAAAAAAGAGATCCTGAGTCAAAAACAGTGAGGAAGTAAAACTTTATAGAATTGATATCTGGCCGAGATCTCACTAACTAGCTAGAACTTCCCTCTTTTCTTTTTACTGACTCATTTCTACTCGTCATTTACTTATAACCTCCTTTACTGCAACAGGGAGGCTATATAGTCTCACAGATATCGATACTTTGCATATCAGAACACTTGCTAACATTTTATGAAAATTACTTTTTTTTAATTTTTAAGATTTTATTGGGAAATTGGGGGAGGGGAGCAGCATTAGGGAATCAGGGAAGGGAAGCATACAAGTTACTGTCCTTCTGTTCTTCAGTCTAGTTGTGGAGGACGTCACTTCACTGGCCTATGTTGGTATTGTGATCATTGTGCTCTTTCCGGGTGAGGCAATCAGTCACTGACCAGTGGATGGCCGCTCACAGTGGCTCACGGCAGCTCATGCCAGCTGCCAGTCAGTCACGGTAGCTTACGGCAGCCCCACTGCAGCAGGGGCTGCAGCCTACGCCGACGCTGGTGACTCATGACATCCCAGCTCCAGGTCGAACTGTTGTTCACCATCTTAGCTGTAGAGGGCGCAGCATCCCTGGCCCTCATGTGGGATTTGAACTGTGGCCCTGCTGCTCAGAGCTGGCATCCCAAGCCAACTCTTGACCAATATGCCACACGGCTGGCCCTAAAATTACTTTTTGATACTTTCTTTCCCACTAGACAGTCAACTTCATGAAAGGTCTATATTTTTTTTATCATGGTGGCCCATTACCTAGCACAGTGATGGCTGCCCATTACACATAATTAAATATTAGCTGAAAGCCTAGTGCTTTGGGCACGTCACTTCAGGTTTCTGAAATTTGTGCTGTGAAGGAATTAGTCAAGTTGGTACATAAGGCCCCCAGCTTAGCCCTGGTCACCTATGATACATGGCTTCCTGCCTGATGTCAGAAACAATTTAACCCAAGAGGCCAGGGATCCTCTTATGTAAGGGGCCATATGATCTTGTAATGCAAGCTGCGACTGCTAGGAGACTATTTATAAAGGACCTTGGACTCAGCCTAGGCGAGGGTAGGGCAGGATGGTAGGAAGACAGCAACAAGCCATTTCTATGGAAAGATGAAATTGCCCATATATCAATCATGGACATGAAAATATGATAAATTGATGAGCTATGGCAAGTTCACTACAAGGGTGTTTTAGAGACAAGCCTGAACCTTCTGAATGATAAGGAAGAATGATCCAGAAAGGAGAAAGCAATGAATTACGTCTATATGTCTAGATTGCTGTATGTATATATTCATTTGGTCAGCAAATATGATTGTTTCTTGGGAAAAATGCTAAGGGATAAAAAGATAAATCAGACCTCAAGGACCAGAGAATCTGGTTGGGGACGAAAGGTGCACGTCTATGAATCATTAGAGATGTGGTATTTGAGCTTGGCCTTGAAGCATGGCAGGATTTAGGCGTTTGGAGACGGGATGTGGAGAGAAGAGCTAGGTGAGTGGGAGAGGACCTGGCACTGATGGGAATAATGAGAGCTCCGTTCAACTATAGCAGGTTCCGTGGAGCTGACTGGTGGCAAATTCACTTCAAAAGGCAGGTGATGGCCACAGTAAAGGCATTTAGACTTCATTCTACAGGAAATGTGGAACCATAGCAGGTATCTGAGCAGCGTGCTGGATACAGCTGGGCTTCAGAGAGCTTCACAACAGTGCTGGGGAAGCGGCTTGGGAGCTGGGAAGCCAGGAACAAGTGCGCCCAGCGAGGAAGCTATTGCACTAAGGTCTAGGTGAAATGGGGGCATGGCAGAGGCAGGCAGGAGAAGGGTTAAATGAACAGCAGAGGAGCCTCAGAAGTGAGTCCCACCCAGGAGAAAGTGTTCAACAAAATCCTACAGAGAAGCTGAGGAAGGTGGAGGAAGAAAGGATAGTGATACCCTTGAGAAAACTGCTTGAGGAAGCTGAGGGTGCAAATGTCTGATCCCAAAGAGAGAAGAAGCACTTGGTATCCAGTCCAGGCTACGAGCAAAGGCTCTGGCACTAGAATGTTTCATTTGGAACCTCGGGGTTGCCGCTTGCTGGCTGGGTAAACTTGGGCAAATTATTAACTGCTTTTGCCTCAGTTTCTTCACCTGTAGAGTGGAGATAATGATACTAACTACCTGATAGGGTCGTTGTGAGGATGAAGTGAGTCATAAACTAAATTCTCAGATCAGAGCCTGGCATGTAATCCGCAGTATATGTGTTTGCTGTCATTAGGATGCTTTTTAAGTTCAGTGACGACAAGTATAAATGGGACTGGTTGGAATGAGTAGCAGAATCCAGGGAACTTTATTTACTTTAATTAATGGGACATCTTTAAAGTTGCGGGGAAGGACACATGGGAGAGAGAAGGCATGAAAGATATAGAAAAGGGTTTGTTGGTGGTAAATTTAGACACAGGCCGGAGGGTATAGGAATCAATGCACGGGGGAAAATATAATCTCGGAGGGGGCGGGGCATAATGGCATCGCTTTGCAAGTAGAATGAAATCCAGGCTCTTTACCTGGGCCTCCAGAGCCTCCTGAGAACTGGTTCCTATCTGCCCCTCTAGCTCTAACTCCTCCCATTCTTTACTGCTGTTTTATACTTCTTGCATTTTCTCCACCTTGCCAAGGTTACTCTCACCAAGAAGATAAGAAGATATGTTTTGAAGGGAGGAGAAGGAGTTGAGGAAATGGAGCCATATTACCTTTCTGTTTTTCTGTAAATCATGAAGTAAAATATGTAGAAAGTGATGGGGGTGGGTTTGGGGCGCTGGGCTCAGAATAGAGCTCAGAGGAATGTCTTAAGGAATAAAGAGGGAGCGGAGTAGTGAGGAGAGGAAGCCCTGGTGCAACTGTGCCCCAGAGAAAGGAGAAGAAAGTACCTGGAGAGGAGGCCTGAGAATTCCAGTACAAGGTGGGTAATGGAGCTAGAAGTTCTGGCTCTTGGTGGTAGCTGTTCTCTTTTTTTACTTTTTGTTATCTTTTATCTCTTTGGTAGTTTTCTTGGCCTACTAGAAATAACAATGGTTAACACTTTTGAGCATCTATTATGCTCAATACCATGTGCTTGGCACAGTGGTAAATCTTTGTATTTATTGCTCATGTTATCAGTACGGTAACTCCTGAAGTGGGTGCCACTAATAGTCCCAATTTATAGCTGAGAAAATGGAGGCTTGGAGTGGTGACATAACTAGCCAGCAGGAGTGCCAGGAACCAAACCCAGGCCCGACTCCAGGATGTACTGTCTTAACCACTCTGCTCCACCAACTCTCTGTACTTTTCCAAAACCGGTCAGGGCAGGTTGTCCAGGCTGCTTCTTACATGTGCCTGGCTTCCAGTCTCACTGTAGCTTTGGACTCACAGAGTAAAAGTGAGAATGAAAAAGGGGTGTTTCCTGGCTCTAGTCCCACCAGACCCCAACTCCACACCTCTGGCCTGGGAGGAGGGGAGCTGAGAAGGGTGTTTAAAGAATGAAGGTTTTCTCATAATTAGTCTTTCCTTTATGTGTTAGATAGGGCTCAGCTGTGATCATGTGAGCTCATCAGATAGTTCTCTGAAATCCTTTCTGCTGCTCTCTATGATAATTGATCTACTCAACTTTCACACAATTTCTTATTTTTCTAAAAAGATTTGCCAAGTGGGAATATGAGGATCATATCTCAACATAATAAAGGCTATTTATGATAAACCCACAGCTAACAT
>NW_017731391.1:875072-875936 GCF_001890085.2 Hipposideros armiger | reverse complement strand
AGATATAATTATATAGATAATAGATATCATTATAATTATATAATGAATATAATTATATATACGATATACATATATCGTATATATAACTTCATTTAAGTCAGTTTCTTTCATGACCTATAGGTTTTGGTCTGAAGCATCTTTTTGATTGCCTTCAAGACAGTTTGAACATCACCTTTGGTTTCTTCAATTTTAAAGGTTATATATAAAGGTTATATAAAGGTTATAAGTATATATACCCTAATTTTCAAGTAAAGATTTTTATCTCCTTTTATTCAGATTTTATTGGATTATTATCAGATTATTTGTCCTGTAAATATATACATTTTTTGAAAACATTTTGGACATATTCTTTGTGCCCAAGTTCATAATCAAATTTTATAAATGGATGGTGGATAAATGAAAAAAATTCTCTAGTTGAAAGATGTCAGGACCCCTGTATCACAACCAAATGTGCATCATTGAATGTGGTATTGATTCACTTCTAAAAGAGAAGCATTCACATCTCCCACTATAACTGCCTTCTAATCAAGTTCTTGCACTTCTAAATAGTTTTTGCTTTATGTATTTAGCTGCCGTGTTGTTTGGGACCTCCAGTGTATTCACTGTTATACCTCTTTTATAAAAGTGTACCTTTTAGGGCTGGCCAAGTGGCTTGTTGATTAAGAGCTAGCTTGGGATGTCAGAGGGTTCCAATTCAGATCCCACATAGGAGGGCCAGTGACACTGCCCTCTACAGCTAAGATTCTGAACAACAGCTCAACCTGGAGCTGGGCTGCCGTGAGTCGCCGGCTATGGTAGGCTGCAGCCCCTGCTGCAGTGGGCTGCCATAAGCTACCATGTGTAGCCAGCAGCCAGCGTGAGTGG
>NW_017731391.1:863865-873192 GCF_001890085.2 Hipposideros armiger | reverse complement strand
CAAGTTGCTGTCCTTTTGTTCTTCAGTCTAGTTGTGGAGGACGTCACTTCACTGGCCATGTTGGTATTGTGATCATTGTGCTCTTCCTGGGTGAGGCTGATCGCTTGCAGGCCATTGGACGGCCAGTCACAGCGGCTCACGGCAGCTCATGCCGGCTGCAGGCCACTCACACTGGCTGCCAGCCACTCATGGTAGCTCACGGCAGCAGGGGCTGTGGCCTATGCTGGCGCTGGCTACTCATGGCAGCCCAGATCCAGATGGAGCTGTTGTTCACAATCTTAGCTGTAGAGGGTGCAGCATCACTGGCCCTCATGTAGGATCCGAACCGGGGTCCTGCTGCTCAGAGCTGGTGTCCCAAGCCAACTCTTAACGAATGCGCCACTCGGCTGGACCTGCGTAGGGTTTAAGGGCCCGTTTGCCAGATTACCATCTGCAGATGTTGCTGTGGATCAGGTGGGGGCAGCAGAGAGTCCGCTGAAGTCCAGGGAGTCTTCTAGGCATGGAAGGAGGTGGCAGTGAGTTAGGAAGTAGAGTCAAGGTTTTGATTCAGTATCTAAGAGGAAGAAAGGAAAGCAAGAGAGAAATACGGCAAAGGTCAGAATGCAGAGGAAGCAAGAATTGAAGTAGGACTGGTATAAGTCAAGAGCTGGGTGGCAAAAGCAAAGGGAGTGGGAGAAACAGAAAGGCAAGCGTGGGTGGGTAGAGAGGAGGTGCCAGAGGGAAGCCAGTCAACTTCACCAACATTTCCAGTGCCTTCGCAACACAGTGGCCCGGCCCCTACGCGGTCCTGCTTGGTGTTCCAAGATCAGTGGCTCTTAATGGATTGTGAGACAGGGAAGGCGCCAGACATGTAGCTCTGTTGGGCTGAGATTGTAATTAAAGTTCTTTTTTATTATTATTAACAAATATTGAAATGAGTTGAGAAAGCTTGGGAAGATTTGGTAGGGATCAGGGTGTGGTGGTACAGTTTTGCGAGGGTTTTTCCTTCTGGTGACCCCAAAGAACTGAAGCCCTCAGCACCCTTCTGTCCAGCTTCTGGAAGATTTTTCACAACCATCCATGAAAAACAGTTCAATACTGTTTACTTAAGGATCTACTCCCCTTGAAACATCATGCTCTCCCTGTGTGGTCTTGTCATAATTATCTTCAGATGGTGCTAATTAAGCAGAGCCAGCATGGGCACCATTCCCACCCCTGGCTTGGCCCCCTCACACACTAGTTTAGCATCCTCGTGGGATGGCATCCTGGACATCCCTTATCATAACCCTCTCCCCACCTACCTTTACTACTCCTGGGAGCTGCTCACCAGACACACTGCTATCCAATGAAGAACATGACCATGCTTTAGCAGATGGCTGCTTATCTCAAGACACACATATTCACCCAAATCCTAGCAGAAGCAAAGCCTTTTGGGTAGTCCCTTAGAGCTAACTAAAACAGAGTTTGAACCATGAAAGGCAATTTGGAAGTGGAGACAGAGTATGGAGACAGGCAAAGAGGGGATACATGAAAGAGTTCTTGGAAAAGAAGGAGAATTTGAGTTAGGCTGGGGGACACTAAGCTATAGTCCCTGATTTCCTTGGCACAAAGGATGGAAATTGATGAGTGATGACACCAACAGCCGCAGGCAGCTTAACTGCCACTTTGTTGATAAGAGTAATTAACCTCTGCCTGCCTTTATCTCCCATTCTGTAAAATGGGAATTAAAGGGCTTGCTGATGAAGTTTCCAACTGTTTTTTTTTTTAAGGTAAGCACAGAGATTATTACTGATAGTCCAACGGTTCTCTGAGTGAGAGGGTGACTATAAATCAGTGCAGACACGCAGAGCATTTTATTAATGAAGATCAGGGTGTCCAGTGTTTCTTCTTAGAGTAAACATCCACCCAGTAGTCCTGACTCAGTTACATTGTTCGGTCGCATTGTTTGTAAACCTCTTGAGTGATTACCCAATATCTGTGTTCTATTGTTTGAAATACTCTTAAAAGCTGAATGTAGAACTTCAGTGCCTGCTGGTTTTGTTCTTTTCCACTTGGCAAAGGTTGATTGATTTTATTTTTCTTTGGCCTGTGTTTCTTAGCGGCTTGAAATGAGCGTGGCTTTTTTTTGTTTACTTCTTTACCCACATTGTCAATAATAGACTCACTCTGGGAACCGGATGCTCAGTGTAATGTCTACAGTGGAGTTTGCAAAGGGAGGAGGGCTTGGTATGAATTTGGAATACTGTATTGTTTTAGCTTTATTTTCTCAGATGTTGGAACTGTCTTCTTGGGAGTTCTTCTTTTTCACTAATGAAAATTCACACATTCTCTTAAGCGGTATGGTTAGGCATGGCAAACCTGTAAAAAAAATAATGAAAAAGATGAAAGTAAATGTAATGAAAAACACAGGAGCATGGAACTAGCTATGTCATGGTCGGGTTTGATTATATGCGTGTGAGGTACATGATTGGGGTTCAAGGGGACAGATTTATATAAATGATGAAGAAAAATTAATCCAACCCAAGGGTTCTCAACTCTCATTGCATGTTAGAATAGCCTGGAGATTTAAGAAAAAAAATTGATGCTTGAGTCTCCCTCCACAAATCAGAACATGTGAGGGTGTGGTTTATTTAGGCAGAGACATTTGTAAAGATTCCTCAGTTGATAGCCAGGATAGAGAACACCTGATAACCAATAGAAAATGCTTCTTAGAAGTGTCTCCAGGCAAAGGGTCTTAGCCTAGAACCAGACGCTAGTCTGGGCCCAACACACATTTGTGGATTTTTTCTAGCTTTCAATAGGCCTCCTCTTTTTGACACTGCTCTCATGCTATCTGGCTCTTCCTGACATTCAAAAGCAAACAAACTTTTCTTCAGTCGAACTGGAGCATTTTAGGATACTATGAAAATGCTGAATGAAATGGTATGCCTTTACATTGTAGTAAAAATATGTATTTTTTTCAAAGGTCCTGATCTAAATGTGGAAAGATTATTGCTTGAGTGTGGATGACATGTGTGTTTTGTATCTTAAAGGCAATGCCTTCAGCCTCAGAGCCAGCTGTCTTTCCCCATGCAATTCAAAGAATGCCCCATGGCCCACATGTGGCCTACTTCCTTCCTTTGACAAGGTCTAAAAGTCCCCTATGAAAAAGAATCCACATTATCTTGGAAAGGTAATTTACAGACGTCCGTGTATAGACCTGATCATTTAGTTTATGTCTGTTAGACTGTTGCACCTAAAGAAGAATGTTCTGAGAAAGTGAGACTCAGAAAGAGTAAATGTGTTCGGAATAGAGAGGGAGGTAATAGCCAGGAACACAGAAAGAACACCCAGGCAAAGCCAGATAATAGGGAGATTGGAGGCAGCCTGAGAAGAGGGAGGGCAGGGACCCTGGGAAGCTGAGTGGAAGTGATGCCAGCATCGAGTGTCACCAACCTGGAGTCAGCCCTCAAAGTTTTAAATACTGCCTATATACTAACAACCCCCAAGTTTATATTTCCATCCGAGACCTGTCTATTGACTTTCAGTTGCCAACTTGCCATTTGGCTGTCTAAATTCACTTCTCACGTTTAACATGTCTAAAACTATATGCTGGAACCCTCTCTCCCCCCAAACCTGTACCTGCTGGAGTCTTCCTTGTCCCTGTAAATGACAGCTCTGTACTAGGGTTTGGGAGGCCAACAGCCTTGGAACCGTTCTGGCCTCCTCACTTTCTCTCACTCCTTGGACATCAGATCTATCAGCAAACGTGTTGGCTCTACTTTTTAGATGCACTCAGAACGTAACTGCTCAGCACCATCTGCCACCAACCACCTAGTGTCAGCACCACTGTTGCTCAGCTGGGTTGCTGCAGTGGCCTCCTATCTGGTCCTTGTGTCTTCCATCTCCCCACCCACATGCCAGTCTATACTAACCCATTATAGTGAGCCTTTAGAAACATGTCACATCATGTCACTCCCACTCAAGAGCCACGGATGGTTTTCCATTGTACTCAAAGTCAATCGCCTTTGGATGGCCTGCAAGACCCTACATAACTTGGAGCTCCTGTCATTTCTTGTCTCTCTTCTACTCCTGTGGGCACCATTCAGTCACTCTAGCTTTTTTCCTTTGCCAAGATGTGCTTGGGACACTCCTGTCTTTGCACTTGGTACTATGCTGGGCTGCCATATGCCCAGAATGCTTTTTCCCCAGATAGCTACTTATCGCCTCACCATCTTCAGGTATTTGCTCAATGTCATCTTTTCTGGTTATCTGGACTGATCACTCTGCTTAGAAGTTCACCCCTTGCCCTTGAACTCCTTGTACCCACTTCCTGCTTCATCTTCACCTTAGGACTTGTCACCATTTGACCTTCTTTCTCTATTTTATTTACTGGTTAGTATGTGCCTCCTCCCCTCCCACTACTAGAATATAAACTCCACGAGGTCAGGGATTTTTGTCTATTTTGTTTACTACTATGTGCCCAACACCTAGAATTATACCTGGCACATTGTAGGTCTCAATAAATCATTGTTGGATGAAAAAAATGACTTGGTATTCTAGATAATCTCTAAAATCCTGTCCAAGCAACTGGGTTTGCTTTACTCCTTTGTGATCAAGTCTTGGCCTTATGTCCTAGTCTCCCAGAGATGGAACTTTCCACATCAGGGAGAACTGAAGGCTCCGTGGTCTATTGTGCAACCTCTTCACCTGTCCTGCCAACTTGGAGCTCTGCCAACCCTTTGAGACAGTGGCCAGTCACTTGCATGTCCCTGCTCAGCCAGCCAGTTCGGGTGTTTGTTTGAACCCGTCCATCACAGCACTCATGGTCCATCTGCCCCTTCCTCTCTGGACTCATCTCTGAGCTGAGACCTCACGTGGCCTCACATTCTTCCTTTTCCCTTAAGCAAGTGCCCTCTTCCCTGTCCAGTTGCTCATCTCCTGGAATTTTGATACCTTGGTCAACCCCAGTCCTGCTTGAGCGCCCCTTTGAACAATCCATAATTGTACTTCAGGCTGACTCTGCACAGAAGACCCCATAAATAATGATTCTTTCTAAGGTTGCACTGGAGTGTGTGGAGGTGGGGAAAATGCTTCAGGACGATGGGAACGCCCTTGTTCTGAAACGGCTGCTGAGGCGCTGTGGCTTGATGGGCTCTGATGGGGGGAGGGAGCAGCTGGAGATGGGAGAAGGTCCCTGCCCACCATGTCTGCTCTGGCTTCTCCTAACCCTAACCCTAACCCTAACCTCCCAACCCAGGGCTCTGACTGTTGATTTTGTGATATAGAAGCTTCTGGAAGCAGGACTGAGAGTGGAAACTGGAGGTTGTTCCTGGACTATTTCACAACACTTTTCTCCAGGAAAAGAAAAAAAAAACCCTCATTCTCTTCATCCCCAGTGTTATGTAACCTAACATTTTCCTTGCTGGTTGAAATAAATATCCTTTCTTTGCCTAGATAAATAGGGCACAAGCTTGCCGGGACAGGCTGCCTCCCCTGCTTGAGCGCTTCCTAGGGATCCGGCTGCTTTTGTGGGTTTTGTGGTGGCCCACAGCTCACCTCTGGTCTTTCTGAGGGTGTGGATTCTGCCAAAACACCTTTTAAATGTCCCAACACGTAGTTAACAAAGACCCACGTGTGGCAGTGTTGGTGACTCTGGAGGACAGCAAGGTCCTGGGGCCCTTTGCAGCTGGAAATCTGTTGCTCCTCCACATATCTCCAAAGTGCAGAAATACCATAAAAGATGCTGACAAATGGAAAGGTTAAAAACAACCAGAGTGACAAACACTCACAGGCCTATCAACTGTCTCTCTGCCTTAGGAGGAAAACCATTTACCTGATTACTTAGTATTTGACCCTTTAACTGCTAGGATAGCTTTTTGATTTTCACATGGAGTGTTTGATCGTTTTTCCCATGCCCAGGTAACTCTTTGCATAGCCTGTCGTTTGATTTGTTCACCCTTTTGTCTTCACTCTCTTTCCTTTGTTTTCCTGTCTGAGAAAAATAAACAGCACCCCAAATTGTCCAGCAGAGGCTGACCCTGTTTCATGCTCTCAGGTTGACTTTCTCATCTTTTAATCTCCCAAAGATTAAGCTCGAGTGGTGTGGAAGGAAGAATAGAATTGGATCTCCTTGAGGCGAGGACCATGCATTACTCATTTTGAAGCTGCTTCATATCCAACTTGGCAACTGATAAAATTTTGAAAATGAAGATCTTTCTGGGGGTTTTCCAAGTAAAATGTGCAAAAACAAGAAATGACTACCTCAATTGATTTTAGAGGAAAGGTGCAAATTGTAAAAGTTTACTAATTTGGCAAAAGGTGCTATTTTTGAAAAAGGCAAGTAATCATACAGGCAATGTTAAAAATTGCTAAAAATGCTAAAAATAAAAAAAGTAATGTAATGGTATATGTGATAGCATAGTAAACATTACATTTACAATGGTAATCCAGTTCCTTTAGTATTCTGATCTTGGTTAGGCTTCTTAAAGGTTCAGCTGAAATTTCTAGACTGTTCTCAGAAAAATGCACATGTTTAGGTACCTAAAAAGTTAGATTTGATTACAGGGAATTTGAAATCCTCTGGAACCAGTCATGTGAATCTTTGCTTTGCAGGTTGGAGTAAGCAAGCCAGGGAAGCATAGAAAGATTTTATAGATAAAGAGAAATATAGATATATCGTATCAACCAAAATTTAGTTGTGAGGCAAATGATGGTAAACACATTCATTGACCAAGCGATGGCACAAAATTATACTCATATTACTATCCATATTAAGCATGTTTTACACTTATAGTAACCTAGTGACCCAAAGGCTTGCTTTTTACTGGCTATTATCCTCTTATTTTACTTAATGCCAACACTGTGCCATTTAAGTATGCTATGTCCTGTCTCTGACATAATTGTCTTGTCTTGTTCTGTGTTTCCTATGTTTTAGTTTTTGCTTCTTATCCCTATGTCAAGGACCTTGGCGGTATCGGAGCGTGGGGAAAACGAGTTTCCAGTATAGATTTTGACAATGTAGAAGAAGCTTTCCAAACCCAGACAGGGGGATGTACTTGAAGGCGGAGACTACTCAGTGCCCCTGTAGGCAATCAAGCTGTGCTGTTTCTGTGGCTTGGAGAGCAAGGTGAATGGACAGCAGGTCTCCTAGGTCATTGGGGATGAGAGAGAGAGATGTGGATTGGTGATGGACAAGACTTTCTGTTCCTTTTACTCAAACTGAGATTCATTTGAATGAAAAAAAAGTGTCTATCTAGGTATTGTGTGAATAGTGGTATGGATCTAGATGGAGTAAAACACAATCGCAGGTAGCCTGCAATCAACTGGTGGTAGGCGGCGTGGGAAGATGCCTGGGTGACTCAGCACCAGGCTGAATTTGCCATTTGCCTGAGAGTGGCATCAAGTGTTCAGGAAAAGTGTGTTTCAGTTCTCATGCATCACTTATCTCTCATGCATCTCTTATTAGATTGTCGTACAATGCGTCTGTTGAAGAGTCTATCTAATTTCCTAGACACAATATCCTCAAGGTCACGTCCAGGCATCCTTGCCTGGCACAGAGAAGATGCTTCATAAGTACTTGTTGCTGGAGGGGAGAGATGCAAGCGATGTGCTGTGGGGATTGAGAACAGGACAATTTTGGGCCAACAGGAAGGGCTCCATGGAGAAGGCATTCTTTGCGATGCACCTTGAAGAAGTGGCAGGATCTTAATTGACTGAGATGAGGAAGAGGCTGAGACCTAAGCACAGGATACTGGGAGGAGGGAAAGAGGCAGCTTGATCAGAGCTCGAGGCTGGAGAGGTGGGCTGAGATCAGATTATCTGGGAAATGGAGTGGTTTGTACTTAATCTGCTCTCCTAGTGACATGACAGTGATTAGTCAGGAAAGTAATCTGGCGAAGGTACTTTTGATGGATTAGAAATAGAGGCTGAAGTCAGTCAGTCCGGTCAAGACATTATTGCAACAGCCCAGCTGAGGGCTGAAGAAGGCTTGAGTAGTGATATGGAGAAGGAAATAGAAGGGACGGGGGCTGGTGATATTTTGGGGGTAGAGTCTGAAGTTCCTGTAATCCATAGTTCCCTAGAATATGCCAGCCCAGGATAAACATAGCAATAACAAAATAATATTTTTCTCACCCTGCTCTCCAACAACTGTTTTACAACTTGCAGTCCTTTCAAAGTTTTCCTTCTGGTGGCGCCAGGTGAATAAACGGATGCAATAGAAATTGCCACAGGCATTGAGCATCGCTGCAGGGCTCACCGAAGTCGCCAATGTCAGCCAAGGCCGTTTCTACTGGTGTCAGTCAGCGACGCCAACATGGCAGGCTAAGGTAACCATATCATTAAGTGGGGGGCACTCCTCACTCCTGCTTATTATCTGGTTTCAGAATCAAGGCTTCCCTTTGTTTTCAGTGTCTTACAGAGATCTTTTCCCTCTGCCTTTTATTGCAACTTCTTTAATTACGATTCCAGTGTTTGTGCAAGGTGCGTAAGTTGAAGGACTTAGGATAAATCCTGCAGTGTATTTAAAAATCATTTTTCGCTGGCGCTGGCTCCTTGGCCTTGGATGAGATTGTAAAGTTCTCTTTTCCCCTTAGAAGCACACCTTAGTCGTCCATGGAAATAAACTACTGGAAGGGTCACCCCTCTTTGAATTCTAGTGGAGACCTTGCTTCCCACCGAGAAGTGTGTGCATTTGTGTATCTGGAGAGCAAGACTGATGGGGTGGGAGTGGCGGTGAGTGACGGGGGTTTGGGGAGGACAGAGGAGCAAAGCCTCAGGAGAGTAGGAAGGGTCAGAGAGCTATGTTCTCTGCTTAGCAGAGTAAATAGCTTTTTCATTTTAAATCGTTGTATTCTTCACATGTCGTTTCCTTTGTCACCTCTGTAAATATGAAAGCCCATTTCTTTTTCTTTTTTCTTTTTAAAATTTTTTTATTGTTAGTTTCAGGTGTACAGAACAATGCAATAGTTATCCTTTTCACCCTCACAGAGTAACAACCCTCTCCCTCCATGTATTTCCTTCCCACCCCTGATATCATGCTTGTCTATTACAATTCCAGTGATTCCATTCCCCCTCTCTACTCCATGTCCCGAGACTATATGTATATATAATTATAGTTGACATACAATCCATTTATTTTTCAACAATTTTTTTCAATAACTATATCCTTGCGTGGATGTTCATGACTTGATAGATATCTTTTTCTGTATAAAGAAGAGGTATGAAATTTATGAATCCAGATTTTAAAGGCCTTTCTGTAAGGTTTAATTGAATTTATTGATCTTTTTGCAAAAGTATTTTCTGCCTGACCTTGTTATAGAAGATAGTCCTTCCTTCCTTCCTTCCTTCCTTCCTTCCTTCCTTCCT
>NW_017731391.1:849982-863810 GCF_001890085.2 Hipposideros armiger | reverse complement strand
CCTCCCTCTCTCCCTCCCTCCCTCCCTCTCTCTCTCTCTCTCTCTCTCTCTCTCTCTTTTTCTTCTCTTTCTCTCTCTCTCTTGCTCTATCTCCCTCCCCACTTCCCCATGAAAGACTATTTTAATCCCTATAAGCTGCAACATTAAGTAAATGACAGTACAGGCATTAATCAAACTAAGGCTATTTTCAAATACTTTGGACTTGTACACTTAAAACAGGACTGCTGAATTTTGTGCTTTTTGCTACAAAAACTAGCTCTGTGATCTGGATGAGTATTTTAGTTATACTCTTATGATGGCAAGGAACAGAGACTCCCTTAAATACCTAGTACTAAGGGTTATGGAAGAATTTGTGGGGCAGCTACAATCCTGCCAGTGACCAGTGCAGCTGTGGCCAGACCATGCAGCGTGCTCGTGGACCCAGGGCCCCATATTTGTTCGTCTTGGCTCATTGGGTATCTCTGTCCCTGCATATCATCAGTTGCTAAGGGTCTTTGCTTACTATGGCCTCCACTCTACCCCAAGACTTCCCTCCTCTCTGTGTGTTTCACTAGCTCAGTCTAGGTTTCCAAAATGTATGCTCCTGTGAATCTGAATGTGATTGGCCAAATCCATCCTTTCCCATAAGGTTATGCCCTTGGTCACTGGCCTGTCTTGGTGTAATCTGAGGGGGGATGAGGGTCACATGGATGTGACTTGGTTGTCTAGGCAACAGGAGCCTAGGGTAGGGCAATTTCTCTTAGAAAGATGAGTGAGTGGGTACTTGGGTACTGATTGATAGCTCAAGGGAAGCAGAGTTTTAATTTTGATGGCTTGTCATGAGAAGAACTGGATGTCAGAGCTGCTTCTGTCGTGTGATGGAATTTGGAGACGGTTCAGCGCAGTGCTCAGGTTCCATTTCCAATTTTCCATTCCACATCTTTGCTAATACGGACAAATGAAGAATTTGTGCCACTAACTATGTAACTGAGTCCCAAACTCTGCTATCATCTTGGTGTCAGATAAAAACACACACTCCAAATAAAAAACTTGGTTCTTATTTTAACCTGAATCACCCAGATCACAGCAAGATTTTGCCTGAATGACGTGGACAGATTGCACCAATTTTCTGCTTTACTTTGCTTGTGGAGACCAGGCTGTTAGTGGTCACCTCTGGAATGAAAGAACATATTGAAAAAAAAAAAAAAGATTGGAACCTGGAAATATTTCTAGCATAGTGTTGCACTGATTTACTTAAATTGGGCTTTTCTTCTCATTTGTTTGTCATTATTCAGTTTATCTATAATGGTGAATGCAATTGAATTAGAAACTTTTGCTCAGAGGAGATTTTGTTTTTTAAAAAATGTACAGAATATTTTAAAACAATGTTAGCCCAAGGAGACACTTTAATTTTTAGTGATTTCATTAGAATGATAAACTTTAAGATGATTCATAAACACTTTTTGGTATCAATCTGTAGAAACGGTTCTTACACATTCACTAGTAACCTCTCCACTTTTTCTTCCCATGAAGACATATATAAAACACGTGTGTTCTCATAGTAGGTTCTCGTGTACTGGTTCTGATTCTGCAGTGCAGCGTTAAAATCCTGAGTGCTTGAGCTGACTACCTGAGTCCAGTTCACTCCTGCTGTGAAATGTAGGTATAGGTACTTACTCTTGGTATCCCATTGTTTCCTCAGTTGTTAAATGCGTTTACAATAGTACTTACCTTATTGAGTTAGAATAATATCTGACTTCTGCCCAGAAGACATTTGCTATTATTTTTACTCACTCTCACTTGAGAAAGCACATATTGGAATGCAAATGAATGTCACTTAAAGTCTTTTAAGGATAATTAATTCAATTTATATTTTATATGAATTTTACATTATAGAGTTATATTTTCTAGTGAAAAGAAAATAATCTATAACCTTCAGCCTGGAATCTACCAGATGTCCTATTTTGAGAACTGTTGCTCTAAGTAATTTTCTCCTCTGTATTGATGTGTACAACTGATTTTAACAGGTAGCTAAATGCTGTTTGAAATTGTAGTTTGCCCAATTGCCCAATCTGGCATTAAAAAAAAAAGGAAAGATTTAATTAATTTAGAAAAAAATATTTTGCTTTCAAAATATTTAAACTGTTCAAAAACATTTTATTGAAGAATTTACCTTTCATCAGAAACCATAATAAAAATAATGAAAAGGTAATAAGACCCCCCATAATGCATTAATATATGTGATTTTTCTTTTAGTAAGTGAATCTTGTTGAAATTTCATGTTTCTTAAATTAAAATTAAATACTTTATTAGCTAAAATGTGTCCTACTCTATGTATTCTGTGGAAATTAATCTCAGACAAATTTGTATATTCAAATTATTTTATGGGTAACTCACTAGCATAGAGAAGATTGAAAACAGTTAAGACTTTTATTTCAAAATGTTTTAAAGCATTGATTATGAGATTTTTGATTTTTTTTTTTCTGAGCTGATTTTGAGATTCACCTCTTGCCCTACAGATGTAAACCTGAACTTGGAGATTCTAGGACCCCCAGCAGCCAGAGAAATGCCCCCCTTTACCTTCTCCTCTGCCATTCTCACCTCCAGAAAACTAGCCTTTCCTATGATTTGTAGAGTAGAAAAATCTAATATATTTTTAAAAAGTCGTTTACAACACATACTACATAAACCCCAGCAGATTTTATAAGGTATTAGCATTTTAATATTATTTTAAGAAATTTCAATTTTACTTTTTAGCCCATTTTCTACTTCTGAATGTTTGTCTCAGGGTAAACAAAACACCCACAAACTCTTAAATGGCTGCAGGAAATGCCAGACAGGTTATGGAAAGATCATGATAGAAGGAATGGCTTAAGAGTCAGAGAGAAGCTAAGCCTCTGCAGGTTACTGAAGTCAAGAACCTAATTCATCAGTGACAAGAAATGCAGAGTGCATTGCTGAGTCAACGGCCAAACGAGAATGTTACGAAAATGCTCACAGAAGACGCATCCTCCCTGCTGCTCTTAGCTGTGACTAAGTTTGGATTAACAAAATTTATGTGCTGAATGAATGCTTTATTTATTTTTTTCCTACCCGGCATGCCTGTCTAGACTTCAAGCTTTATTAGTAGTAAAGAGAAAATCAGCTGCATTACAGAAAAAAAGTCCAGGCAGATTAAACAGGTTACTTCCCCCTTGTTAAACATGTGCCTTGATGGAAGTGCTAAGAAAGTTAGACTCGGGCCTGGTATGGAGACAGGAAGGCCACCCCCTCCTCTATTTTGTACAGGAGATTTTCCACTCCTAGTCAAATGGTGGTGCTAGTTCTTTAGTTTTGAGTTACTGCATTTCCTAATTTCATGGTCATAACAGCCTCCTGTCTACTGCCTCAGAGCCGATTTCACCAAAACTGAAAATGCAGGCTCCATGCTCAGAAGCGTCCTAACGGGCTCGAAAGGTTACTGTCCTTTCTCTTGCTCATTCTATAACATAAGAAGACAGTCTTTGAGTGACATTCTTCTCTTCAAGTAGGTACTCCTGTTTCTTCTCTCTCAATTTATTTATTTTTCCTTTTTGCTATGTGGGCTACTATTTACAAGCATGAGGTAACTTTAGAGCTTCCCTCTCATATGAAAGTATGTTCCTTTTTTCTCTTAACGCTCCAGGGATATTTTGCAAAGTTGCTGACGAGTATGGCTACAACATTAAAATGCTAGGTCTAAACTTGGTGCAGTGAAAATTCACTTTTGGAATAATAGTCAGCTGATCCAGAGGGCAACATGACTATCCTTAGCACAGTGCTGACGGGCTGTCTGCCCGTCCAGATAATGTGTATTTATTGGATTCAGCTCTAGCTGTGAGGAACGGCATTGTTGAAATGTGTCGGAATTTTAAAAGTTATTAATTGGACTGATGGCGGACCTGCCTGAACACAGTACCTGTTTTCTTAATCTTTGATGCCATAATTTATGTGAGTTGGAGCTAAGCAACATGAGTAAGCCATTGTTTGTTTCCCGAAAGCAGTCAAGTTTTCTGAAAAGCTACGCAATCTAGCAATACAACAGAGACACCCTGGTTTTCAATTGCCCTGTGATTTTAGGCAAGTTCTTTTCAGTCCTGCTGTCTCCATTTGCTCTCTTGTGAAAAAACTATTGGTCCCTTTTGCAGCACGATGGTGTGTACATTAATGCCTCCCCCACACAGAGCGGTGGGATCCTTGAGAAATGATGTGGCAGCCACAAAAGGCAGGGCAGGGTACTTTCACTTTGGTTAGAGGAATGCCACACACTTCAGGAAATGTGCGTTAAGTTGTTAAGTTTCATGCTTTGTCAAGAGGGTAACCACTTTTTGTTCTCTCAGACATGCCCACAAAGGCAACGTGACTTCTCTTTTTTAACTTTGTAAGGGTTGGGCTTTATCAGGACTTGGGGTCATGCACTGATTCCTGTTCAAAGATTTCTATTGGCTTTATGGGCCAGATCTAACAAGCTTGCAAAGCAACTCAAGCACAAGGTTGCTGGGAAAATCATCTCGCTTTGAATGTGTGTATATCTATATATCCATATATAGATATATGCATTCATATATATGATATATATGATATATATTAATGTTGAGAGTGAACTTATGAATACGAAGTAGAAATATTTGAATTTTATCTTAAAACCCAGAGAGCCAAAAAAATAAATAAATGAAATTGGATGGGAACTTCTGAGACCTAGGGTTCAATTTCTACTCTATAAAACTCTATTTCTCAAATGCATATGTTTGTTGTGATTTTGTTAATATCCTATGAAGACTGCCCACCAGGCCTCGGTGTGCATGGGAATAATATTCCAGAGATTAGACACAATACTGTAGTGGTGGTTAGATTTTTGAGGCAATTATGAACAAAAGTAATGTAAATATCAGCGATATGATATGTAGGAAAAAAACGCAATTCTGAATATGAATATAAAGGTCATATTTACTAGCAGGATATTTTTCTAGCCCCTTGGAGATATTTGTTTTGTTTTATTGCTTGTGACAGTCAAGGAAAGGGATAAACTCATGTGTCTTAAACTTGCAGCAAAAACAAAGCTAAATAGTTATCTTTCATTTCAGTTAACCCTGTATCTTTCATACAGTTTAGGATTTAGAGCTAGGACCCCCTACCTTCCTCCCAACACTCACTCTAAATCTGTATAAAATAAAAATATTCACACTGGGTGCCTGCTAAACACTTTTATATTATTATCTGTGGGTTCTCTGAGTATTTGTCCATATTTGTAGCCCAGTTGGTCAGAGCAATTTATGGGTCTCAGGGCCCGGCGGTTGGCCTTCGGTTTGCTTTGAATGGAGAACAGCCCTGCTTCACGGTTGCAGACTGGCTACGAAGAAAACCGACAAGAATGACAGTGACACAGCTCTGAGTGGACTGTCCACATTGTACAATATTCATGGCGCAAATTTCATCAATGTCGGTTGAGATGTGGTCCTGCCCATTCACCTTTATCAGGGCTTGCCCTGTATCCTCACCCCTACGAATATTTTGCTAGAAGGCTTACACGTCTGCTCAGCTCTTCCACAGCAGTCATTCTTTGGTGAGGACTCAGACATTAGGTAGTTTAATTCAAATCCACAGGAGATGGTGAGGTACAAGTCATAGCTACCACCACTTTCTAGCTGTGCAGTTTCACCTCTGGCTTCAAATGCTTCCTCTGCAAAGTAGGCAATTAAGAATAGCTGCTGGATATAATTGCGTGGAATAAATAAGATTAAACCACTCATTAAACTACTTGCAGCCTTCAAGTGTTAGGAACTCAATATGACAGTGATTTTTATTCCAAGCCTAGCACCTGATAATAGATGCCCGATAATAGATGCGGGTTGAATAAATGGCCAGAACTTATGGTCAGCACTGTAACTGCTAGGAGTTTGTGTCCATCTGACCATAACTGGGAAATTGACCTGAATTAGAAAAAGCAATAAATCCATCCAGCCAAGCATGCTACCTTTTGACACACTGCGGCTTTTGTAAATGAGCATCAAGAGCTGGAAGAGAAAGTGCAGAAACCTCCAACATCCTTCCCTCCATTATTCACCTCCTCTGTGACTATAAGGGTAGTGAGTTTGTGATGAGAACAGTAGCAAAGAACATGGCAGATTCTTGCTGTGTCCAGTATGTCAAAAACTTGTTACAAATGCTTCATGTTTTTTTGTTTTTGTTGGTTTTTTTTTTTACATCAAAGAAAGCATTTTGTTTGATTGTTGGGCAAGGTATGAATTTATGCACATATGAGTATAGAATTGTATGCTAACTTTTAATTCAATATGAAGCCAAAGGCCTGGGATAGTCTCTCCCTCACCATCTCTCTAATGGATATTTAAAAGCTCATGAAGTGGTAGTAACAAAATTATATTGGCACCCAACATTTAGGGAACTCTTTCTTAGGGTAACGCTTTTTATATGCATCATCACATTGAATCCTTACAATAATCTCAAGTGGTAAACAACGTAATGATTCCAGTTTTACAAGTGAGGAAACTAATGCTTTGCAAAGTTAGGTAATATGTTCAACATTAGACTGCTTTGTAAGTGGCAGTCCCAAGACTCGAAGATAAGGTTAGCAATTTCCAAAGCTCATGCCCTCAGCGACTGATACAATATTAATTTCTAAAGTTTTTGATCAATATGATCCTTACCTTAGGGAAGCAAGCACCTAGGGTCGTTAAGAGATAATATCATATCCTCTCTAAGCTTCAGTAACTTCATCTGTAAAAGGGGAATAATTATATCTGACTTACACGAGTTTGATGGCTATTGATGAAGATTAAATTAAGTAATGTACGTAAAAGAGCTTTGTAAAAGTTCATTTTTATAAAATACTAGTTTTAATATGAAAGTTATAAATTACAGCTTCGTTACATGTAAAATCTTGTCACCAGTAACTGAGCTAGCCCTGGTATGGTGCTAAGGAATGGGTCTGAGAAGTGGGTCGATTTACGTATAAAGGACTGAGAGTACGTGCAGTGGTGGAAGTATGGGTGGAGGTTGAGGCCTCTCAGGCATGTGGCCGACCTGGGATGTGAGTATGGCAGACCGGATGGGCGGGGTTTGCAGGATGACAGTAGGGAGAGAGCTGGCCTGTCACCACTCTGAATCATCCTCTCCCCGGGTCTCCCTGCCATCTTCAGGAGGCTCTCTGACTTCTTTGAGAAGACAAGTTGGCTAGGCGCTGCCCTAGCCTTTCTGTTATTAAAAAAAACCCACACAGATGCTTACTGGCTGCACACCTGGACCTTCATTTCCCTAATCCCAGCCTTCAGGAGCTTGCTCTGCCTTCACTTTCCTGTTTATATCGGCAACTCTCGACTCTTTGGGATTTCTAAGGATGGATACAAAAGGGGCATGGTCTTCCAGCTCCTCTTTCTTGCAGCCTTGAAGACAACACTTAGGTCCTATATGGGCACTGCCAGCCCCTAGGGGGAAGAGACAGGCCACAACAAAATCACAATCCTGGGGAAGTGGAAAAAGTGTTAAGATTTGCTGAGTCTATGTAAGCATGGTTCCTGCCTTTTGCCGGAATAGTAGCTTGCCACTGGGTTTTTGGTATTTTTTCCCTTCTGTTCCTATCTAACTGTTCTCTTATGAAATGGCAGCTGGGCTCTCCAAACATACCTCTATCCCTAGGTTGGTTCAGAAGACACCCTCAAAGCCCTTTTGTAAATGGATAATCTGCATTTCTGTGACCCTTCCTCTCTGTGCTAGTAATAGAAACTGTATCATTGAGGTATTGGCTTTCTGAATTTCTATAAAGACACTAAAAAATCCTCAAGAAATTTTGAGTTCATCTCATAGCAAACATTTGTCTTTTTTTTTAAAAATTATTTTTATTGTGAAATACACATTTTTAGAATTAAAACATTTGACTTTTGCACTCTCATTTTTATTTACTATAGCAAATCATTTGTCAGGGTTAATTTTCTTAAAACCAACTTCAGGAAGGCATTTAATAAAGACCATCTCATCATAGATAATAATCTACTTTAATATATTTCACTTTAACACTATGTGACAAATAAAGATATAAATTTCTTTCTTATATGGAATTTTGAAAATCCTACTTGCATTGAGTTTTACTAAAAGATGTTTAGAGATTAGGGTTACTCAGAATCCAGTATAGTTCAACTTGACACACTCTGTTAAACTCTTTTCCTGATTTTATGTAAGGAATGAGTAGTATTTACAAGGGTCCTGCTGTGGTTTATTAAGGTCTGTCCCAAAGTCTCTGCTGCCAGCCAGACTGAAAGTGCCTTACGTGCAGAGATGGGGTTTGTTCAAGCTTGTACTCCAGTGGCTTGGGAGGTGCTGGGATGGGGGCACTGGGGTTTTGGAACATAATTGTGATGGTCGATAGAGCCTCACATGTTCTTTGATCCCAAGACATTTACTATCAGTTCTGGTCAGTAAGGCACATAATATGACACATGATTATTACATAATGACTATCATATGTGCTATGGGCCATCATATCACATAATAAAATACAGTAGAGTAGGATGGGATGAGTCCTTTGAGAGTGATCAGCATCATGGTGTCGAAGCACAAAGACGGGAAGTTGGTTCTGATTAAGGGGGGATTGGAGAGGGGTTGGGATAGAGAGGGGTTTGCAGAGATGGAGGCGATGGTTAGGATGGTTTCACATAGGAAGTGACGTTTGCCCATCACCTTAAATATGGGTCATGTTTACACAGGAAGATATAAGGAAAGGGAAGAACATAGCAAAGGCGTGGGGAAAAATGGTTTGGGGAAGCGTTCACCAGCCTGACAGGGGCATAGGTGAGAAGAGGAGGTATGAATCATTCAGGAACAGAGACTTACATGTTGTATTTTTTTGGACTTGCTAGTGTAGGCTTTAAAGATTTTGGAGTAGGATTGGAACGAAATAAAAACTTAACCTTAGGAAAATACCGTGTGGATTGAAGTGTTCAGATGAAGAGTGAGTACATCGATTTGGAGGTGATTGGAGTGGTTCAAAGAGAGTTAGAATACAGTTGAATAAGTCATTTAAGGACTTGCTTTTCTCAATCATGATTGTTCAGGGTTGTAAAGAAAATTTTGTTCCAAAAATGGTTAGTGGAGAAAAAAGCAGGTTGGAAGTAAAAAAGATATTCCTCTGCCACTGATGTATTGAGTAAACTTAGTAAACAACTTGTATGCTCAGCACTCTGTTTTCCCACCTGTGAAGCGGGCATTATAACTGCCAAAACTCCCATCAAAGATTCCGCTGGTGGTACAATGAAGACTAAGTAATATGAAAGCTACCACACCTCACATACATGTGAAATGCTAAAGTAGTAAAATGATTTTGTTTGGACAAGATGTAGACTCAGAAGAAAATAGTTCATATTGCTATTAGATTAGAGTAAAAGAATTATAACTTGTTTATATTTATTAAATAGATATATTGGATAGTGAGCAAGTCTTTTAAAAAACAATTATTATGGTAAGAACACTTAACACGAAATCTATCCTTTTAACAAATTTTAAGTGTATAATACATTATTGTTGACTAGATGTACAATGTTGTACAGTAGATCGCTGGAACTTAATCATCTTGCTTAGTTGAAACTTTGTGCCTATTGATTAATAACTCTCATTTCTTCACTTCCCCAGCTGCTGGTAACTACCATGCCAGTCTTTCATTTTATGAATTTGATTATTTTAGATAACCTCATTTAAGTGGAATCATGCAGCACTTGTGTTTTTGTGACTGGCTTATTTCACTCAGCATAATGTCCTCCAGGTCCATCCGTATTGTCACATATTGCAGAATTGACTTCTTTTTAAGGCTGAGTACGATTCCATTGAATGTATATGCCACATTTTCTTTATCCATTCATCTGTTGATGAACACAGGTTGTTTTCACATAAAACAAACTATTCTGAATAGTGCTGCAATAAACATGGGAGTGCTAGTATCTCTTTCAGATCTTGATTTCAGTTCTCTTGGATGTAGGCCCGGAAATGAGATAGCCATATCATCTGGTAGTTCTATTTTTAATTTTTTGAAGAACCTTTATACTCTTTTCCATAGCAGCTGCACCATTTTGCATTCCCATGAAGAATGTGCAGTGGTTCTAGTTTCTCCACATCCTCACCAACACTTGTCATTTGTGTTTTTGATAATAGCCATCCAGACAAGTGAGTGATATCTCATTATAGTCTTGTTTTGCATTTCTCTGATGATTAGTGATGAGCATTTTTCATATACTTTTTGGTTCTTTGTATGTCTTCTTTGGAGAAATATCTATTCAAGTCCTTAGCCCATGTTTAAATTGGATTATTAAGTTTTTCAGTTATTGAGTTGTACAAATTCCTTATGTATTTTGGAGATAAATCTCTTATCAGATATAGGGTTTGAAAATATTTTCTGTTATTCTGTAGATTGTCTTTTCACTCTGTTGATTCTTTCCTTTGCTGTGCAGACTTTTTTTAGTTGGATGTAGTCCCACTTGCTTATTTTGTTTTTGTTGCCAGTGCTTTTGCTGTCATATCCATGAAATCATTGCCAAGCCCAATGTCATGAAGATTTTCTTCTGTTTTCTTCTAGAAGTTTTACAGTTTCAGGCCTTACACTTAAGTTTTTAATCCATTTAGAGTTTATTTTTGTGTACTGTGTAAGATAGTGTCTAACGTCATTCTGTTACATGTAGATATCCAGTTTTTCCAACATCATTTGTTGAAAAGACCATACTTTACCCATTGTGTTTTCTTGGCATTTTTGTTGAAGATCAGTTGACTATATATGTGTGGATTTATCTAGGATTCTATGTTCTGTTGCTCTCCATATCTGTCTTTATACCAGCACCATACTGTTTTGATTACTATAGCTTCATAAGATTAATATATTTTGAAATCAGGAAGTGTTACTCCTATGGCTTTGCTCGAACAAGTCTGACTGTTGAAGTCCCATTTCCCTCACCAACTGAATGAAGGCCTTGGACTAAGGGGCTCTCTGGTCCCTGTAGGCATACCATTATATGATTCTATAGGTCTTGCTATTAGCAATCTGCATTGAGAAGAAGAGTGAGTTGAGATACTGATTTAAGCACAATCAAACCCATAGGTATCTGTGCTGGAAATAAAAGACAGACATGTCATCATTCTATTGATTTATGACACTAGTTGGTGAAAGAAGACACTGATATCTCCTGCAGCTGCCTAAAGTGCTTTATGCTTATGGGAATGGGGGCACTGAATTCAGTGGCTTGAAGATAGAGGGAAGAAGTCAAATTGTGCTTTCTCTTTTCCTCTTTTTTCCTTCTCTTTTAAGGAGAAATAAAAGATGCCAATTAAAAAAAAAGAAAAAGAAAAGGCAAAGACTAATTGGGGGTGGGGTTTGGGGGAAAGGCCAAGCACACTAAGTAATTTAATTTCAGTTACAATAAATCTCAAATGATGACACTATACCCCTGAGAGTGTTCTGTGGTGGACAATGCCTGGGCTTTGTATTTTAAGCACAGAAGTACACAGGGAGGGTGACATCATAATATTCAGCATGAAGAACGTTGCTCATATTGGTTTGTTGGTCTATTCCTCCGGATCATCTACGCTTCACAAATCAAGGAACTTCAAATCTAGTTTGTGAAGGAAAAGATTCACAGAAGAATGTTTTCTAGGAAAGAAAAAAGGAGAAAGCAAATGTCCCCTGCTTACTATGGCATTCATGTTGCATAAGCAATATTAATGTAACTGAGTAATAACCGTTCAGAGCAGTTCATGGATTATTCATATTTAGACTATGCAAGGCCCTTGCTTCACTTCCTTCTCACCATCTGGATTCTATCCATTTTATTCCTCCCTCAGCACTTGGAATACAAGCGAAATTTACATGTGCCAATTTTCTACTTGTTAGCTGCCGTGGTAATATGCTCAGTAGGGAAAGGGATTTATATTGTTAAACAGAAAAAGGTTTTTGGATTGTTTGAGGCTTTAGTTTGTTGATGCGATTCCTAGAATCCACTACCCCCAATATTTGAGAATTGAGCACATTAGACAAGTTCGTAGATTTACTAAAGTGTAGCTAACAAGAGCGGCACTTGATTTTCTTATCCAGCTCTTTAGTTCTAAATTTATTGCCAATTTTATTTATCAGACTTATTCTCAGAGGAGTAGTATTTGCTGTGGCCACAAGGAAACATCTGTGAGCTTAAACCTTAGAGGCAGTTAGCCAGTTAGAACATTTGGCATGTGAAGCTTGGATTGCAGAAGAAAAAAAAAATCAATCAAGGCAACCCTTAAAAATATCAAGAAGGCAACTGAAAAAAAATGTCTTATCACAGACAAACTGAAGTACCCAGTTCACGTTAATGAAGAAATGTCAGAATCCACAATGAACGAGCCAGGAGTGTCATAGTATGGCAGGTTTGGAAGTTGATGTCCATCTCTACTGCTAGGATTTATGGTCGATTATATAATGCAATTTTGAGTCCAAAAGATCAAAGGAAAATGCTGGCTCTTTCTTCATCCATTTTCTCAGGTCAAGCCTGCCCAGCAAGAAGCCAAGCGGAGAGCTGAGAAAGGATCTGAAGTGGGTAGTGGAGACAGCCAAAACCAGATAATACATAACCAGAAAGTCACCATGGAGGGAAAATGTGGACTGAAAATAGAAGGGATGAGGCTAAGATGTCAAGCAATTTGGTCAGTGTCCACAGTCTAAATGACTGGATAACAGCCAATTCTTTGCTTCATGTAATTATTCAGAATGAGCCTAAAAGACTGAGGTTAAAAAAAAAAGTGAGTTCATTACCAAGGTTGTTTCATGTTTGTGCAGAATTTCTCCATATCTGTATTACTATCTGTGACATGTCTAGTTCTAAGTATTGGCAGGGGGTGGATTTCACTGTTTTAGATGAGTGATTGAGGAAGCCCGTATAATCCGTAGACTCACACAGAGAAAAACATTTATTTTATAGATTAATTGAATGTTTTATTTTATTAGCCTTGGTACCCTCCACAGCATATGCTTATGAATTTTCCATTGGAAGCTCTGATTCTTCCTCCCCTTCATCATTTCCTCATGTGGCAATTTTTGTATTACCTTGATTTTAGTAGAATATGATCAATGAAGTACACAAGCTCACTTGAATAGGATTTGCATTACTTTGGGTTAAAAAAAAAACTACCAAAGTCTCAATTAATGTGGTATTTTTTTCTCCTATTTGATATGGAAATCATAAACTACTTTCTCTGAGCAGATGTTTCCTAGACCTAAAATACAATTATCAGTCCATTGGCCCCTATAAATCTGTTATCGTGTACCTGCTAATTCTGAAAACGCCTTAATTCAACGTTAAACTTTCCATTTGTTGTTTTTTTTTTTAATTGAGAAAAAGTTCATAAATTATGTTCACTGCTGTTTGGAATTAAGAAAAAACAGTCATGCTAGTATTTCAGATGGAAAAGCAAAGTTAAGAAGTTCAACAAGTATTTTTTTCACTCTATCATATCTTGTATATTCGAAGCTGTTAGATAGCATTTTACAAACAAAAAAGTAACCCAGGGACTTTTACAATATTTCAGGCTGATGTTTAAAAACCACAGTGAAAATTGCCCATGAAGTATTCTTGAAGCACTCCAGGGGAGTCTATTGGAATGCCTCATGATGAAGTAAAGATTTTAGAAGCATTTTACATGCAAGTAAGGATTAAGAAAGTTGTTTCAGGGGCCAGCAGAGTGGCACGATGGTTAAGAACTGGCTTGGGATGCCAGAGAGCCCTGGTTCGGTTCCCACATATGAGGGCCAGTGACACTGCCCTCCACAGCTAAGATGCTGAGCAACAGCTCAACCTGGAGCTGGGCTGCC
>NW_017731391.1:840354-846792 GCF_001890085.2 Hipposideros armiger | reverse complement strand
TATAGTCATGGGACGTGGAGTATAGTGTGGGAGTAGAGTCAAGGGAATTGTAATAGATATGTATGATATTGGGGGGAAGTGGGGCGGTGGATTGGGGGGGTTGTCACTTCGAGGGGTAAAAAGTAAAACTATTGCACTGTGTTGTACAGCTGAAACTAATTCTAAAAAATGTGTATTTCATAATAAAAATAATTTAAAAAAACACAAAAAAACAAAAAAAACCCCAACTCCTCTGGTGCTGGAATTTTAAACAGATATCGCTCTAATCCTTGTACTAAGAGTCTGAGCAGCTACGAATGACCTCTCATGTGAATCACAGAACTGTGAACGGGGTGAGCTGAGGTAGCGTCTTAACTTCCAAGGCGACAGTGCCTGTGGCTATTTGCCAGCTCAATGCAGACAGCTAGTTTGCGGAACAAGGAGAAAGACAATGAAGAAAGAGGAAGGAAAAGGTATTTAGTAAATAAATGAGTCTTCTACCCAACTTGGGGCTGAAGTGAAATTAACGCAAATCACTAGGAGTTTTTCCATATGCTACTTCCTTTCTTGCTTTTTGTGTTTCTATGCAGTTGTCAGTCTCTGAGTGGTCTTAGAGTTGAAGTTGATTATTCCAGAAAGGTCTAAGGATGTGCTGTTGCTGGGACTTTGAAAGAAGTCTAAAACAGAACCATTGGGATTCTAGATGCCATTGAACTCATTGTGCATCTATCGGAATAACTGTGTCCCTTAGGTAATAACACCAGAATCCTATTCCCCTGTTTTCATTGCCTTTCCATCTATTAACAACACATAACATCAGTGTTCATCCACTCCCAAAGATATTTGGCTCTATTAATATTAAATGTTGGTCTTATGTAAAAAGAATCTAAGGGCTAAAGAACAAAAACACATAAAATACATGTCAGTAAGTTAGTGTAGTGCCCACATGTGGGGCTGTTCCCTAACCTTTCTTTCCTTTTCTTTTCTCTTTTAAGATCCAACTCTCAAGTTACAAAAATCAATTTTTTAAAGTCCTATTTTTTTTAATGATCTACTTTGCTAGTCCCTGGAGTCAAGTAATTAATATGTCTGTAATATGACCTCTACATGTATCGATCGCATTTTCTGCTGGCCATGGTGCTTTGTGCCTTACAGAGAATAACTTATTTAGTCATTACAGCCTCTAGGAGTGGGTATCATTACACCCACTTTCTAGGGAAGCAAACCAAGGCTTAGAGAAATCAAGTAATTTGTTGAAGACCATCCAATTTGTCAACGAGATAACAAGATTTGAACTTAGAACGGTTACGCAAGATCTTGGCTACTGTATATATGGTTTTGCATGATATGTTTGCGGGCAAAGGGCTTAGATGCTGAAGGAAATGCTGAAGCAACATAAAGAGAAAGTCTCTTCCCTTGAGAAGCTTGTAAGCCACTGAAATGAGGAACTCAAATAGCCACTGTAAAATATTTGTATCCACATTGCATGGAACACATTTCTGTGATTTCCTTTTACTGTTTAGAACTTATCCACTCAAGACAAGAACTCTGAGGCTAAGAAAGAATTTACAGGTGAAGGAGCAAGCATAAACACACTCTGTATCTGCCACGCAAGGACACAGTGAGAAAGCCGGCATCGACAAGCCAGGAAGAGTCCCCACCAGAAACTTGGTGCATGTAGGCACCAAGATCTTGGATTTCCTGTGTCCAGAACCGTGAGAAATAAATTTCTGTTGTTTAAGCCACAAAAAAAAAAAAATTACAATGTGTGGACAGTGACTTTTCTATTTTTCATCATCATATGAGTACATTTTCCTGCTTGTAAATGACCCTTAATAGAATAGACTGATTATATCTGGATCGGTTTTGCTTAGCAAAAACACAACAGGCCAGGGTTCACTGACCAGCATCTTCATTGCTCAAGTTCAATTCCCATTCTGACTTCTCTCCTACTAGTGAAAATACGTCACCCGATTTGACCTCAAGCTAGAGAGGTCAAGGGGTAACAATTATGGTGTTATGACCAGTAAACCACAGCTATACCATCAGGTTTGTTTTTCCAATTACATTTGACATAGATTAATGGTAAGCATTATTTTGGGGTTCCTGGACACATATGAACTAAAAATGGCAAGAGTTGACTCAGATGTATAAAGACTGGAGGGAAGGCTAATCCACAAACTGGTAAATCACATGAAAAACCAAGAACTGAATACAATATAACAATAATACAATATAACAATATGTGTTCATTTCCACTAACAAATAAGCTCCCATTATGTTCTCTTTACTCTCCATTTGGGTCAAATTATTCTCTGCAGTATTTCCATTCTTACTGGTACCGATTTACTGTGATATCGTCCAGTTTTGACTCTATCTTGTGGCTTTAATCTTGTCAGTAAGTAAATTGCAACCCAGTAAATATATTCCAGAATTGTCTATTATAATTTCTGCCAGGTACCAAGAGAGGAGACTTTTAAAATTAATTTATTTGTCTGGATATGTGCCAACAGCAGTCCTAATACACAACTTTGATTATAGTTGGTTGAGTCTAGAAGATTCAGTTCGGTTCATTCAATTTATTTTGGCCCATCTACATAACAATACCACACTGCTAATTATAGTAGCTTTCTACTCATGTTGTTGGCCTGACACATAGTAGCAAGTAAGATGGACCAGAATTTTCTATCCAGTCTGAAGGTATATGTATACAACAGCAGTGTATTCTCATAAGGACTGAAAATCTTAGTCATCTGGACGTTTGGGTTCCATGATTTCCAAGGGAGCCAGAAACCAGAAGCCAGAGTCAGCTGAGGACATACATGCTCGCATCCCTGTCCACATTTTCTTCCTGTTACAACATTCGGCCATTGTTTTGGCATCTGTTTAAGTGCTAATATTGTTACTGCCCATCAAAGTGTAATTAATATTTTGTTACTAGTTGAGTATTGAAAAAATTTTCAAAATACTTTTGTGATTTTTTTTACTCAGCTCAAGCACTCAGAACACATTTCTTCTAATTACTTTGGCACCAGGGGAGATTGGCCAGTGTGTTTTAAGAAAAATCCACCCATGTTTCTGTTGATCTTTCTTCAGTCTCACTGGGCCATGGGAATAAGATGTAGCAGGAATCCTGGTTGCGTCAACGAGGAAGCGAAAGTCCTTCCAAGGGATGGGTGGAAAGGGAGATGGGAAGGACAACATGCCTCACAGGGTTGATGTTTATCTTGTTGGCCTGTTGGGTCCTCTCAGGGAAGAGTTGCTGGGATAAGAACAAAGCTTATTGGTTGTCCTTGCTGTGTTGTGAGACTTCACCAGCTCCCTTCACTGCAGGCTTGTTTGTCTTCTACACCAGTGTCCTTGCTTTGTGCTTCTGCAGAAATCCTTTCTACCCAGGAGGAGAACCTAGAGAGTTTCCAATTTTGTGACCTCAGACCAAACCATAGAAATCTGCTCTGACTGGAGATCTGAAGAAATAAATTGTGAATGTTGTTCAATAGAGGTAATATATGTATATATATATATATATTAAAAAATATATATACATTAAAAAAGCTTGGCTGATTTTCATAGGAAGGCTTTTCTGAGTAGCCTCTACTCAGGAATTCATCTGAGGGATTTAGCCTTAAAACTTGAGGATTTGTAGTGTTTGGGGTTTATGTGATACTTAGGGGGACAGTTTGTTTATCAAGGGGGATCCGTGCTTCAACTCTTATCCAGATGAGGTAGAAACAAGTTCATGTTGAGAGCCTTGGACCTACTTTCTAATGTTGAAGGCGCATGGGGGAAGGTTATGCTTTGGATCGTTGCATTGTCTAGAAGTGTCATTTTTCATTTTTAAGTCAATTCATTACCTCCCTTATGCTTCCATTTAGAAATGGTTCTTGTGTTTGCATATTGTAGAATGCATGTTAATTTTAACAAGATTTGAAAAGAAAAAAGAATGAAGATGTAAACAGAAATCACCTACATGCTCCCCAGCCACAGATAATCACTAAAAATATTTTAGTATATTTTCTTTTTGTGTTTATATATATATATATATATATATATATATATATATANAAGAAAGTTGTTTCAGAAGTAATAGGATAAAGGTGTGTATTAAGTGGCATTGCCAAACTCCTCACTTGCTCCGTGAACTGACTGCTTTCCCCATCATACAGCCATGTCTGAATGTCTGTAGTAGGCCCCTACCGCACAGCTTAGCAGGTGCACCTCTGCTGTTGAACACGTGTTTGGAGACATGGTGGGCCAGGCATTCTTGCTCTAATGGCAAAATTGACCTGCAGAAATGGAAGTCATCCTGTGGACCTGAGTTGATATTGGGGATGGTGGCCTACGCTTTCTGCAGAAATGCTTGCCGATGGTGTCAGTGGTACATAGCTGATGCCGTATGTAGCTTTGTAAAATAATATCATCAAGGAATTTGAGCTGAACAGAGAAGTGAAACTTTGATTCTTCAGTGCTAATTGCTAAGGGAGACTCCTTTGATATTTAAACACCTTGTTTTATTTAAGTGAGGAATCAACTCAGCTTTAATTCACGAAATCTTAGAAACCACTCAGACTATCATTTGCTCCCTCTTAAAAACAAAATGAGGAAGCAAACTAGAAAGACTTTAGCACAAAAGCTTCTGCACGTTGCACGGGATTGTCATATCAAACCTTAGCTCAGCTCTTTTTGAGAAAGGATGTAGATAGTAATCTGAGCTTTGAATCACCACTGATGTATGTGTGAACTATTAGCTCCTTCTTTTTCCTCCTGAATGCTTCTATGAATACATAAGACCTAATTAGGCCATTTGGTTTGGAGAATAATTTTTCATTTATTTTCTGTGATTGTCAAGCCTGTATTGCCAGGGGCTTAGCAGTACACCTTGTACCTGATGTGCACACCATGTGTGCTGCTTGAGTTGACATGAAGGATACAGTCTATAAGCTACCATCATTCTAATAATCCCCTCCATACGCTGTGTGGTCGAAGTCACCTTATATGTTATCAGGGAGGTTAATGAATTTATCTACAATACTTAATAGTACACTCTACATACAAAAAAATTTTTTCTTTTGAAAAGCTCTTTTATTTCATTCATTTCCTCCTCTGAGCTTTACTATAGCTGCTAGCAAGTGAAAATGTTTCCTGATTTGAATTTCAAAAACTTCCTTCATTTCTTGCCAGTTGTATGCTGCTAATAGGAAACGAAATGTGAGTGTGTGTTTAATTGAACCCCAAAATAGAAGAACATCTTCAGAATATAGACTTTGTATATTTAGTTACCTACCTAGAGATAGAGACACGATTCTCACATTCACAATCTTTGTGAAACATTTCTATTGAATTCAGTTATTCAAAGTGACAAGCAGAAGTTTCATAAGAAAAAAAAGAGCCTATTATGTGGACAAGTAGCCGTTTCAGTTGTATTTGTGATCACCAAGTAATCACATCATTTTTTTATTTAAAATTTAAAAGGGAAAGAACTTACTGATCTGCAAGTCCATTTCTCATTTTCTCCATAGGACGTTTCTAAACTAGTTAGCCAACCTCTTACGAAGCCATGCATCTATTACAATAAAAGTATAACTTGTCACCATTGCCTAGAAGCCAACTTGAGAGGCTGTGTATTTATTTAGCAGTTTGCAAATCCAGTACCAGGCATGTGGTATAAAAGAGTAAAAGCACCTCTGATTTGTAAATACCACGCTATCCATTAAAATGTTGAAAAGCACAGCAAGTCTGAGTCAACCGAGTAACACCGTAAGGCTTATTTTTATGTAACCTGCCTGAATTGCAAGGGAGGGCTAGGGTGTGAGACACAGGTCTGTCTGCCCACCAGCTAGAGACACCAGTGGACTAAGCCTGATTTCACTAAGGACCAAACTGGCATACTCATACACTGCTCAGTGTGGTAACTTTCTCATGGGTAGAGCTGGCCTGTTTCAGGGAAGTATTTCAGGAAAATTTCATTTGGGCCTTGTCTACCCTGCTTTATAGGAAATGAAGGTTTCTAGGCAAAGGCTTTACTTAGTGACTAACCAAAATGTTAAATCATGTCACCAGCTCCAGACTTTGCCACTGTCCTCAAAAGTGCAGTGGGACTGTCTGGCCAGTCTTCTGAAAGTAGAGGTCCACCACTGTTCCTGGGGACTTCGAACACAGAGCCTCTTCTGCAAGGGCATGGCTGACTGGAGGCTGTTTACAAACACCTGCAAAAACTCCTCAATGTGGAATCTAAAAAACTGAATGAACGAGGAAAGTAAACAGAAGTGGTCTCAGAGATATAGAGGAACAACTGATGGCTGTTAGTTGGGAGGGGGTGGGGATGAGGGAGAAGGGGAAGGGGTTAGACAGCATAAATACACAGCTACAATATTGCCACAGGGACATAAAAGACAGTTCGAGGAATATAATTAATAATGTTGTAAATATTTTGTAGGGTGTCAGGTGGTCACATGTCTT
>NW_017731391.1:826062-836899 GCF_001890085.2 Hipposideros armiger | reverse complement strand
TTGTATCTTGGGTTTTCATTAACATTATACTGTAGTATATATACAATATAATGTATAAGACAATGTATAAGTAGAACATATATACATAATATACACACATATGTATATGTACACACACATACACACAGGTATGTATTTTGCAGATTGAAAGTATGTTGTATCTTATAGAATTTATTTAACATTAGAATTTATTTAATTGCTTAGGTGTTTTAACAAAAATTGCTGTCCACATCTCTGTTTATTTCCCTATAAATAATTCCTAAAACTGGAAAGACAGTGTCAAAGAACAAAGCGACCTTTAAGGTTCTTGAGAGGGAGTGTTGCCATATTTCCCTTATTTACTTTTAAAACATTATTATTTTGCAGAAACTCTCTTTAAAGATCCAACCAAAAACTGTCCAGAATCCTATCTAGGAATCAAATAATTGTTTCATTTGGCCACGTCACCCCTGGTCCTTGTCCATGAACTTATTCTATTATTGATGATTTCCTTATTATAATGGATAGAATTTTATTTTCTACACTCTCTTTTGTTATTGTCCCATGCATATTTTCTATTATGCTTCAGTCTTTCTTTTTTCCTTCTTTCGTTTTGCTTTGTCTGTACCCCTTCAGAGAAACCAATGAATACAGATTGTTCCTCTGCTTGTTCCAATGAATCATGTTCTTCTACTCCTGTCTCCATGGGTACACACCCCTGTACAAGCACATACACTGATATACAGGAGAATGGACCCTGATTGTCTTAAAATGTGGGATCAGGCTATATATGCAGTGTGTGTGTGTGTGTGTGTGTGTGTGTGTGTGTGTATGAATTATTCTATATCTTTGTTTTCTCACTTTTAAATATATGTTGGACATGCTGAGAAAGATAGGTCTATCTTATTTGTTCCAATACTTGTACGAGGTATAAATTTGCTAAAATGTATTCAAGTATTCTGCTATCAAGAGGCATTCTGTCATGAAAGTTTTAACACATAAAAAAGTGCTGTCACTACAAATATTCATAGACACATATTCTTAGTCATTGGTCACTTTATTTTTATGGTCTAATTTCCAGAAGTAGACTCACTGGTTCAAAGGGTTTCTGTATTTATAAATTTTGATGGGTTTTTCCATATTATTTCTTAAAAATATGATGTAAATGACATTCCCAACTAGTGGTATTTGAGAATATTATTTTTCTCACACCTCCACTGCCCTTCTAACTCTCCACAGTGTAATTTTTGCTAGTCTAATGAGTAAGTATTAATTTAATTTTCTTCTAATGAGGTTCAGTGCCTGTTCATATTATTGATATTATTGTTCTTTTAGGCTTCCTTATCTGTCAGTTACCTATGTGTATCCTTGGCCCATTTACCCCCATGTAGTTGCTTTTTTCCTTATTAATTTCTAAAACTCTTTGAATATTATAGATTTTTGGTCATATTAGTTGTTTTATCTTTCCCCATCAATAGTTTATTCTTTGTGTTTATTCTTCTAATTTTCTGCCACAAAATTTAAAAAATAATCTTATACTATCACATCTCTCTCTCTCTCTCTCTCTTCTTTTACAAAATCTGGATTTCCTGTGTTAGTTTAAAAGGTCTTCCCATCTATTTTCTCAAATTTTCTTCTACATTAAATTCTTATTTCTATTTTTTTCTATTTGTAATATTTTAGTATTTATTTCCATTGGAAATTTATTTTTATATAAAGGTAGAGGGCCTAACTGTATTTTCTTTCAGATGGATAGCCAATTGTTTAAGCATCACATGTTCAATAAACGGTCTTTTCTCTAGTAAATTAAATTTCCACATATTCTAGTATCTGTTTTTCAATTATTTTCTCTAGTCCACTGGTCTATTTAGCTATTGTCAGGCCTGGGACATGTTTCTTTGAGTATAGTAGCTGTGTAGCATATTTTAACATCTGGCAAGTTGATGCTTTCCACTAATTATTATTATTCATAATTTTGGTCTAGTCTTCAACATTTAGACTTCCATGTAAATTTTAAAGGAATTTTATTTAAAAATCATCAAACAAGAGCAAAGCATATTGGGTTTATGGTTGTAATTAACTCAAATGTATATTCTAATCTTTGGTGGTTTGACAGTTTTGTGGTCTTTACATTCATTTAGATCTTGTCTTAGTTTCTTCCATAGCATTAATCTTCTTCATATTGGTCTCATATCTTTCTTCTTATGTTTCCTTTTAGAATAAAAGTAATCCAGTAAGACGAATAAAGCTAGAAAAATAAATTTGAAACCATTAACATAGCTGACCCTGGTGATAGGATTATGAATTATTTTTGCTTCTTCCATTTTTCTGTAGTTTCCAACTTTTCTATATTGATCATGCATTATTTTTATAGTGGTAAAAAGTTATTGCAATTTAGTTTTAAAAAAGAGTGGGAATAATAGTGTCTTGGGAAATTATATATACAATAGTTTCACATGGAATTCTACTGGTATCTCTGTAGATCAGTGATTCTCAAGGAGGAAAGATGGTGGGACATGGGCAGAGGCTCTTTGCTAGTGTTTTATATGCAATTTAAGAAAACATTTTCTTTATTAATCATTCTTTTAACCACAGCACCTAGCTAGCTGGTATCTAGACGCACTCTGAACAATTGATGAATGAATGAATGTTATAAAGCATTTTTAATTTGGAAAGCAAACTAAAAAGCGGTTATTTTCAAAATATTAAATGAGAAAATGAAATTTAATAAAAATATCTTGTTGGTTGGTGAGAGTATGCAAAAGGTGCATCTTCTCTTTTATGAATCAGTAACAAGAAGTTGTCCTAATGAAGCCAGTTCTCTTCAGAGGGTTCTATCTGGAGAAGAGCATGAGATTCATCTATTTATAGAAAAGATGAGGAACACTGTATTGAATTACAGTTGAGTCACATCTTATCTTTGTACTTCAGCACCTAGCACAGAGACTAGCACTTGATGAGTAAAGGAGTATTGGTAAAATAACTAAAAAATACTGGATTATTTATGGTGACTGAAGAATTGAGTATTATTAGGTTCCTCATTTTAAAAACATGCATGAGAATTCTGGATTTTTACCCATTACTAAAATATTATACTAGTGAGAAAAATTATACAAGGACTGGGAGAAAAAATTCCCGTTTGTCTTTGCCAACGGGCTAAATGTGGAGGTGATGGAGTGGATTTACTATTGAAAGGCCTGAAAGATAGGTTATGGTGCCCCAAAGAAGTCCCTGTAATTTGCTAACAATTAGTGTATCTGTTTAAATCAAGCAGTTTTATTGGATGTTCAAAATATCTTTCAGTTAGTTTCAATTTCAGCAGGAGAAAAGGAGAGCTGAGGAGAGTGAAATGCTGCTTGCTGTTTTGTTGGAATGTTTAAACTTCGTTTCTTTTCAGATGCATGTCTTTTGCAGTCCCTCCCCCTTCTCTTTCTCATCTTACCATTTCGCCCCCAGCTTCTTTCTTATCTTAGTCCTTCTTTCTTTCCTCCCCATCTTTGGGCGTTGGAAAAGCAGCTTGAATCAGGAAGAGGTTGGAAAGGTGGTAAAGAACCCCAGTCTTGCTAGTTCTTCATTTCTCTCATCACCTCCCTTTCATCAAGCTCTGCCTTTATCTGCAATCCTAGATACAATACAATCTGTAGTATTCATTCGTTCATTCATTTATTCAAAAAACATTGAGCTCCTACTATGTGGAGATAGTGAACAACAGAGACAAAAATCTTGCTTTTATGGAGCTTACATCTTATGGCAGAGGGCGACAGATGATAAATAACAAACTTAACAAGTAGGTAGAGATGTTCGGAAGATGGTAAGTGGTCTGGTAAAGACAAGGGGAAGCGGATGGGCTGTGTCGGTGTGGAGGGCGGATAACATAGGACAGTTAGGGTTAGCTCCCCTGAGAAGGGAGCATTTGAGCAGAGACAGGAGTGGGGTGAGGAAGTGAGACAGTGGATATCCGGGGAGGAACTTTCCAGGCAGAAGCTTTCCTCACAGGAGGCCACTGTGCTGGGAGCCCAGTAAGGGAGAGAAGGTCGCAGGGGTCGCAGGGGGCTGGGGCCAGGCAACTGCTCTTCAGTTCAAAGGATGATGCTTTGGATAAATTTAAATGAAAACTTTCTCAACTTTATTTTCACGCTATCTGTTGTATAAAACTCACTTTCATGTGAAAACTTGACTGGCAAGCAGGCTGCTAGATGGTTAACCTTTCCCTAGAACTTTAGGTAAATTTTGGTTTTTAAGTTTCTTTTTTTATTCACCCATAGAGAAAAAAAAAAACTATAAGGGAGCCATAGAAAATTAAAGCAGAGTTCTCCCAGAGCTAATGAGATAGAAATATGCTCAAGTTACCAGTGAGTATATTCATGTATTTCTCTTTTATGTTTCAGGGGCAGAGGGACTTGCTGTAGGATTTGTGATTGCTTAGAAATGTGACTTAATTAGTTACATGATTCAATTTGAAAGGTAGCTTTCAAAGACAAATGCAAGGCTCAAAACCTCGTGGTTGGTAACAGCAAAGAAGAGGGCATAGATGCTTATCGGGAGGACTAGGGTAACAGGCTGAATGTGAGTATTCAGGAAAGGGGTAGCAAGAAACATGTTTTGGTAACAAGATAGGACTTGGCATCACTTGTTACCGTTGCAAGTGGTTCTTCACGGCTGGAGTGCAGGGTTCTGTGGGGAGGCTGGGAGTAAGCAGATCCCTCAGGGGCTTGCTGTGTCCTACCCAAACCGAAACACCCAAAACTAGACACGCGTCTAGAAAGAGCACCCTGGCTGGAGTATGAAGCATGATGGAGTGGATAATGGATGGAGGGAGATTCCCGGGGAGAGATAGAAGGGGATTGGGCCATTCAAGTGTATCTGCTGGTAATTTTAAAAGTATGAAAGTTTAGGCAGCAAAATCAGGACAGATCTAGCAGCTCTTTTGGAAGGACAGGACTGGAAGGTTTGGACAGGACGATGCTAAAGGCATTTTTATTCATTCATTTAACATCTATGCACTGAGTGTCTGCTCAGCCCTAGCCAGCATGCCCAAGGCTGGGAGAGCAAGTCGCTGTGCAGGATGCTGGTAACATAAGGACTCTGGCCTCTCCTGCACAGAGCCCCGTTTAGCAGACTCATTGGTTTAGAGGTGCAAGTACAGGCTTTTGGCATATCCATGTTAACAGGACTTCACTCATGTTCAAAGGCAATTTATCCATCCAACCAATGTTTGTCAAATAAATGAACATATATTTTGTTGTGTCTATAACACCTTGCACATTCATTTATTTATACATTCACTCAAAATAAATAACATGGCATTGTAGTAGGTCCTCAGGGAGCTAGCTGTATGGGCCAAGTGTGTTTCATTTTATTTGAAGTAATTAAAGACATAGAAACCAGTCGAGTAATACCAGGCAAAGTATAATTTGCTTTCCAAAAAGCAGAGATACGTTCATTTCCAAAGAGATTCACCTGATTTGGAGGTATTGGGAGAGTCTTTCTAGGGAGATAGGTTATAACCAGCACCTTGGGGAATAGGTGGGAATAATTGAAGCAGACAGAGCTATATCTGAATGGATGGTAAGAGCCCCTGATTAAGGGATAGGTAGCTTTGGGCTGAGTACTATGTGTTCAGGGGACAGAGAAGCAGGAGGGGAGAGGGCTTGATGGAGAGTTGGCACATGTGTTCTGACGTGGAGACAAGGACACACCTGCCTGCTAAGACGGGTTGGCTTCCCTGTGTAAGCGACAGGTGGCTATTAGCGTTCCTTCAGCAGGCAAGTGACCAGGTTCTCACTGACAAGACCTCATGTGTAGGGAGGGTTAGATGGGGGAAGAGCCCGGTATAGGGACGAGGCAGGGATAATGCAGAGAGCAGGGCAGATAGGAATGAAGATAGAAGGAGGAGAGGGGAAAGCCACCCAAAGTTCTGTCTGTGGTGGGAAAGCTGGCACCTTTGGTAGAAAAGAGAAAGTGAGAAAATGCAAACCAACGCAGCGGAGAAAGAAGAGCTTTCAAATGAAGCGTTCCTTCGGGCTCAAATGCACCCCAGTGTAGGTGCTCTGCCAATGGTAATTCTGGAACTGAATGTGTCCAGGGATTTATAAATCCTCATGTTTCTGGATTTGAGCAACTTCGTAGTCTTCTTGCACTGAAATGAACATCTAGACTTCTCTAAAACTAGTGTCTTTGCATAAAACCATCATGACCCATCCTAAGTAGCATTCACTGTCATGTAAAGCCACTGAGGCAAAATCTTGTTTAACACTAATCATTATCTGAGCAAGTTGTCACTGTATCGTGTGATGTACTGGAGGCTTGGGAAGTAACCTATGAGCACTTTTTAGTGAACTATATTTTATAACATTTATTATAATCCTTTACCACTGGAAAGTTCATAAAAGCATGGCTATGGGTTATACTTATGTTGAAACAACATATACAAACTGTTAAAGGTTGGATAGCTTCAGGCTCCCAGTGCTAAAGAACTGTGTAGTTCTTTTAAGAGATAATTTGTTGTATTTTCTCAGGGTCATACACTTTAGATCTGTGGATTAGAGAGGAGCTGGAGGTTGGGTAGGCACTGGACCTATGGAACTGTTTAGAAAAACCCTTTAGATTGCATATGTAACCGAGTGCTTCTGGCTAAACTTAGAAAAGGCACTTGTTTGAAAACACTACTAAAATGGCAACAAAGGAATGAAAAAAAAGGCATAAAACCCATAAGAAGAGGAAACAATAGCTAACTGGAGTGATACATGAAATGCTAGAATGTGGAAAGTTGATGGGTGATTGGTAACCAACTTAGCAGATCAGTTCAAGTGAAACTGAAGCCTGAGAAGTAGGGGCAGCCATTGAAAAGCAAGTCCATCAAACTATGGTACCCCAGAAAGGCTTGGGGTTTGGAGGCAACAGGTGCCTCCCAAGGCTAGGGTTGAGATGAGTCTGAAATAGGAGAATTGGTTGAGAGGAGCCATCAGAGCTGCAAATACTCTCCAGATTCTGAATTCTCTATAGTTTAGTAAAGAGAGGTAATGTCTTCCTGGAAATGGAGAGATGAAATGAAGGCTGTCATGCTGCGTGGGAGACCCCCAGCTCCTCCCACGTCAATACCGACAGCAAGGCTTGTACCATCCAGGCAAGAATTTGGAAGCGTCATCTCTGAGGAAACTAACCAGCCCAAGACTGACATTTAAAGGTCCCCCAATGAAATAACTTAGTCCCCCTGTGGTTACTCTAGAGATGCATACATAGAAATATGACTGGACAATCAAGTATGACCAGATGACATTGGTAACACAACAGACACCCAAACACTCTCTCTCATTCTCTCTCTCTCTCTCTTTCTGTCTCTCTCTCTCTCTTTCTCACACACACACACACACACACACACACACACACGTTCTCGTTCTATTGGGGAAACAATATAGGATAAAGAACATCTTCTATCTTTCTTTCTTGTTCTGGGTCCATCCTAGTCTCTGTCCCTGCTCTTTCGCATTTTCAGATTTAAATGCAGAGTTATTACAGGTGGTGACACCTGGAATAAATTTATGGATATTTTCATAATTCAACTTTTAGAAATCTCTGGCAACCTAGGAAATATGCTTTGTTTGGTCATTTGAAGAGCTAAGTTTTTGGATTTTAAGTATTTTATCCTGGAGTGTCAGCAAATGAAATTAGGGAACATATTTGCTGTTGTTCTATGAATTTTGACTCAGTTCATATTCAGAGTGAAGGATTTAGAAGGATAAAATCTTTGATTTTGTGTGTGAGCCCATGGTGGTCTTTCTGTTATAGATTTATTACAATTCTCCTACCTCTGGCCTCTGATTAAGGAATTGTAGACTCTTCTTCATGACAACTCTTTAAATCCATATATATGTGTGTGTGTGTGTGTGTGTGTGTGTGTGTGTATATATATATATATATATATATATATATATATATATATATATATATATATATATATATTTCAGGGTAATTGGTCTTCTCTTGGTAGTTTTTGATGATTGGAGCTTTAGCTTTTGTGTTTGCTGAACCACTAATCACATGTTTTGAGGTCATGTGAGGGTGGTATATTTAATTGTGTCCCTCTGGCATTGTAAAACACCAAGAACACAGAATTTATTTAAAAGAGTTTTAAGTTTTTTTGTTTGCACTTCCAGGAAACTTTATGGCTATGTTCTTTAATTCGGGACTTTAGTTTGTGGATAAAGTCTCTAATTCTTAGTTTTCTCGGTAAATTCTTAGGAATTGGTAAGGCTCCCAAGATTATTGTTTGTCATACTTTTCTAATTAGTAGGAGAAAGCCATATAAATCTCAGATTTCTAAAATCTTGGTCTATTGCCTGTACTTGTGTTGGAACCAATGTGTTGTCTAATTCTTATTCAGTAATTGTGGCAACATATTGCATATAAATCAAATCACATTTGTACACATGTATCAAGCGTTTGCTATGTGGAAGACATTATGCAAGGGAGAAGTAAAGAAATGCAAGACCTGAATATTTGTCTTCTTGGTATGGGAGATTAGCTATGAAAGTTTAAATAATAAATATCTACATAACAGACGATATAAGAATTTTCAAACATTATTAACACTAATTATATGTAAAATTATTCCAGAATCCAAGTTAAGAGAAACGATCTTAAATTGAGTTGTACAAGAAAGAACTTATAAAAAGATAGATTTGTGTTGAAGGAGTGGATTTGGGCACGGGGAGAAGAAAGAGAGGAGTAAAAATAAAGAAGTGGAAAACTATGGGCATATTCGATGGACAGAGAGCAAGGAAATCAGGTGTATGGTGGGGGATGGGGCACTCTTAACCCAAAACCCCTGGCCCAGACAGGGTACTTGGATTGTAAGAAGCTGAAACCAACTCTGGCTCACTTAGGCAGAAAAGCAATTTATAATATTGGGTCTTCCAGCTCATGAACATGACACATCCCTCTGTTTATTTAAGCCTTACATAAGTTCTCTTTATTTTTTTTATAGTTTGAATAGTTTTCCATGTGGAAGACTTGCACATCTTCTCTTACATTTGTTTGTAGATAGTTGATACTTTTATGTTATTGTAAAAGATATTTAAAAAAATCAATTTCTAACTGTTGATGCAACAGAGAAATACATTTTTGTGAATTGACCTTGTATCCAGCAAACTTGCTAACTTATTTATTATAATAATTTTGTCTATAGATTCTTTAGAATTTTCCAAATATACAATCATGCCATGTGTGACTAATGCCATTTTAATTTCTTCTTCCTGGCTTTATGATTTTATTCTTTTTTTTTCTTGCCTTATTGCACTGACTTGGATCCTCTAACATAATGTGAATAGAAGGTGATGGTGGACATTCTTTTCTCACTTCTGATCTTGGGAGAACAGCTTTTACCATTTCACCATTAGGAATGATGTTTGCTCTACATTTTTCTTGCAGATACTTTTTGAAAAAAATCATTTTAAAGTAGTTAATCCTAACTAGTTGGCTCACAGTTATTTTTAAATTATAAATTAATACAAAATTTAATCAATTGACTTACCATTATACTATTTTATTATTACTATATTATTAATTAATATGATTTTATCAAAAAATTTTCTGCATCTATAGAAATGATCATATAAATATTATTTCTTGTTTTATGATGAATTGCATTAGTTGATTTTGAAATGAACTTTTCATATCTGAATTACATCCAACTTGAATTGTCATACATTGTCTTTTGTCAAAGGACAAGTTGATGAATCAAACTTAGAAATAAAGGACCCAGGATAGAAGACAGAGCCCCTTGACTGACAGTCTCCAATGGGACAGGAAAAGTTTACTCAAAGCCAAATCAGGAGGCAACAGATCTCTGTGACTAAGAGATGGACTCTGGACTCAGATGCCTGGTTAGAAATGCCTGTTCTTCTCTTACCTGGTGTGTGACCTTCATTCTTAGTGGCTTTTCTATAAATGAGGATAATGTTCTATCTGCCTCATAGGTTTACATTGAGGATTAAATCAAACAACACATTCAAGTGCAGGGATCACTTTAGACTATAGTAAGTGCTTTAACTTCAGCTATTATTATTGTTGTTAGAAAAAAATTGACTCTGACATCCTATAAAAGGGAAGGTCAGCTAAACATTGGTAAATCTGTTATTTATCAGAAAGATTTCCATCACTGAAGGCACTGAATAATTGTTTGAGGTTTGGGCCTGATCCAAAATCTTGAATAATTTTTAAAACTTATTTATGATAACTGAACTCTTCGATGACCTCTTACCTCTAAATTTTTTGACGTCTTTATTGAGGTATGATTGACATGCAGTAAACTGTATACTTAAGGTGTACAATTTGATAAGTTTGGACATGTTTATACACCCATGAAACCATTGCCATAATCAAGATAGGGGACATATTCACCCTCCATCTATAAAGTTTTGCTGTGCCTCCTTTTCAAACCTCTTGTTCTCATCCTTTTCTCACCCCACTGGCCACTAGGAAATGACCGCTGGTACTCTGGGGCAGTCTGAGCCTATCTCCAGAACCCCACAGAAAAATGACAAAAGTGCTTCCTCACTCTGGAGTTCTACTGGATTTTAATGAACATGGATGTAGTTTGTGCCACATAAACTCAGTACTAAAATACAGGGTTTTTGTTCCAGAAAAAGCAATGCTAAAAATGCATGTAGATGAAAGCATTTATTTGTTCAATTTCCAGCAACCAACATGAGATCTTACTAGGTCTGCCATGACTTTGATATTCCACAACCACTGGACCATCCTTTCGTGGTTCATTCATTGTCAGTCAATTCACCATGGAGCATATAGAGGGCCTCTGTGTCTCTGGCATTATGGCAGGAACTATAGGCAAGATACA
>NW_017731391.1:820406-823137 GCF_001890085.2 Hipposideros armiger | reverse complement strand
CCACCTCACTATCCTGTACCTTGAACCCAGATCAAACCGTGGCACCATCATGTAGGATAATTAATCAGTGGCATAGCTACCTTTTCTGCCTAATTGTGTGCTATTAGTAATGAGGAATATGCGCCATTTCTAGCACCTGGGGCCACACATGGCAGGTGCCCTGCCCTATAACTAGCTGTTAATTGTTGTTGTCATTGTCATCATCATCATCATCATCATCTGTCATCTACCATGTTAGGTACACTTCACATAAATTACATTTAATTCTCACAATGATCACATGAGGTTCATATTATCCCCATTGGATATTTGAAAAGAACTTACATTGAGGAAGTGGTGGAATGGGAATTCTAGGTTCCAGAATCCTTCCCCTTATCCACTGTGCACTACATGCTCGATTCATTATGAAAAAAGGAACTGAGTAGGTGAGGAAAAACCAACGACATGATAAGTTTTGCTTCCCCAGGTGTTAGGATTTCTTTTTCCCTCTTGCTAGATTCTAGAATGCCCAGACCATGTGCAGCCAACTCCCCGAATGGATGGGATGGGCCAGGCTGTTCATCATGGTTTTCTTGGAGTCACAATGATACTTCTGTCTGCCACTGGATGCCTCCACTCCACACAATTATTTTCTTCCACATATTCTGTTGATTACATATTATTTGGGATCACTGAGTTATCCCTCCCATTTTTAAAACCGTGAAATGGCTCACTTAGTTTCCAACTTAATATGAAGCTCTTGAATCAGATTATTTTGTTTGTAATACCTCAGCTTATACAAGTGCAGAAAGGGGAATTTGAATTGTTTGTAGGATTGAGAAGTTATTTTGGATAATAGGGGTACTTTTAGAAAGACAAAGTGGTGTTTAAATAATAAAGCATTTCTCTGGGCTGCCTTGGACAGCCTGTTGGCCATGAAAGAGGCCTGGGAGAGAATGAGAGGGGTTATGTACAAGGGAGATACAGAAAAAGAAGTTGGCCTAATCCAAAGTCAAGTTCCATCTTCTTTGATTTGCCAAGACCAAAGTGGCAGCTATGACTCTAAGGGTCACTTAAGGGCATTATCCCCTGAGCTGTCCTTGGAGGCTATGCATTGCAATGGCTTCAAATGCCAAGTTGTGATACCCTCAGCTGCTGTAACAAGGCTAATTTATGAGAACTTCAAGGGAATTGGCTGGCTTCTAGCTGACAAAATCCCACCTGCTCCCTGGGCATCTGACACAGTTCATCACTCCTGCCCTGCCTGGGGAGGGGGGCCACACAACCTGAGTGAGAAGGTTAGGGCTTTCTTGCTGAATTTTTTGGCAGCCTGCTTTTTTTTCTGTATAGAAACAAATCCAAGCTCTAAAAGACAAAAGGAAGTAGAAACTGAAATGAGGTCTAGGTCCTAATGGGCCACTGGGTGATTTAACAAAANGCTGCTTGCCCGTCACTCTTGATGGGCACTCCCTACCGCGCCCTGTTGGCCTGGTCTGGCTCATTCCTAGGTCCTACCCTCTGACTGTCTCCTTCCTGTCTGATCCAGCCTTCCACTTCTCACAGCCAATCTGCCCTCAGTGTTTCCTTCTCATGTAGGCTCCAGTTTCGGCTTTTTCAGGTCCATGGCCAACACCTGTCTCATCTGTCTCGTTTAACTTCATCACTACCTCCTTTTTGGAATTTCTCTCCTTTTGTGATCTATCTTTGGCCTGGCTGCATGCATCATTAACAAACACATACAGGTCTCCACAATTAATCACTTCCAATTTGGAGTTTACTCTAATCCGGTAGACTATGAGGAAGCAATCTCTCATATTGAATAACTTGACCTCACCGAGAGGAACTAGGCTCCCTGTGTTTCACGGGCAAGTGATGACATGATGGTTACAAACATAAAGTATAGCACTGAAGACGTTCCCAGTACTTGTCTGGTGAAGTGTTCACCCTAATTTTTCCTTTTATCTCTGAGACTACTTTCACACAATTTTTAATAGGTCATTAAATTAAAGAGATTCAATTTTCTCCATCTAGCCAAACTGCAGTTAGGAAGATCTTCACAGAAAAGTAATCATAAAAAGAAATTTTGCTCGTCTTTTTTCTCTAGAAAGATGCCTGTGTGTTGCCCAAGGGTGAGAAGGGTGAGGGCACACTTGTTCTTTGTATTCTTTTCCTCTGCTCTAGGGAAATTGATAAGCAGACAGAAATTTGGGTGCAGATATGTTTTGAAACTTATTTTTATATTTAAATCCTTGGAAGGATTGGACTTGGCTGGCACCTAGAGCCACGTGGAAATGGAACAGCTGCTTGCAATGTCCCCGTGGAGGCCTAGCAGAGTCACACACTAGGTGGTTGGAGATGTCGCCAGGTCTCTGCTGGTTCATGTCAGTGCTGCCCTTTGTGTCCCCTGCCCCCCATAAATCTTTGTATAAAACATCTATACAGCCTCTGAGAGTTTATACCAATTCAGTGCCTCAGTCATGGCTTATGATGATGGAACACTGACTACATTTTATCCCCACCTCATAGAATAATAGCTGTGTGATCACAGAGAGACTGAGTTGCAAAGCCTTTGGTTTCTAATAGTCTTCATAATCTCCTTCCTTCCCTCATCAGGGAGACAACAAGATGTCTGCACCACCACTTCCATTATGCGGTTGAAGACTAAGCTAGAGGTTAACTCTATGGTTATGTCTTGATAGACAGTAGCCGGCATCTACATCAGCGGAAAATACTGTTTTCAAACTAATCAGAG
>NW_017731391.1:808408-815121 GCF_001890085.2 Hipposideros armiger | reverse complement strand
CCCAGCTCCAGGTTGAGCTGTTGTTCAGCATCTTAGCTGTGGAGGGCAGTGTCACTGGCCCTCATATGTGGGATCCGAACCGGGGCTCTCTGGCGTCCCAAGCCAGTTCTTAACCGCCACGCCACTCGGCCGGCCCTTAACCATTTTTAAAGGTACAGTTTACTAGTTTTAAGTTCACATTGTGCAACACAGCTCCAGAACTTTTGTATCTCAAAACCAACACTCTATAACCATTAACCGACAACTCAGCACTTCCCTCCTGGCAACCACCCAGGCCCTGGCCACCACTATTGTACTTTCTGTTTATATGAATTTGACTACTTTGGATACTTTATATAAGTGGAATCATACAGTATTTGTCCTTTTGTGACTGGCTTATTTCATTTAGCATAATGCCTTCAAGGTTCATCCATGTTGTAGCATATGACAGGATTTCCTTCTATTTTTAAGGCTGCATACATAATATTCCATTGTGTATATATCACATTTTGTTTATCCGTTTCCCTGTTGATGGACATTTGGGTTGCGCCCATCTTTGGCTATTGTGAATAATGCTGCTACAAACAAGGATGTGCAAATATCTCTTTGAGGCCATGTTTTCCATTCTTTTGGATATATACCCAAAGTGGGGTTACTAGATCATAACAGTAGTTCTATTTTTAATTTTTGGAGGAACTGTTTTCCATAGCGGTTGCACTATTTCACAATGCCACCAAGAGTGACTAAGGGTTCCAATTTCTCCACAACCTCGCCAGCAATTGATATTTTCTGTTTTTTTTTAATAGTAGCCATCATAATACATGCACGAGTCAATTGTTTTGAATATAACATTTTTGTCAGAATTTGTTTTTTTTAAATACTTCCCAAGTGATAGTCCTCCAATTTCACAAATTCCATAAAAGCAGCATCACAAATTAGAACGAGTCCATGAGAACTTATAGTTGGAAGGCTTTTATCTCTTATGGGTTAGTTCCATTTTATAAATGTCTCACTTATAAAATAAATTCTAATGGGCATAAGCTAAAATTCATTGTCTGTGGTCAAAGTGGGCTTAATTTTGCAACGGAATTGATCAAGATGAAATAACCGATTAACTTTATATTGACTTGGAAGTTGTTGTTGTGTAAATGTCCATTAAAAAAGGTATTGGGACAATGTTGAAACCTTGTTTACCTCCATTCCTACCTCTGTTAGCTTGGAATGTTAGTACTGCTTTAACACTCACCAGGTATTTTCTGGTGTCTGAAGGTAGCAGGACCCTTGCCTCCATTTTCAAATCATGGAATATGGGCTATTGGTAGAGATTTCTCTATCCTGAGTTCCTTGTAATATTTCATGCTTTATCTTATTCATAATGTGAGGCTTCACTGAGTAAGCGATTGGCTTGACCATTAAGTGATTCAGGGTCAAGTTTCTTAATCTTGGTAATTGTTAGATTCAACCTTTAAAATAACCTATCTCATAGAGATGCTGTGAGGACTAAGTGAACTAAGGCATGAAAAGCATGTAGAAAATTCCCTGGCATACAATTGTTACATAAACGTAGTGGCTGTTCATATTATTATATCTTGTAGTCATATTGTTGAGGTCAGATTTTATTTGTTATTCCAGATACTCAAGATAATGGTATAAAACCACGGTGGGGCTTTCTTTCTAGAGGAGTTTCACTAGATATGTTCTGTTTATCTTAGTGTAGGTGGTTTTTCTTTCTTCTCATGAACCTGAAGGGACTTCAAGTCCACTTTGATTGCATATCATCAAACAACGTGAAAACAGCTGTTGTCAGCAGAGTTATCAACGTCTTCACAGGGCCGCATGTAACACTCCTCCATGATGTGTTGTTCTTTAAGCCACTCCCCTTTGCTCTCAAATGACAAGACGTTTTTACAGGTGATAACCCCAAACCCTTTGAGCCCATTTCCAAAGAATGGCCATGTTGTAGATTAAATTATTTTATTTCACCTTCTTTTTCATGTTCTGAGTTGATTATGAAATTCTGTCTAAATTTATATGTATCATACTTCAATTTCTTTCCAGTAGAAGTCCTTTCCTTCTTATGTTTCAATTTCATCTCTTAGCAGTTTACCCACAATCATCTGGTACATGTTCCTCATTTGTTTTCTCTTCCATTCCTTTCTCCTTTCCCTTCATTGCTCCCTCCATCCTTTTTGGTCCATTAGCCATCCACAAATATTTATTGAGAACCTAGAGTGTGAAAAGTGCTGCACTCCTGAAAATGTGGACTTGGATGCTGTGTTTGCTTGTTCTGTCACTGAAGATTTAACAGGTCAGGGCTGGCCGAGTGGCTCAGTTGGTTAAGAGTTGGCTTAAGAGCCCGAGCTCTGAGCAACAGGGCCACCGGATCGATTCCCACATGGGCCAGTGATGCTGCGCCCAAGCTGAGCTGTCGCTGAGCTGCCAACAGGTGGCAGGATGGCTCAGCTGGTGAGAGCACGTGCTCCTAACAACAAGACTGCCTGTTTGATGGTGGACTACGCTTGCCCACAACTAAGACTGAACTTGGCACCTTGAGCTGAACTGCCGCCCNCATGATTGTGCTATTTTGGAGATAAATGAGAGCTAATAGAACCGATCTCACATCTACAGGTTTTTTTTCCATAGTTCTGGACTAGATTTCTTAGCATAATACGTTGTTGTGGTTCTCATGGTCTGTAATTCTTTTTGCCAAGTCCACTTCATCAGGCCTCTGTTGTCCTGCAGATTTTTAAGGCTTTGGAAACCTAGCAACAGATTTCTCATTTAGGTAGGATTGTCCTTGATCACCAGTCTCCCACAGGTTAATAAAAGTTTTGTGCTGCTCCTCGTCACTCTCACAATATCTCTAGAGCGGTTTTTTGTTAAGCCTGCTCTTCTACCAATTTAGTACAAAATATACCTTGCTTATGAATCTATGATCAAGTGTCCACGTATAATGGCTCTCTCCGAGGAGATAACATTGCAGATATCTTGCCTCAGTGGGGAGGTGGTTTTTATCAGTTTGCTTGTTTATTGTTTGTTTGATTTTGCACAAAGGTCTGAACAATAGAAAGGCTCTTTAACCTTTTTTAATGTGGATGGCCAAATTAATAGTAGTCCATTCCATGATAAGAATTTTCTGCTTATTTTTTTATTCATTGTTCCCCAAATCTTATGCATTTGCTTTTTTATTCGTAGCAACATGTAATAAAGTAAAACTTGAAATGTATAATAGGTCATGAACTTGAGATTTTGCAAGATTTCTCTCCTCATTCTACAGGTAACAACAATAATACTAAATACTTACTATGTTCCAGGTAGTGTTCTAAGCAGTGTGCTTCTATTAACCCATTGAACTCACAATAATCTTTTGCAATAGTAACTATTATTATCCCCGCTTTATAGATATGAAAGTGAAGCACAGTTACTGAGGCACAGAAAAGTTATATAACTTGCACCATCTCGTTGTAGCAAACAGTATAGTGTAGGCATTGGAATCCCGGAAGTCTGTCTCACAACATGAAAAACAAGGTGAAATAAAATAATTTAATCTGCAGCATGGCCATATTTTGGAAATGGGATCAAAGTGTTTGGGATTATAGCTTGTAAGGACATCTTGTAATTTGAGAGTAAAGGGGTGTGGCTTAGAGAACAACACATCATGGAGGGGCGTTATGTGTGGGCTTGAGAAGACTTTGTTAACCCCAACTCGGCTGAGAACAGCTGTTTTTCACGTTGTTTGACAATATGCAATCAAAGTGGACTTGGAGTCCCTTCAGGTTCATGAGAAGAAAGAAAAACCATCTACACAGAAGATAAACAGAACATATCTGGTGCTAGTAAAATTCCTCTGGAAAGAAAGCCCCACCATGGGCCCATTCACTTAACAATTGAACTGTATTTAATGCAGAGAACTTCAAAAACATGGAGCAAAAAGTAAGAGAAAAAACTGCCCATTTCCCCACCATTCAGAGATATCTGTTAAAAGGAAACAAAACTTAGCGCTCTCTCTCTCTCTCTCTCTCTCTCTCTCTCTCTCTCTCTCTCTCTCTCTCTATATATATATATATATATATATATATGTATGAAACCATCACTTAGTGCCCATTCAACTTAAAAAATGTTTTGTGTCAATTATGTCTCAATAAAGCTGGGGGAAAATAACTTAGCTACATGTACTTTCTGACTTTTTAATGTGCATATAGACTTAAAGAAACAAAAATGGTAGTTTATTTACAGATACAGTTTTGCTGCCCTCCCTACCCTCTTTCCCATGTCAAAATTCATCTTCACCATGACTTTTTGGCTCCATAATGCTCCATTGTATGGAAGTATGTAATGAAGTTTCTTATTAAAGGGCATCTATGTTATTTCCAAATCTGCAATAAATGTCATTGCACATTATTTTTAGACATATGTTTGGTTACTTCTTTAAGATAAATTCCTAGAATTACTTCTAAGTGATTTTGGCTGAGGCAAAGGATATGCCCATTTTAAGTTCCTTTATTCATCTTGCTGGTTGTCTTCCAGAAAAATTGTCTCAGGTTAACTCAATGCTAGCGGTGAAAAAAAGTCTCTATTTGCCTGGACACTGGATGCCTCTGGGTTATTACTCTTCCTATTCTTGTCATTAGAAAAGAAGAAAATAAAAAGATTCTCATTTCAATGTGCATTTTTTTTATTTGTAAGAAGTACAAAAATTTATTTATTTATTCCTTGAATACACATTTGTGGTTCAAAATGTTAAAGAAACAAAATATTATCCAGTGAAAAGTTTATGTACCTCCGAAACCTGCTTCCCAGTAATTCTCTCAAGGAGGCAACCACTGTTACCATTTTCTTGAGTAGTGTTTCTAAAATAATCATGCAAATGCAAGCAAACATGCACCTATGTGAGTGTGTGCTTATTTTTTTCCCACAAACAGAAGCATACTATACATATTGTTTTGCCCCTTGCTTTTTTCACTGAACAAAATATCTTAGAGATTATTCAATGTCATTAATATTATTCAATATTCAATAAGTACTATCTTATTATTTTTAATGTTCTACATACTATTTATTGCATTTTAAAGAAATGGTTGCAAATATTAATATTTGTTTATTGGCTATGAGCATTTCTTCTTTTGTACCTGCCTGTCAATGTTTTCTGAGCCTTTTAAATTGTGGTTTTAAATATTTTTATTGTTGGTGATTTGTAAAATTTTATTGTGTAGTAAGATTACCAGACCTTTTGAATTAAATGATGTAAATTCTATTTAACATTTCATTGTTGACCTTTTAATTTTATTTTGTGGTGGTGGGTTTTTGTTTTNGGGATGTATATAGCTCATGCTTCTATGCTAGTGGGTGTTAAGTCAATTTGGTTATCTTTTCAGTTGACCTATTATTGCATTTTAGATTTTTTTTTGGTGGGGGGAGTATAACACCTTACCCCAGAAAATTAACTTCAGTGATGAAAAAAGACTCTGGGGTTCTCATAAAAGTTAGCAGGGGACATATTTGGGGGCAGAGGATCTTTTTTACTGGCCATCCGATCCAATTTTGACAGTGGCTACTCTAACCACGATCCATGACGGATTGTATGAGCCAATTGAGATTGAATGGGATGGGTACCTTTTGGAGAAGAGAAGAACTAAAGGTTTTTGACCTTGTGAGTCTAACCTCTCCTGACACCTGTCTCAGGGCTATCTGGCCACACAGCCTGTGCTCCAGTCTCTCTCTTTCTTCCCATGATCACTGCCCTTTGTTTCTCTTGTTCCTTCATCCTGGAGTTCGCATCTCTTTCCGGACCTATAAAAAGCCCAGATAAGAATAACAGATACTAATTACTTACGGAGCACTTACTATGTAGCATGCACCGTACTAGGTACTATATACATACTGATTCTTTTACTCTTCACAACAACCCAATGCGATAGGTCCTATGCGTACCCCCAGTTTACAGTTGTGGAAACTGAGGCATGAAGGGGTTAAACAACTTGTCCAGGGCCACATGGTTAGTAAGTAGCAGGGCCAGGGTTTGGATGCAGGCAGTCTAACACAAGAACCCATGTATTGGCCACCTCACTATCCTGTACCTTGAACCCAGATCAAACCGTGGCACCATCATGTAGGATAATTAATCAGTGGCATAGCTACCTTTTCTGCCTAATTGTGTGCTATTAGTAATGAGGAATATGCGCCATTTCTAGCACCTGGGGCCACACATGGCAGGTGCCCTGCCCTATAACTAGCTGTTAATTGTTGTTGTCATTGTCATCATCATCATCATCATCATCTGTCATCTACCATGTTAGGCACACTTCACATAAATTACATTTAATTCTCACAATGATCACATGAGGTTCATATTATCCCCATTGGATATTTGAAAAGAACTTACGTTGAGGAAGTGGTGGAATGGGAATTCTAGGTTCCAGAATCCTTCCCCTTATCCACCGTGCACTACATGCTCGATTCATTATGAAAAAAGGAACTGAGTAGGTGAGGAAAAACCAACGACATGATAAGTTTTGCTTCCCCAGGTGTTAGGATTTCTTTTTCCCTCTTGCTAGATTCTAGAATGCCCAGACCATGTGCAGCCAACTCCCCGAATGGATGGGATGGGCCAGGCTGTTCATCATGGTTTTCTTGGAGTCACAATGATACTTCTGTCTGCCACTGGATGCCTCCACTCCACACAATTATTTTCTTCCACATATTCTGTTGATTACATATTATTTGGGATCACTGAG
>NW_017731391.1:797669-801233 GCF_001890085.2 Hipposideros armiger | reverse complement strand
GATGGCTCAGTGGATAGAGCATGCGCTCTTAACAACAAGGCTGCCAGTTCGACTCCTGCATGGGATGGTGGCTACGCCCACCCACAACTAAGATTGAACACAGCACCTTGAGCTTAGAGGCCACGAGCTGCTGACGGGCACCCTCCACAACTAAGATAGAAGAACAATAACTTGCCTGGTCCCCCTCCCCAATTCCCCAACAGTGTTCCCCTTCTTCAGTTCCTCAATTAAAAAAAAAAGATTTAATAGGTCAATTGACATTTATCGCTATGTTACCACTTGTATTTCCCTAAATGTTCTCTAAGATCTTTCCATTTTCTGCCACTTATGAACAGCTTGTGTACTTGAGTTGTGTCCCAGATCCTTAATCTACTGGCCCTATCCCATAGGTGACAAAATGGTCTCTCACCTCTCAAAGCTGTCACCTTGGACTTCACTTCTGTCTTGAACTTCTCTCTGATTCTCCAGGGACAGTCTTCATATTTTCTTGGAGTTTTCTTAGCTATTTTTTTGATCAGCATTTTTTTTTAATCTCTCTATATTTTTAGGCTAAGCAAAAACATTTACCATAACTTGTTTCTGACATGTGCATGTCTACGTCTATGTTACTAGTTCTTTTAATCTGATGCCCAATCATGCAGAGTTTGGTTCGCACTGAAAATTTCTTTTTAATCATTTGTTCAGCATTTCTGCCTCTTCTCCTTAAACCCTAGGCTTTTCTGTGAAAATGTCTGGGGCTGATGTTTTGTTTTGCAGGTGAGTGAGTGTGCCTGAAAGACCACTGATGCTTAAGCAGCAGCCTCTGCTCCACTCTACTTGCTCTGACCACCTGTGACTTCCCTGGCTGTCAGCAGAGATGGGGCTGCTGCTGTGGCTGTGTCTACCTCCCAGCCAGCCTGCCTACTTCACAGGCAGGAGACTGCTCCATTTGTGATGGGGGCACAAGAGGTGTGTCTGTCACTCACTGCTGTCCCCTAGCAATCCATGACAGTGTCAATGGTCCAGCCTCTGTGCCCAATGGTAATCTTTCCAGTATCATAATCGTCTCCTCCCCCTCTTCTCTTCCTCTTCCTGTGTTTTTCTTCTTCTTCTCCCTTCTCCTCCTGGCTCCTTTATCGAGGCTTACCTGAAATGTTTCTCTCTATGAAACCTTCATATTTTAAAAATAAAATTAATTGGATCCTTCTCTGGGCTCCTATGCTCACCTCTCTGTTAGAGCACTTATGATTTCATATTATAGCTCTGTCTCTGCCCTGCTAACCCGTGAACTCACACAGGTGACGTGGAGGGTATTATTAATATCACTTCCCTTAAGCTTAGCACAGTATCCATGCTGAGCAAATATAACAAAGTGGTTATGGGCACTGATGCTCGAAGGAGCCTGCTGGTGTTCATATGTTGTTCCTGCTAGTTCTTAACTGTGTAACCTTGGGCAAGTTGCTTAACCCGTCTGTGCCTCAGTTTTTTCATTTGCAACTTGGAGATGATAACAATGATGCTTAGACTAGATCCTGCCCATAATAAGTGCTAGTTAAATGTTTACTATTATGTGTTAGATTAAGTTTAATAGAACCATAATCAAGCTTACCAGTCATTTATTTAGTAAAAATGTATATTTTGTACATTGACAGGCATTGCACCTAGAATAGGGCTGAGGGATGTATAATAGTATATATTCAATTAATATTTTGAGTGAATGAATAAATAAATGAATGTGCTAGGTGTTATAGATACAACAAAATATATGTTCTTTCTTTCAGACCTCACAGACTCTTAGGAATATAAAAAAAGGAGATAAGTTGTTAATTGAATGGTGCATAAATGCACCATTCATCTGTCTGTGGACATTTGGGTTGGTTCTACTTCTTGGGTATTGTGAATAGTGATGCTATGAATTAGGTGTGTAAATATCTCTATGAGACCCTGCTTTCGATACTTTTGGATATATATGCAGAAGTGGGATTGCTGGATCATATGATATTTCTATTTTAATTTAATAGTTCTATTTAAATTTAAAAAGTGTTTTTGAAGAACTGCCGTATGATTTTCCATAGCATTTGCAACATTTTACAATCTCTCCACTAGTGCTTAAGGAGAGTCATTGATTTTTCAGTTGATCTTCCCTAATGAGAACATGAAATAGGTTTTTGTTTTTAGTGTTATCTGTGTACTTCTGGTATCTCTATCCCTTTAAAAGATATATTCCAGATAGGAAAGTATTAAACCACACTTTCTCATTTTTGTACATTTGTAAGGGTTGCATGCACCAAGATGAATATCACAGAAAATGGGTTTCTATTGCTTTGGCGGAACTTTTGGAACAAGCTGTATTTATTTTCCTTTGCATTCTCTGGCTCACTTTTAACATCTTCCTAAATTCACTGAATAAAAGTGATTCTTAGCTAATGACGCCTATGTCCTGATTTAGGCTTTTCATTGTTTTCGGAATATTTCTATCTGTATATTTTGCTTCTTTTTAGACATAGCCTATTAAAATAACCATGAACAAATTACTATGTGAATTCCACATATCTATGCTTTCTTTTTTCAAACAGTGAAAGTGCTCAAGTTAATCAAACTCAAGGACCTTAAAATGTAAGTGGCTCAATCACTGTTGTCATTGCTCAGCTATTGGCTAGTTCCATATTAATCCAGAAAAACATAATTTAATTTAGGAAAAAATATGTCCTCTCAATGAAAAAGGAACAATAAGTTCCTTTCCCCTCATTTTTTTGAGAAGTATATAGTCCCAATATTTGATTGCTTTAAGTGTTTTTTATCTTTTTAAATTTGATTATATCATTTATATAGACATAGCCCATGAAGGGAACACTTGCTTTAAATTATTCTTGTAACAACTATAATAGGTTTCTGTTATTTTTTTAAATGGTTCACGATTATCTTTGTGTTTCATAACAAGCCCTATGTATTTTGACACAAAAGTTAAACTTTAATACTTCAAGTTTTTTTTCCATGAAAATACAGTGAAGAGAGATTTCTCAAAGTCCTCTAGCTAACAGATAACATGACTGTGGTTACTTTGATATGGTAATTGAGACTAAGGTGCTATATGCAATATCAATGAATCTGATTGAGGAAGACTACGGTGATGAAAAATACAAATCAGGGCGACCCTATGAACTTGATTTTAAGTTTTACTTTGATTCAAAGTATTGTTAGAGAAAACATAAGATTTTGCAGCTATTTTACATATCAAACAGATTTAAATAAGGAGCCGGTAGAATAGGTCAAGAGCAGGGACTGTGGACTCGAGAGTGTTTGGTGCAGTCAGATCTCTGCCACTTACTCGTTGTATGACATTGGGCAGGCTACTTAGAGGCTCTGATCCTTGTCTATAAACTACAGTTAATAAGAGGTTGTTGTGTCATTTAAATAAATTCATTTATGTAACTTGCTACAACAATGCCTTGTATGGAAGAAGTGCTATATAAGATTTTGTTAGATTTTTTTAGGGTCAGCCATGAATTCTTAGGTTGCTCTACATCCCTTGTATTATTTCCAGGCATTAATGTTGTCATTTGCAAATATATATATTGGGTTGTC
>NW_017731391.1:779948-797651 GCF_001890085.2 Hipposideros armiger | reverse complement strand
TTTTTTATATATGATTTTACAGAATGATTTTAAAATGTGGACTAACCAAAGATCTAAAATTCCCTTTCGTTTCACTTAATTAGTAGAACATAAATTGAAAGAATGATGGCTGGAACATTTTGTACCCCAGAAGCTCCTAGATTGTGAATGCAGAGGGAACACCAGCGATTCAGTGAGTGATTCACAGACATATTCTGGGTGACTGTAAGAGTCTTTAATGAATGAATCATTGAATAGGCAAATGGGCCGTGGGAGGCAAACCCCTAGTAAATCTTTTCTTTTACTACAGAAATCTTTCTGAGAGGTAAATACACAGATATATTCATGACTATAGACTTTCTTTTAAACTAATTGTTGTTTTTCTTTTCTGTGTCTTGTCATATGCATTGTCTCATTTGTTCTTCACATTTCTCAGGTGGGTATAAAGATCGAATGAAATAATGTATAGGATAGTACTTTTGAAACTTTTTTACAGCTTTATTGAGATATATTTCACATAACATAAAATTCACCCATTTAAAGTGTACAGTTCAGAGGTTTTTTTTGGGTATTCACAGATTATGCAACCATCACTGCAATCTAATTTTTGAACATTCTCAACTCTTTTCTGTCTCTGTAGATTCCTGTTCTTATATAAGTGGAACAATACAATATCTACTCTTTTTTGTTTGGCTTATTTCATTTAGCATATTGTTTTTCAGGGTCACCTAAGTCATAGCATGTATCAGTACTTCATTCTTTTTATTTACAAATGATAGTCCATTGTGTGGATGTAGAACACTTTGTTTTTCTATTCATCAGTTGATGGACATTTGAGTTTCCATTTTTTGACAATTATAAATAATGCTGCTATCAACATTTGTGTACAAGTTTTTGTGTAGACATATGTGTTTGGTATATACCTTGGGTATGTACCTAGGGATGGAATTGGTGAGTCATATGGTAACTCTATGTTTAGCATTTTGCTAAACTGCCAAATGGTTGCACAACTTTATAGTCCTACCAGCAATGTATGAAAGTTTCAATTTCTCCATGTCTTTGACAACACTTGCTGTTTTTTTTCTTAATTTTAGCCATCACAATGGGTATGAAGTAACAAAACTATATATTTAATTGAAAACTGTAGCATATAGAATGAAACTAGAATTTGAACAGTATAAAAAGCACTTCCCAGGGCTGGCCGAGTGGTGTGTTGGTTAAGAGTTGGCTTGGGACGCCAGCTCTGAGCAGCAGGGCCCCAGTTTGGATCCCACATGAGGGCCAGTGACACTGCGCCCTCTACAGCTAAGATGGTGAACAACAGCTCGACCTGGAGCTGAGCTGCCATAAGCTGCCGGTGACAGCGTAGGCTGCAGTGAAGCTGCAGTAGGTTGCCACAAGCTACCGTGAGCAGCTGGCAGCCAGTGTGAGCTGCCAAGAGCTACCGTGAGCGGCCGTCCAGTGGCCGGCGAGCGACTTCCTCACCCGGGAAGAGTGCAATGATAATACCAACATGGGCCAGTGAAGTGATGTCCTCTGCAACTAGACTGAAGAACAAAAGGACAGCAACTTGTCTGTTCCCCTCCCCTGACTCCCCAACACTGTTCCCCTCCCCCAATTCCCCAATAAAAAAAAATTATAAAAAAAAAAAAGCACTTCCCAGGCCCAGACTGCCTCACAGAATTATAATTTCTTCTGTAGTCCTCCACAATTATCTGTGCACATACTACATATCCTTAGCTATAACATTAAATATATATCCAGGAGTATACTCTTTTGTATTATCCTTGCTCACTTAATGATATGCCTTAGAGCAATTTCTACTGAAGGACATGTTTGTCTATCTCCTTCTTACTCTCAGCAGAGCTTTCCTCTGTGAGGACATCCCATAATTCCTATCAACAGTGTTTCTACTGAGGGCTTTTGGTTGTTTCCAAGATTGTTGGATTACAAGTAGTGTTCCCGTGAGCAACCTTGGGCGATGGTCTTTGAGTACATTTGTGAGGGCAGTCATCGGAAAAGGAAAATAAACCCTGCTGCCTTATGCCCCCAGTAATAGGGAGTGAAAGTGCCTATTTGCCCACCATCTCTCTGACATAACATTGTGTGTTACCAGACTTCCTCACCTTGGCCGATGTGATAGGTAGAACATAGTTCAGTGACAGTGAATTTGACCTATAAGGAATGAGTCAAATCTATGTTATTATAAAGCTTGAAGTTCACTTTTCCAAATATGTTGAACTCCAGATAATAGAGTTGAAGCTTTCCAATTTCTGAAAAAAATTTCAGGCATAAGGAGTGTCTCTAAAATTTGCTTTAATAACTAGTATAACCATATGCTAAATGAAAAAGTTTATTGGTCCATTTATTTGTTCACCTAATATTCAGCAGTTACTACATGCCAGGCAGACTTTAAGCGCCAGAGAAGGGAAGGGTAAATAAGACACTGTACTTCTCACAAGTTATATATAGTTAGTAAGGGAGTCACAATATAAACGGATAAGCACAATGGATGTGAAATAGAGGCATGTACTACAATCTGTGTGTATTTTTAGGCTACAAGCTAAGCTACTGGGACAAAAGGCCTCCAAACACTTGGGAGATTGCTTTTTGGGAAGAGACAAAAAAGGCTTGTGGAAAAGGGGAAAGAGTGGACGTGGAGAGTAAGCCATTTCTTTTAAAAGAAGAAACGTGGAAGTTGTATACATCTCTTCTCAAAATCCACTGGCAAGGCACTTCTAGTTATAAGGCAAAACAAGATAAGGCTGGAAAAAAGGAACTCTGGTGGATGTCCATGTGCATCCATATTACTCTGGAGGATGGGGAGCAAGGTTTTAGGCTCCATGGTCTGGGAGACAGACAGAGGGGCAGTTAGCTGTGCCAAGGTGATGTTTTTAACACTGTGGGGGAAAAGGAACTGCTAAACAGATCCCCATCAACACAGGGCTAGCAGCCTCATTGAGAAACAAGTCCCAGAGACCCCAAGTGATTAATGAACAAGTTTAAGATAAGGTAATAGATAGGTTAATCTTAAGATAAGGTTAATAGATAGGAGTCACATGATCCTATAATAACTGCCATGGAATAGGATGTATGTAAAATGGTGATTGTCTGGCATGGATGCTTAAATATAGGAGAAATGAGAATATAAAAGAAATGAGAGAGGGAGGGATGTGGTGTCATCAAGGGAAGACCCATCAGATACATGTGATAGTCTATTACATAAACTAATACCTACTTTTTGGGTAGTTCTTCATGCCTTAATTTTTTTTTTTAAATGTAGAGTCATGGGTTGTATACAGTCCAAACTCTCCATGAAAAACACCGCTGTGGTTCTTCATATCTACATTTGTTAGGAATTACAATTTTCTTCATGTGTGTTTCTGAGCATATTTTTTCCTATAGCAAAAGTTTTCTGGAAAGCAAGTTACCCATGTAAATGTTCCTGATAATTGTGCTGTTTAATAGTTCTAAGCAGTGGCAGTTTGGACTTTGATGGAGAGTTAGTGGCTGATAGTACATGGAGTATATTTAGTGGGACACGGGCGAGGAGGTGACATGCTGTTTGGTTTCTTCCCTCTCTATTTACCAGATTTGGGTCCATGTTCTCTAATAACTGATGAGCAAGGAGCCTTCAGTCTTCTAGGTGGGACTGCTCTACTTATAGGAGTTGTAAAAGGGACATTTTGTAGCTTTCTTTGAGAACCAGCAGAAGAAAGTCTCTGATGAAGACCATTTTCCAGGTTTCCAGTGAAAAAACTTTAAGTGACCAGGTCTAATTTTACCAAGCTTTCCAAAGTGGTTTTCCTTTAGAGTGAGAGACAATCCTTTAATTTCCTTGAAGTAGACATCTCTTCTTTTGGAATGCAAACCCTAAAACAAGACTCTTTCAGACAGGTTTTTTATTTTGGCATCCAATGTGTAATTTCTGAAGATATGGAGTTTGCAAAAATCGTTGCCAAGCAGGTCAGCTTTATTCTGGAAACCAGTTCTAACTTTATGATTAAAAAAACACACACATACATTCTGTCAACTAGAAAGCAAAGGTCAGAGTTCAGACAGTTTATCTTGCCTCTATAAACTTTGTTCCAGGAGCCCAAGATTTATTTAAGGAGGAACCTGGAAAATTAATCCAAGTGGGGAAAAAAAATTGCTCTTATACGACATGCAGTAAAAACAGTCTCAAGGAACCGCAGTCTAAATGATGTACATTGTCTCAGTATCAGTCTTCAGACACTTATAAAACAGTGTTTGATGACAATTTAGATCTTTAAGGGAGCATAATAATCTGCTAGGTGTCAGCATTATTGGTCTCCATCTTTGGTTGACCCTGACTTTGCCACATGACCCTGGACGAGTTTGCCAGATGGGTAATATTAGCTTCTTTAGGGAAAGGCTATCCACTGGGATTTCCTGTGGGTCATGCGTGATCTATGGAGTCCCAGCTATGAAATAGAAGGGAGCACATGCTGATTTGTATAATATTTAAATATACTTGGTCCATAATTATTCAGCCAGGAAATCCATTCCTCGAAAGTTAAAGTTTGATTATTTTAAAGTCACTACTTCTGGGTTTCCTTCTCTTCACGTGTTCTCAATAATTCCCTTCCAATAACCCAACTTACCCCCATAGAAATGTCTGATGCAGACAATAAGACAAAAAGTCTTGGAATATGAATGGGAACAGTAATGCACATAGGACTTTTTTTTTATCAGACCTTGAATATTTCATGAATTACTGGTGGAGGGTATTGGTAGAATTAACTGAAGCTGTAAATTTAGAAAAAAAAAAAGGAAAGCGTTAATATTCAAACCAGGAAGCTTACCTGGTAAGTTTTACTGAAGTTGTAAAATGTGATCCAATTTAAACAAAGTAGTTTTAGTTTTCTCGGGACAAACATCTTACATAAACACAATTGATGATATGAGACACAGATATAACTTGGTTCACAATCTTTTCAAAACTACAGTCCATCAGCCAGTTGGTATGGCACAGTGGAGACAAGATAATTAAAAATGTACTAATGGCAACTCATTTTGTAGCCCACTATATATATACATATATATATATATATATATATAATTATACAGAGGGTGCCAAAAAAGTATACTCATTTTAAGAAAGGAAAAAACTATTAAAATTGTAATGCTCAACAAATGCCGGTAACAAAAGATGAATACAAGTCACGCTTGACTTCTGCAATTATAAGAGGTGCTCAAAGTGGTTACCATCAGCATGCAGACACTTCTGATTACTGTGAACTACTGCTTGGGTAACGTTGACCAATGTGTCCATTTGTATACATTTTTTTGGCACCCCTGGTATATATAAATATTTTTATTAAAATATGTTTAACATACATTATGTCAGTTTCAGGTGTATACCATAGTTAATCAACACTTATATATCTAAAGAAGTGATCACCATGATGATAAAAGTCCAGCAACCACCTGACACTGTACAATGCTATCACAATATGATTGACTATATTCCCTATGCTGTACATTACATCCTCATGACTTATTTGTTTTATATATGGACATTTGGACTTCTCATTCCCCTTCAACTCCCTTCTTCCCTTAATTTTTTGATTAAAGTTGACATTCAATATTATTTTATATTAATTTCAGGTGTACAGCATAATGGTTAGACATTTATATAATTTAAGAAGTGATCTCCCTGACTGCTCTAATAGCCACCTGGCACTATACATAGTTATTACCACTTTATTAACTATATTCCCTATGCTTTATTTGCTTCTCCATGACTATTTTGTAACTACCAATTTGTACTGCTTAATTCCTTCCCTATTTCACTCAGCCCCCAAGCCCCTCCCACCTATCATCACCCCAGCAAATCTAGTACCCATCTGACACCATGCATAGTTATTTAAATATTATTGACTACATTCCTTATGCTATACCCTACATCCCCATGACTACTTTTTATCAACCAATTTGTACTTCTTAATCCCTTCCCCTTTTTTCACCCACACTCCAACCTGCCTCCCATCTGACAACTGTCAAAATGTTCTCTGCATTGATGAGTCTGTTTTGGTTTTATTTGTTCGTTCATTTAATGAGAATATTTAATATGCATTAGGAGGTCCACCTTTTCTTGCAGTGACCTTGTGGGAGGTTCTTTAAGATTTCTGTCTCTATGCATTTAAGAGGAGAAGTTGGCCCCGCATTTTGTAAGGCACATTGGCAGACGTGTGCTTTAATAGAGGAGAGGGGTACAGTTATGTATGCCCCATGTGTTGGCAAGACAGACCTACCGCTACAGTAGCTTTTAGCAGCTACCAGATTTGCTAAAGCAGCTATGTCCAATTAGCAGTAAGTACTATGCACCTGCAAGTTACTAGGAACTCAGCCTCGTCTGAGGCTGACTCTTGGTGCAGTGTTTTTTTTTCTTAATAACAAAAATCTTATACTCTGGTAGAATACAGAAAAATTAGCAATGACAAATGGAAACGCTCTGAACTGTATTATTAATATTGATTTAGATATAGAGGGAAATGTGCAGTCAGTGATATTTAAAACACTGTAGCATTTTAAAATACTGTTTTCTCACAGTTTATTTCCAAATTTTGAATTTCATATTAATACTGCAGTTGTTTACTTAGAAATTTATAATATTGCCACAGGTTCCCCATGTATGTTTCCATGATTTTCTGCATAACTTGGCTCACCAGGATGAAAAAAAAATACCAGTTCCAAATTGCAAAGACACAGAAGAAAAAAGTTCAACTTCTTTGTAAGGTGCCAAATTCACTATAATGGGAAGGACTACAGTACACTATTAAAATGTTATTTTCAACACCTACTACTTATTTTAAAGTGTTTTCAGCATTTTTTCCCCCTTGAACATTTGCTATCCTTTTCCTGAAAATGTTTGTTTACATTCAGAACATATGTCAGAGCGTTCTGGGCAGTATAATGTTTCTTCCTTGTGCTTTTTTCCCCCTTTTCTTCTTTTTTTTTAGCTGAGCCATCCTGCCACCTGTTGGCAGCTCAGCGGCTGCTCAGCTCGGGCCAGGAATTGAACTGCTGTTGCTCAGAGATCAAACTCTTGAGCGAGCTCTTAACCAACTGAGCCGCTCGGCCGGCCCTCTTTTTTTTTTCTTTTAATAGATATTGTAGAATAAAGACATCTGTTGAATTAAGCAATTTCTGGAGCAAGTAGATTCTAGTAAGACTAATAGACTAATAAAATAATTAATTCATTGCAACTGGAGGGTGTGCCTTTTCCTTTATTCTTAGTCATAATTCTTTTCAAAGTGCCAAGAACACCAAAACAATCAACTCTAATGTAGAACACATACTAAGTTTGATTTCCTTATCATGCCCTGAGATTCATAGCAATTAATAAGAAAAATGTTAACATTGCAGCTTTTAACATATTCATTAACTATTTGACACCTTCACCTACTGATGTGCTTTACAGTTAGGGTTGTGATATCATGGCATGAAGATTCCACAAACTGTCATTATTTTGGTTTGTACTGCCAACTGTTGAGAATTAGGCAATTTCTATATACACAAATGAGTTTGGAAAAATTATGCAAATTAGGAAGTTATTTGTAAAATTGGTTATTCGACTGAATTTTAATGGATTGGTTGGTTCCCAGTTAATATCATCATTTAAGGTGTGTAGATATTGCCATAGTGTTTATTTATTAAACATATGCAATTATTTAGGTAAAAGTTTGGCTGGACTTTATTAACATGGAATTTCTAAATCCTGTAGTTTCTGGTTTAACTTGTTTTTGTGGAAAATAATGGGAGCACGTGGTCCTTTTAGCTTCTTTCTTTTCCTCGTCTCTATCTTGGCCCTTGCCTGCCTTTCTTCTTGCTGGCTTGTACTTAGAAACTGCCATGTTCTGTTAGTGACATTAAGTCTGCTGCTGTGGGAGTAAGTAGAATTTTATGAGGCTCAAGATCAAACTGATTGTGAATAGTGCAGAGTAAGGAACTGGAGAGAAGTCAGATTACAAGGAGGGGGGAAAGGGAGAGATTTGAGATGCTCACACAAACACAGAAAGCCTTCAGAATTAGCAGGAAAGGAGGAAAAAATGAAAAACAAAACCTCAAATCAAGATTGTCAATGGAAATATACGTGTTTGCATTCCAGGTATGATTTGGAAAAGGAACAAAAGTTTATCTTTAATTAAAAAAGAATATCAGCTGTAATTTTCTAAGTCTAGAAAGCAAAACTTATCCATACCTCACATACAATGAACCCTTCCATTGTTAGCTAAGAAGTGTTGCCATTAAATATAACTGTCATTGGAAAGAAAATTAAACTCTCTTTCTAAGGTGATATTTATAAAAAACAGGACAACTGAAGATGATAAGGTTTTTCTCCCCTGAGATCTAATTATTTAATCAAAAACGTGATTGATTTCTTTTGCTCAGGCTAGCAGCCATATTGGAGCAGCAGCCAATCTTCATTGGCCTTACTTAGGATAATTGCTAAACACAACATGAGTGGTCAGTCCTTATTTTATTTGACCTGTCAGCCACATTTGATCCTACTGATCACTCCTTTCATCTTGAGACCTCCCTTCACTTCCAACATACTTCACTGTCCTGGTTTTTCTCATTCTTTATTGGCCCCTCATTCTCAGTCTTTTTTGATCCTGATGGGAGCTTCCAGGATCCTGTCCTTGGACTTTTGTTTGTCTCAGTCACATCTGGTGTCATGGCTATAAATATCATCTACCACTCTTTCTCCCCTTGAACTCTAGAGTTATTCATCCAACTGCATGCTTGACATCTCCACTTGGATGTCTTAGAGGTTTCTCAAACTTAACATGTCTGAATACAAATTCCCAATCTTGCCCCTGAGCCTACTCATCACACATGACCCATCTTGATTCATGGCAACTCCTTCCTTCCAACTCTCATGCTAAACACCATGGAGTAATTCTTAACTCCTCTCATCCATACTGCCTACCGAAACACGGAGTACCTTCTTGGCTTTAGGATAAAAACGTATCTGGAATTTAACCACTTCTTACCTCTGCCTTCCCCATTACCCTGGGCCCAGCTACCACCACTTCCTGTCTGGAGTGTTGTATCAGTCTTCGAACTGATTTTCCTGTTTTGGCCTTTCCTGCTCAGAAGCAGTCAGCTCTGTCCTTTAAAATGGAAGTCATGTAATGTCATGACTGTCCAAAACCTCCCCCAAACCTCCACTTTCACTGAGTAAAAGCTACATTTGTTTCCCACCTATTCATACCTTTTTACTTATTGTTAATTTTTATTCATTCTGGCACCCTGGCATCCTTACTGTCCCTTGGACATGCCTCTGATTAAGAACTTTTACATTTGCTCTTCAAATACATGGCTTGTCCCTTTATTTTCTTGAAGTCATTATTTAAATTTCACCTAGGGTGAGGGCTTCCCTGACCATTCTATTTAAAATTGCAACCCTCTCCATCTTCTCCATCGCCCCTGCATATACTGCATTTCCTTCCTTTGTTTTCTCTCTCTATCACCTTCTAACCTACTGGGTACTTATTTATCTTTCTGTCTCCCTACACTAGAATATAAGTTCTGCAAGGGCAGGTCCTTTGTTTTGTCCATTGCTGTAACCCCAATATTTAGCACAGTGTCTGTCACCTAGTAGGCATTCAATTAATGTGTTTTTTTTAAATGAATTGAGAATAGTAAATTATGATTGGTCAAAATAAATGAGATGATCTCCAGTATGTCATTTCTTGCTTGGATGAGAAGCAAAATGTGTGTGGTAAGGGGGAGGAGTTGCAGACAGCCGTTGGCATTCAGGTGGGAGTTTATACCCAAATGATCTAACCTCCCTGCTTCGTGGGTCCCATTATCTCCTCCTGAGTCAAATCAAAACTCTTCTTGAGTGCACCTTTTACTAGTAGTGAGGCTATTTTAGCATTCCATTAAAAACCATTTAAAATACAAAAACAAGGCTGTGTTGCTTTAACGCTGACCTTAGAAGACTCTCAGTTTTATAACTGTTTAGAGAAAATGTGGAAAGGCTGAATATGTTTGCTGGCCTCAATCTTTTTATTACTCATCTCTATAAAGAGGCTTTTAGGGACATATTAAAAGTTTCCATCTCTCTTGTCTCTTGCCTTCCTTCTCATCTTCCTTCGTTGCACCCCAAATGGTTGAAAGTAAGACCCTGAGCGCCTGGAGGGAACATGTTACTGTCAGAGCAGATGGGGATGGAGCTGGTCTAGAACCTTGGATCCTGCTCCAGAGTGGCTACTCAAATTACTGCTCTCTAACAGAGTGAGCTCATATGGGTCCACTATGACTAAGGACTCATTAGACTGTTGTTTCCCCTCAAGGAGAAGTTCTCACTTGGCTGCTTTACTTGTTTGTGCTTCTCCCATGTGTTTCTTCATGTTTGACTACAACTAAGATAAAAACTTTGCTTTTGAGAACAGGTGCCACAACCAAGGAGGCCAAAAAAGAAGAAGAAGAGAGAGAGAGAGAGTGGAGTATGGTGTGTTAAACTGAGAAAGCAGGGAGTTGGAGTTTTTTTCTAGACAAATGGAAAGCCAGTAATGACTTCATCCATTTCCTGTAATAAGGCAATAAATGGTCTGACCTTGAGGAACCTATTAAAGTATGCTTCCAAACACAGAGGCCATTTCTAGGGCTAGATGTAGAGTGGTATTTATCTTGATCTGTATTCTGAAACAAGGTAGTTTATAAACTATAAGGTAGCTTATAAAACCTTGGGAATATAAAGCTTTGCAAAATCTCCCAAATTGCTGGGAGTCTTGAAGTTCAATTTTCATGCCATATGAATTCTTTGTTGGTTCATGTCTTGGCTATTTAACATTCTTTAGAGACACCTGCATGATAGAAATTTAGCAAGAATTTTTGTGCAATTTTGTTACTTACAAATTTTTTTTTTTGTAAATAGAGGTAGAAAAATAGATGCTAAGAAGCAAACTACTTATATTATTATAGATGCCACAGGGGCCTCCTTTCATCAAGAGCTTAAAATATACTTATCTCATCAGTTCTGTTTTATGCATTTACTTAGTGATTTTTAACCGATTTGTTTTTCATAATTTGTTCCATCAGACTTCAACAGAAGCAATAATAATGATACAGTTAGAATCATAAAATGGCAGCATCTTTGAGCTCCAGGGGACTTTAGAAAACATCTAGATTAACCTTTATTTTATGGATGAGGAAAAGTGAAGATGGGCAGTGACTCACCCAAGGTCTTACTCTGATTTGCTGGTAGAGTTGGGTATCAAAAGCTGCCTCTCCTAATCTCTCAGCTATTCTCATCATTAAATCACAAAGAGGTTATTTTTCAAAATGAGGAAATAACATGAAGTTATTTCTCAAAATAGTCTTTCTGTATTTTTTGATCCTGTGGAAAAATTAAAATTATTATAAAGTTTGGAGTAACTCCAAAAAGCAAACCAAAAAACCCAAACTCATCAAGACCTACTGTATAGTCTGGAGAACTCAAAATCAAATCAGAATACCCCTGCGATTTTCATGGCATAGGACAACAAGGTTCTGCTTATATTAGCAGAAAAACCATGTTTATAAGTTAGATTCCTTTTAACTGTCTTTAAATGTCCAAAGAATTTAAGCTATATTAATATTTTCTTGGCATGCCCAATCCTGCCATACCATGGAGCTTTGTCCTGGAGAACACCACCTGGTGGCTGATATCTAGACAATGGAAATCCTGGGACACATTTTCATTTTCGATAAAAATGGCACAATGTTGTGATTGCACTTTGCAAATGTTTGTGATGATGCAAATCAGATGACATACCCAAGTAGGAACAGCCCTTGCTCAGGGGTCATTCTTAGTGAAGTGCAGCTTCACTCCTCCGATCATCAGAATGTTGGGTCCTTCTGGAAACTTTCTTTATCAGAGCTGGAAAAGATTGGTGGAAATGAGAAAATGATAAAGTAAGTAAAAGCTTAATCAAATGTGTCTGAATCTATGCTGTCTATTAAGCTATGTACAGTTCACTAAATGCTTTCACTGATGCGTACATGCATACGTGTGAACAAGCTGTTAGCAGGGTTCACCAACCATGGAAAATTTAGGTAAGATTGGCAATCCCCTCAATTTGTGGTGGCCCATTTTGCTATCCCAGGAGACTTGCTTCTTTCTGGCTGTCATTGACTCTCAGCCCTTCCTTCCTGAATTATTTCCATGTGGGTCATTTTACCCCATGCAGGTCAGGTCCATGTTTCATCAGAGGTGGAATTTCTTCCCTGTCTTTTGTTTTTGTGAAAGGCCACCCACACTAGACCTTGTAGTTACTGGCAGGTTTTATGGAGGATGAAAGACACAACAAACAAAAACCTGGAAATAGGATATTGAATATCCCTCGTCTTAGAAATCCATGATCCAACTCAGACCTCAACATTTGGGTGTTCTCAACTCTTCTGTTGTCTCCTTATTTCCATCTTGAGAGCAATCCCGATCTTTATAGTAGTGTTTTAGCCATTGTTATCTTATGCAGAATCCTTTGTTTTATTCTCTATTTCCTTGACTTGCTTGAGTCTAAAACAAAAAACAAAACCAAAAAACACCCAAAACAACCCAATGTGTCACTGAGTTATTTTTCTAGGAAAAGAAAATGTCCCTCCTGCAAGATGCCACTTGTTAAGATTTTATAAATAAATACATAAATAAATGGTTTCACCACACACACACACACACACACACACACACACACACACACACACCCCTACAATTAATATACAGCTCTGATTGCATCATGGTCCTGGTGTTAATTTTAGTCCTTCATTAAGGGTTGGTGAATGTTTTAGCCCCAGGTGGCTATGGGAAAGTTGCCGGCTGTTTTTTAAATCTGGGTCCTCTTCTTTTAATTGCCCAGATTCTACATCTTCAGTCAATCTCCTTTTGGATTTCATCCCCCTCAGATAAGTTTTTTCTTTTATATGGGCTACTGTACATACAAAATTCAATTTGTTTGCAATTGCTTAAGATCTGACTTCAATGTATACTTTTTGGTGTATAGTTCTAACTATTTCCTTTTACAACTTCTGCCCAGTTCCTTGCAAATTATGGGGGTGCATCTCTTTCAAGCACTTTCTGTCTACTCAGCTATATCTGCTTCTGGATTGACCTGTGGCAATGGGAATTTTGGCTGCTCTGGCTTCAGACTGAAAGAAATAAATTTCAGGCTGAGTGTTCCTTCATAAAACCTTCAGCTATTACTAACCTATTGTGTCTGCTTACATTCTGTTTTGTCCTAATCAATGTGATCACTGTTTTCAGAAACTGGATTCTGCTATTTAATTTTTTTTTTCCCACTGTATGGCAGGTATACCAGTAGGATGGGTTACTACTAAAATGAGTGGGTAGCTAGAAATACACCCAAACGATTATTATTACCTGAATGTCAAAACAAATCCCAACAAAAAGACACCCATTCTAGGCTCTTAAAGCATTGAATTATAAATGTTCAGGCATATTTTTGCTGTTTTTGCAGAATATTCCAGCTTCGAGGAGAGGGGGGTCTATTCATGGCAGAAAAACAATGGAATAATTTCTCTGTTCATGAAGGCAGCTAGAATATCAAGATTGGTTTAAATACAGGGGCAACAAATGAAATGCAATGTAGTTAGTGTTTTATTGATGATATTTCTCCAAAAATCAAAGTAATTCTTTTATGCCATCTGTAGAATTGAGGACAGGTATTAGTAAGGGTGATGAATTAGGATACACCTTTTTTTCTTGCTTTAGAAACATGTTCAGAATTCCAAGGTGTTGATAAGTCACATGCTTTCTATGAAGAAATATGGGTTGTGAAAAAAAATTTAATAAAGATTATTTGGATCTCTGTTCAGAGAAAAATCTTAGAGTAGCAATGTTGACATGGTCATAGAGATATGGATATATGAATGGATCTATCATGGTAAATGTGGACTTCTTGGCTAGGTTTCTTACTATTTCCCTAGCCTGCTCTCCTAATACTCGCTTGCAAGAAGTTTTCCTGGAGTCCTAGGCCAGTTGCTGAATCTTTTTCCTGCCTTTGCTCCCCCTATGACAGTAAACTCACCTTACATACCTATCCCATCATAGACTGTGTGAGAACTAAATGGAAGCTCTTTGTGGAACTGTTAGCTCTTTGAAAAGTGCTAGACAAATTAGTAGACACGGTTATTATGCTAAGATGTTCAGAAAATATCAATAGATCCATTAAATTTCAATTTATAACCTCTTCAAAGATACACAATCTTTTTTATGTTTGAGTTCCTGCCAGTATATTCCACTGAAAAATGTTTATGTATAAATTTATTTTGCATGTTATTATATTTCATTACATATCTCAGATTTATGGTTAAGGGTGATACTTTGTAGAAGATATGTACACATCATGCTCTATTCACATGCTGTTATATTCTGAGGAACAGTGGCTGGGCCAATGGTATTTAAACATTTCTTAATATCTGGCCCTATACCATTTTCCCACAGCTGATTATTTAACACAGAGAGGGTTAAAAAAAATTAATCAGCAATACCTGGATAGTGGTCACTTAGGTACTCATTTTATTTTATTTATTTATTTATTTATTTATTTATTTGATCAAACCATTTTATTGAGAGCCTTCGGGGGGAGGGTCGAAGGGCCAGGAGTACGATGCGATCCGACGTCTTCAGCCAGCGAGGATCTCTTCAGCTTCACAACCACCGAGAACGGTACTTGTTTTAATTTTCTCTTTTATCCTGATAGATACTTCATATATTTTTGGTATGTATTAAATCATTAAAAAAAGAAAATAGCAAGTCTCAAGTACTAAAAGCTATCATAAATGGAAATGAAAACTTAGGCATATTCTTTAGACTCTGTCTTTTACTCGTATTCCTAAACCCTTTCCATAAGACACTCAACTTCAATTGCTCCTCTTTGTGAGACACATTTCTGAAGCACATTTCCATTTCATTCCTGGCTGGAGAGATAGACGTTCAAATCTATTGTCTTCTGCTTGCCTGCTCTTCAGTGCTCTGACCTTGAGCAATTTGTTTGTTCCAGTTTCCTCAGTTGTAAAATAGGATAATAATCAAACATATCCATTTAGGGTGGTTGCAATGGTTACAAGAATTAGTCAATGCAAAATAGTATACCTAGAGCAATAAGCCCTCAATAAATGTTAGCTATTATTATTGGTATTTTATTTCCAGCTCTCCTACTGGTACGTCATGTGACCTCGAGCAAATTATTTAAATCTGTTAAATTCAGTTATCTCTGAATAAAAGAATTGAGCTAGACCAGTGGTTCTCAAACTTAAATGCGTACCAGAGTCACCTGGATGGCACAAACACCGATGTCTGGGCTCCATCTTAAGGTATCTGAGTCAGTAGATCTAAGATGGGGTCCAAAAATATATATTTCTAACAAATTCCCAGGTGAAGCTGCTGCTGCTGACCTGGAGACCACACTGTGAGAATCTTCAGTTTACTCTAAACAAAACGGTGGTTATTTCAATTAGCATATAGAAGAAATTGTCTAACTTAAATGAAGAAGAAAATCTACTCTTTCATCATGGGTTTATTCCCTGAGACATCAGTATTTCTTTACCAAGGTGTGTACTTATTTTGGGGACATCTTTTGGGGCACAGGTTGTGCAGCTTGTAGCAAAACAGCATAGTACATGCTGAAATATTCCCTTGGACTTTGCAGACTATTTTATACATTAGTTTTGCTGATTTATTTGATTATTGGAGAGTAGTGTGGACATCTTTCTTGCTTCCAGGGTGTTGCTATGACCTTTAAGGGGTGATACATCTCCTTCAATCCCAGCTCTGCCATTTATAAACTCTAGGACTTTGGGCAAGCTTCCCTAATTCTCTGTGCCCAGGTGTCTCTGTAACACGGGGATAATTGTAGAATCTACTTCATAGGGTTTTGAGCATTTATACAGGTAAAGTTATTTTACATAATTAGCACTCAAAAGGGGCCGTTACTAATCTAGTGTTTTAAAATATATTTTAAAATATTTGTAAATACTTTGAACATATTTCACTGTTATTTACGTATAAAGATATGTAAATTTTATTTTAAATAAAATAGATAAGCTAAAAATATATGACATAAATATATAAACCTTAATGTTAAAATGCTTAATGTGTGTTTAAGTTTTTCTCTGTGTTTCTGAAGGCAATTTATTTCCTTATGTGTTATTTAATACTTATAAAATACATTTATGTAATTACCTTGGTAGCTTTTGGAACAGTAGGATGGTGTATGACATTTCTTTTGTGTAGTGCCCACCACTTGTCACCGTTTCATACATAGAAACTTCTAGGTACACTTCTCACTTCTTCCATCATTTCTACACTTTTTCTCCACCTGCTGCATTCTTAGCAGCATGGACAGCCAGCCCCCACAAGGGAAAGAAATAAGCATATTGAGCCATTCCAAACCCAAAGGCAAAAATTACTAGCCAATGCAGAAAATAAAAGTGAGGATTTTTGTTGTCGTTGCTGCTTCTTTGGTGTTTGTATGTGTTTTGTTTTTGCCTGTATTCTCAACCCTGCTTCCCGCAGTGGGTGGGAGTGGGGATGGCGTCAGTTAGGGCTTAGTGACAGGATGGTGTTATCCTCTGTGTTGGAGGGGCTAAGAACAGGAAGAGATTTTCCAAGGCTGAGAAATGCAGAAACATCCCGGCTTGAAAACAGTTTGTTGTTGGTTGTTATAGCAGAATTGGGTATATTAGCTGGAAGGAAGCCAGTGAAAATTTCCAGAGTTCAGGTGCCTTTCTAAGACACATCAGCCTTCATGCATTCACAAAGGCAGCCAACGTGCGATGAGAAGACGAAAATGAATGACACAGGAGCTCACAGCTGATGGGAGGCTGGGAAACCAAGAGAGGATTAAAATACACTGTTCAGTATGACTTCCCTCAGTCTGGAAAGGAGGCTCGTGGTTTTCAAGCAGACACAGGCGGTGAGAGTTGCTGGATCACAAACTGTGACATTTGCCTCACTCTTATTTTGCTCTCAACAGGTCAGATCAGCGAGCAGGGTAACCAATTGACCTGGTTTCCGGGAAGGTGGGACTTTCAATGCTAAACCCAGAACAGTCCCAGGTAAACTAGGACTGTGGAATGCCCTGTCTTGGTGAGGGTATCTGCCATCTGAATTGTGGGACTGTTTGTTTGCTTGTTTTTATTTTTTTGAGTAGCAGGGGAATATGTTAACGTTGGGATATGGAAAGGAAGGAGAGGGAGGTCTGATTTTTGTGTCTTGGAATAAGACATCTGCGATGAAGGATGTGCTCATCTCATGGAGGCTTGTTTCTGCAGCTAAAGGCAGAGAGCAGTGTGTGCACTGCGCTTGTGAGAATGAAGGACAGTGGGAGATGGCTGGAGGTCGAGTCCTTGAAATACATAGTCTGGAGATACGATGGAAGACATGGAACCAGAGAAAAATTCACTGGAATTTCTTTAAAAATGGGTGGTTCCTGTTACCAGTTCATTAACCATAATAGAGATGATGTGTAGTTACGTTCATCAAGATTAAAATTGTCACCATTTTTAGATATTTATCAGTCATGACAATGATCATTGAGAATGATGTTAGATCATTTCCTCTAAAAATTGTATTAAATTAATACGTACAAGTATCAGTGTCTGCACTACATGCTTTCTATTAATCTCGGGGTCAGGTAGGACCTAAAAACATTTATAAATATAGCACTTCATGTAATCCTGTGGACA
>NW_017731391.1:776560-778448 GCF_001890085.2 Hipposideros armiger | reverse complement strand
TAAGCCTAATACCTATGATTTTGGCTCAAAAATGTATAGTTTTCTTACTGTACTTTTTACTCTTTATCTTAAATTCTAACAGAGTCTGTGAAATGGTGGAGCAGAAGGGACAGTTTGGAGAGAAAAAAAGCTAACTTTGTCTAGTGACAGGTACACACCAGAAGTTGTCCTGGGTCCTTTTGCAAGTGTTTGTTTACATTATCTACTTTGAATAGGAATTTTTTATAGATAAAGAAACTTAGACATCGAGTACCTTATCTGTCATTGAAACCTACTGAAACAGTTCTGTTCCTTATCTTTTTTAGCAGAGACTACATATAGAGGTTTATTTTATATGATGACATCTGAGAAGTTAAAATATGGTGTCAGTTATTAAACCTCTCGCACCATATATTTTTGGTTCTTTTTCTACTATTCAGATGATTCTTCTCTATGCTTCTTTAACTGTTTTTCATCTTCTTCTAAAAAGTTACAATTGCCCAAAGCTTAGTACTTGGTGTCCATGTTTTTCTCCTTCAATTATCACATCCAATTCCATGGCTTCAACTATTGTCCCATACATATTAATTTCCAAATTTGTGACTTTATTCTCTTTATTAATCAGAATAGGGTAATTGTTGAGCAAATAAGATTATAAATCTTTGTGACTTATTTATCTCTCACACACAAATTCTAATGCAAATGTTCCCCCACTTGCTTTTCCAGTTGGCTGTTCACCAAATGGTGACTCTGGGGTCAGCCCTCTTCAACTTAACCCATTTTATGTCTTGGAGGACCCCTTTAGCAGTTTAGTGACACCTAAGGACCCCCTCTAGAATAATATTTCTGTTTGTTTTGTTTGTTTATTTGTTGCTTTTNCTTAAAGTTTACAGTTGATAAAGTAGATCCATATACCTAGGTTGGTACAAACATACTTAGTTTTCCAATGACTGAATCAAGTGTTGGTTTTAAAATTTAAATCACTTAAATTAATTAAAATGAAATGAAATAAAAAACATTCCTCAGTCACACTAGCTACATTTCAAGTGCTTAATAGTCACAGTAGCTGACTTATTGGATGGCAAAGAAATAGAATATATTTAGTATAAGAATTTAAAAGCAGGCACTTTTTATTGCTCTCCTTTGTCATTTGATTACTATATATATATATATATATATATATTTATTTATTTATTTATTTATTTATTTTTCTCCGCTGACTACAACTTTAAACCTCAGTACTCTCCGTCTTTTTTGTAGGCATTAGTTCTATAGGTTCCCTGTAGATGGCAGCACTTTCTTCCTGAAACTGTAACGGGGAGGAGGTGCTAGTATTTGTTAGTCAGATTCTGGCATTTTTCATAGAAAGAATCAGTTCTTTCGAAAATTATTTGGTAGCATAGGCTAGAATCTTTTCAGCTCCTTGTGATTCTGCATAGATGGCTATTGATTGTGAATGAAAACAATCTTTTAGCCTCTTATCTAGAAAATTGCACATTCCTCCATTTGAGATAAGAAAAAAAACTCTGAGAGGAGAAAGAGATGCAGTTAAAGGAGTTTTATCAAAATGTTTTCATTTGCTCAGATCCACACTTTGGAAATGGTGATCTCAAGTATCACTTAATAAAACTTTTCAAATTAGATGAGAGGTGGTTTTTGTTTTACACACTATGGCAATGTTTTTTCATCTTTCATTCAACTTTGTAATTGACTCTTTTAGAGTGCATACAGGGTTTCTCTGATATATAAGACTTCACATCCAGTATTGAAAGAAATTAACAATGAAATGTAGCTAAATTTATATATACTACTATACTTATATAAAATTCGTGCTTTTTCATTTTGAAACAACCCCCTCCCCTCCCCTCCACATTGCATTTGAGATAAGGATGTACAACCAACAAGAGAA
>NW_017731391.1:757532-774465 GCF_001890085.2 Hipposideros armiger | reverse complement strand
ACAATCATAGTTTATGGGCTAGAACTAGTTGTATGGTCCCTCCAAGAAAGAAGGCTGGGAACTGTATTCCAGCTCTGTGTCCAGGAACAAGGTAAGGTGTGGAGAGCATGGAGCAATAATTGTTTTAGGCAAGAATCATCATGGATGCTAAAACTGTAATAGTAAGGGAAAATGTGATGAGAATCAGGATATTTTGATAGCCTCAAAGTACCTCCACATAAGATACTTATTAATTGCAAAGAGAAAATAGTAACTTTATGCTGAGGAAGAAATCTAGCAAACACACCTTATCCACGTGATCAGAGGTGACGTCACCAGTAGTGGGATAAATTTACATTGTGTTTCCTGATATGGTGCACAAAGAAGGAATAACATTTCTGTGGTGTTCATGCCGAAAAGTTATAATCTGGATTTCACCAAGAGAAAACATCAGAAAAACCCAAATAGAGGGACATGCTACAAAAATTAGCTGGCTAGAACTCTTCATAATTATCAAGATCATGAACTGTTCCAGATTAAAAGAGGCAAAAGAGACATGACAACGCAGCGCAAGTGTGATCGTGGGCATTGGTAAGACAATTGGCAAAATCTGAGTAAAGTCTGAAGGTTAGAGAACAGTATCATATCTGTGTGAATTTACTGATTTTGATAAGAGTACTATGGTTAGGGAAAGCAAATAACTTTAAAAAAAATACATACTAATGTTGGCAATTCACTCCTGAATGTCTCAGGAAAAAAGAAGATAGATAGATAGATGATAGATAGATAGATAGATAGATAGATAGATGATAGAATGATGAAGTGTGATAAAGGTTAACATAGGGGAATCTAGGTAAAACATAAATGGGAATATTTCGTACTATTTTTGCAACATTTCCTTTAAGTCTGAAATTATTTAAAAAAAAATATTTGTTAAGCCTGACTCTTATAAAACCAAGGAGGATGGTTCAAACTTTCATATGCCTGGTGCTTTCCTTTTCGTCAATGAGTCTTCTGTAGTGACAAGCTGGGTTGGTCACTGGTATTCTAGTTAATATCAGAATGCAAGTCTAGGAGGTACTGGGCGGTGTGAAAAGGACACAGGTCTCCATATTTTGATCCATTTCCCTCTGAGGGTAATTTGGTGTGCTTTGATGTATGGATACTGCCTAGTACTTTGCACACCAATCCTGCAGATTCTGGAACATTTTGTTATCTTGATATCATCTGACATATTTAGGTAGATTTGAGTGTCAGAATTGTCAGTGGTTTTGCCAAGACTTCACTGGGAAATCTGGACTTGGAAGTCTTCTGCAAGACATCTCTCCAAGCACGACTTCTTGAACCACATCAAACTCATTTTAACAGAAGCTTATAATATTGAATGGCAGCCTCTGGGAGTCTAAGGAAATAAGCACTTTCATCTATTACCAAGGAGCAACCATAATAGTCTTCTTATACCCTTTAGAAATGATGATTTCCTATTAAACTTATTCTGATTCTCAGTATCCCTGGCATTGACTTTGACTGCATGTGTGCACATGCACACGCACACACACACACACACACACACACACACACACACACACACACACACATACACCCCAGTGAGATCGTGGCAATGAGGAAGTTAATGTGGAGTAAAGATTTCTATAGTTTTTAATTATCATTTGGTCATATTTAAGTAACCTATTGATAGCATATTTTGGGAGACAATCCACTTTTAATTGTCATCCTCAGATGTTAAATTTGTTGGAATCTGTCTAATTGCCATTTGCCTTAGATATCAGGTACTGTACGCTTGTAGAAAAAAAAATCAGTGAAAGATTTTCGGCTCATATCTCAGGTATAAATGCTAAAGGCCGTGTTTTTGTATGCCTGCTGTTTCTAGAGGAATTATAAAGCTGTACATTTCTACTTATGACAAATAGCTGAACCATCTATCTTTATGGGGCAAACTTTGCTGAGAGTCAATAAGGTTTCCAATATGATCAACTAATTACTAGCAACACTGGAAAAAGTTCCAGAAAGTTGTTTGACTCCTGAATTGCTTAAAATCTATTTGGAATAGTAGACCTTATATGAATAAAAGACGTTTAACTGTAAACAGCACTGAAGAAAAACATTTTAAACACACACAAAATTTCACCATCTTAATCATTATCTACAGTAATACCTTGGTTTGCGAGCAAATTTGTTCTGGAAACAAACTACTTGTATTGCAAGACATCGCTCGTTTACCATGTCAAAATGTATTAGAAATATTTGCTTGTCTTGACAAACACTCACTAACCAAGTTACTCGCAATCCAAGGTTTTACTGTATTTATGTGTTTATTTTGGTGTGGATTCCACGCCAGCCCTTCTGTCTACTCATGTGGATTTATGTTTTATAGTTTTAAATAGAAAACATATGATTTGCATTTTGCTTTTTAGATTTATAATTGTATTATAAATCCTTTCCAATATTTCTACATAGTGTTAATAATTACTAGCAATACATACATAATAGTCTACTATTAAATTTTGTGCCAGGATTTATTCAACTAGTTCATTATCATTAGATTTTGAAAATTTTTCCTCCAATTTAAAAATGATAATCGTTCCCCCAAAAGCATCTACTGTACATACTTTTTTCTTATATTGAACTATTTTCCAAGGGTAAATTCCCAGGAATAAGAATGGTATAGCTAAGAATATGTACAGATAAATAGATTAGATAGATAAAGATGAAATACGTGTGTGTACTCTTACCATGTAGTATTTCCAAATGTTTTTACCAGTTTACAGTGATGTACACATACAATTTATGCCATTTTTATCATCAGCTTACCAGATTTGGGTACTAGACTCAATTTTTGCCGAATGTAACTATGGAAGCAATAGACGCAGCGGTTCTCAACCTGTGGGTCACGACCCCTTTGGGGGTCGAACGACCCTTTCACAGAGGTCCCCTAAGACCATCGGAAAACAAAAAAAAAGTTACATTACGATTCAAAACAGTAGCAAAATTACAGTTACAGAGTAGCAACGAAAATAATTTTATGGTTGGGGGTCACCACAACATGAGGAACTGTATTAAGGGGTCGCGGCATTAGGAAGGTTGAGAACCATTGCAATAGAGGGTGGTGGAGCGTCATTGGGTTTTGAAGTTAGAGAGTTCCAAGGTCCGGTCCTGGTTCTTAGAGACTCCATGATTTTAGTCAAATTGGTTTACCTCTGTGAGTTCAGTTTCCTTTTCTAAAATATGGTTAATGATGCACAACTGATCTAAGTTAACGTCTCTGGTTGCTAGTGTTTTTATTCCCTTGCTTTGTTCTTTCTATGAAGAAACTATAAAATGGCCCTCTTCCAGTGTGTGGGCATGAGAGTCACGTGTGGTCACTTGAGTGGCATCTGTGGAAATGTCCTAGAGTAGCTGGCAGCAGAGGACTGGGATGCATTAGGAGAAAGCTGTGCATGCTGAATAGAGCTTAGTTAGCCGTGTTCTCCTCTGATATACTTTACCCACCATCAGAAAACTGCATCACGCTTCACCCTCTCTTGGTTTCCTGATGGTAACCACCTTGGAGTCATTCTCCTCCCAGTGTCTCTAGACTGAGCAGAATATCTCACGTCAGAGAGAGATGCTTACATTTATTTTTCAGGTTGATCTTAAGAATAATATTGAAAAGTTTTCAATACTGTACTTTGTGAACTCTAATGTAAAACTTTAAAAAAATGTGACTCATAGTATCCACCTCATGGAGTTTTTTGTGGGTATCGAATGAAAGTTTATAAAGCACCTAAACAGGAACTGGTTGAGTAAATATCTGTTGAATAAGAAAAAATGAATAAATGTTCCTTCTTCCCATATCTACCTTCTTTACTACTCTTGTAGGGATAGTCCTCTCAGGATAAATGAACAGTAAGATCAAGTTCATCTTTAAATGGGAAATCCTTCCCTCAGGAACGTTAAAGACTAAGCAGTATTTCCAACATTCCTCCTAAAGTTTGTGTCAGCCCTTTTCTCAACAAACTATCTTTTACAAGGGTTTATCAGTTAGGATGCATGTTAGCAGAAAATTCAAACTGGTTCAGATAGTTTGAAAGTTTATCTCACACAACAGATTCTGTAATAGATGTGGGATGGAATCCACAGTTGGTTGGTGCACTAGTTTAATAATGTTATCAAAGTCTCAGGTTGTCTCCAACTTTGTGCTTTGCCATTTCTATGTATCTTCTTTACCCTCAGGCTGGATCACCACCTGGTAAAAAAGTTCCTGTTCATATCAATAAGGGGACTGGGAAAAACTGTTCCTAAAAGCATGGAATGTTAGTCATTTTCTTCAATTTAAGTGGTGTCCTCATTCCTGGATCAATGGATTGGGTTGGATATCTCCTTCTGAAGCTGGGGAGGGTGGTGGTGGGGCACATGATTTTCATTAGGATTCCATTAAACCAAAGGAAATGAAGTTTGGGTTGGCACAGCAGTGTCCACTGCAAGGAAAACAAAGGTTTAGGACACAGCGGTCACTACTTCCCATGTTGCCTGGAGTTCCTCAACTTGAAAAATATTGTCCAGAAAACCTAAAGCTGTTTTCAATGCCCATTTTCTTGTAATGGCCTTTAATTTTATAGCTAGAAATAATTTGTGGTTCAAATTATTACCTTGATTTAGAACTATTACTGATCCTTTGGATTTTACAACACAATATTACTATAAAGTCAAGAGACAATAGAGCTGTGTATACATTCAGCAGAAATTTATTGAGCTGCTAGTACATGCTATGCCTGGTGTTAACTGCTAGCGATGCAAAGGGCAACAGGTCAGCGTCTTTGATATTGCAAAGCTTATAATCTAATAGATCAATAAATCCCTATTTTCAATGGTATCAGATAGGGTTGTTTTGACTTCTTAAATTTATACCTGGGCACCTTGGAAAAACCACCATGCAAATAGCATGTTCCCTCATGTTATAGGAAATGGAAGACAAGCCTATTTCTTTGGTACTGATGTCATAATTTATTTTTTCTTGACTAGACGTTTTTCTAAAGGGTGGTTGAAACCTGGCTCATTGCTATCAGAAGGGACAACTCAGCATATATGACCCAGACTTAAACTCTTGTTTTGGGGCGGACTTTCCCCATTATTTAAGTGGACAATTTTAAACAGCCTGAGCCAACAGGTTAATTCATTTAGTAGCACTTATATTAATAATAGCCCTATCAGCACAAAGTTCTTAACACACACTATTGCATAAATACCATCTTTATTTCTCCTATGGATTGTCATAATGGCAGGTGAAATTTTGGGTAATGAAATGACGGAGCATTTAGAATCTATAATTAACAGGCTTGATTAATTGATTGAATGGACAGTAAATTTCTAGTTTGAAAGTAACTGAATATGGTGGCATATAGCGATATAGAGAACCATGAAGAGAAAGCAGACTGGGATAGGAAGAGGTGGATGATGTGTTTAGCCTGAGCCATACCAGGTTTGAGGTGTGTCTAAGTCAGCTCAGGCTGCGATAACAAAATGGCATAGACTGGGTGGCTTAAACACCAGACATTTATTTCTCACAATCCTGAAGGCTGGGAAGTCCAAGATCAAGGTTCCAGCAGATTTGGTTCTTGGTTAGGTCCTCTTCCTGGCCTGCAGATGGCCACCATCACTCTTTGTCTTCACATGACCTTTTCTTTGTGTGCTTCCTCTTCTTATAAGGGCACTGACCCCTTCATGAGGTCATCACCCTTATGATCTCATCTAACCCTAATTAGCTCCCAAAGGCCCTCACCTCCAAATACTATCACATTGGGGAGTAGGACTTCAACACACAATTTTTCAGGGAATACAACACTCAGTTCATAACAATTTCCTGTAAAATGTCCATGTGAAGATGTCAAATGGAAGTTAGATATTTATGTCAACATTCTCATCAATCAGCAGGCTTCAGAGAAAATGAGATTTTAAGACTGTTTTGAGCAACAGAAAAGGAGGATTTTTTTTTATATATTACATTAAGTCATTTAATGAATCAAGTCTAGGGAAATCATATGGATTATATATTGGGCTGTTGGAAAAGTCATGGCATATTTTTTCCATGTTTTTCATTGCAAAAATGCATCATGACTTTTCTGACAACCCAATATTTATGTAATAAGTAATTGTATATAAGACATATAGTACAATTAATACATGAACAAAACATATGGGATCTGAATTCTGTTAAATGTTGGGGATGCTTGTGGATAGTCTGAAGCAAGACCTAGTTTTAGACTTTTTAGACTCTTTTTTAAAAAGGATTTTTATTAAAACACAGCAACATATAATATTATATCAGTTTCAGGTATATACCATAGTTATTCAACATTTAGGTACCTAAATAAGTGAGCACCATGATAAATCCAGGAGCCATCGGACACCCTACCACACTATAACAATATTATTGACTATATTCTCTATGCTGTACATTGCATCCCCATGACTTATTTGCTTTATACCTGAAAATTTGAACTTGTTATTCCCCTTCACCTATTTCCCTACCTTTAACATTTTTTTTCAATTGCAGTTGACATTCAATATTATTTTATATCAATTTCAGGTGTATAGCATAAATTAGACACATATAATTTACAAAGTGATCTCTTTGACTAGTCTAGTATGCACCTGCACTATACATAATTATTATATTATTGACTACATTCTGTATGCTTTAGTTTGTGTCGCGATGACTATTTCTTAACTACCAATTTGTACTTCTTAATAGGAAAGGAAGATCTTAATAAGATATGCTGGCATGATGGTCTATTTTAATGAAAAACACTGAAGATGGATGGGAGAACTCAGGTTACATTAGCTTGAGTGAAATAGAAGGGTGTGGGGACAAGGACATAATAGGTGAGTTAAGGAGAAAATTCTTTGCTTCAGCAACCAACTCAGATGATTAGTGAATTTAAATTATGCGGTGACATTCTAGTAGATCCAGGACAAGTCACTTCAGCATTATGTGCTCTTAATTTTTTATTTATAAATAAGATACTATTATACAATACTTGCCACATTTTTCTAAGACCCGAACTGAGACTATTAAGGCAATTAAAATAAAAAAATTCTTTATTTTGCTTGGAATAGATTTCACTATCAGTATATATTAAATTAGGGTAAAACACTAGAGATACTTATTATGTAGCAGTAAAGATATAATCATCACTAAAAAGCCAGGCATAATTTTGACTTTTATAACAACTTTCCAGTTATTAAATATTATTGATAATAAATATAACTAAAATATAATTTAACTGTACTATGTAACTTAATATAACTATAATTAAATAATTGATGAATATAACTAAAAAAGGTTAAAATGAAACTCTGAAGATGAACCCTAACACTGACCACTTCTTTCCATGAGGTGAAGGTGATACATAATTAGGTGTATGTGTAGAAAGCAAAGGAGAATTAAGCCAATATAAAGAAATTTAGGCAAAGTGTCTTTGGTATAATTGATTCGCTATGTATGTAATTTTGCTATTATAAATCCGATGGAGTCTTTTTTTTTTTAACAAAGATTCTGTCATAATGGGAAGCAAAAGAAGGTTGGCGAGATGAAGAATCAAGAAGTCACTGTACCTCAAATTAGTCCTGGATATGATTAGTTTTGACTATTGCAGTTGTATCTGAGCAAAAAAGGAAGAAGCTAAAATTGTTCAGATAGAGGGAAAAAAGTTTGAAGGCAATAAGAAACACACACACACACACACACACACACACGCACCATAGAAATACAAAGGAAACACCTAAGACAGTAAGATACCCCCGATACATACACCAGCAGCATGGATTAGATTGGCGCTTTCTATGGAAGGATTGTAAATCGCTGAGAAATGGCGTATAACTTATTTGCTTAAAATGTTCAGTTAATGTGCTTCTGCAGCATTTTGCAGATAACGATTCTCACTTTCCACCTTATTCCGGAGGCAGAGCTGTTTCTCTTTGTCCTGTTCCCCCATCTGTGATATACTTTTTATTGCTCAAGAGCTATAGAATCATGTCCATGCCTATTGTTGTCGGCTTGATGGGAATTCACGTAATTGAAAGCGTTTATCCTCTCTTAGTAGAAAAATTGGGCACTTGGAAGAAATGAAATCCCCCACCTTTGTGCATGGCACAGGAAATACAGTTCGCTCAGCTTTGTTCTAAAGTTTCCACTTTTCCCCATATAACCTGTTGAAAATTTAGTCCTGCCCAAGAAAGAAAGCTGGAATTTCTTGTGGCTATCTAGGTGTCCGTGTTAATGTAGTTACACCTTTGGTGGCTATTTCACCACCGATCAAAAAATAAAATTGTATTCTTTCAAAAGAAACATGGAATAATGATGACATGAGGAGTTCATAATATATTGTTGAGAGAAAAAAACAAGTCATAGTGCAAATGTCAAATAAACCCTATTTTTTGAATAAGCAATTATATTAAGTGTACATATGTAGATATTTGCTTAATTGTGAACAGAGATTACCTCTGGAAAAGTAAGGAGAAACTTTTACTTTTTACTTTATACACTTCTGTACTGCTCAAATTAAAAAAAATGAGCAAGTGTTATTTTTTAGCTAAAACAAAAACAACTGACAAAAAACTACAGGGAGTAAGAAATTACTTGGAATGGAATATGTTTAAATAATTTGTCGATACACTGCTTGACTATTATTTCCTCTTGCTAAATCAAAGCTCCCCTGCTTTTCTCAGAAAGCTGCTTTGAAAAGGAAGGGTAAATTTTTCTAATGACACAAACACCTCAACCTTCCCACCTTCAGCCTAAATTCCTCATTTTGGTTTTGTTAACAACAAATACTACCTGCAGATTTTTAAGGTAAATCAAGGAATGTGGGTGTTCAGCAGGGCAATACACAGTGCTGTAGTCAACAGGAAGCCATGCTTTTGTAACAGTTGATTTGTCAAACTGGAGCAGGAAGAGAGATTTGGAACAACAGGAAGTGAAAGTTCCAGTAGGGGTACTAACTCGACTGAGCACTGTGACATGCACCCAAATGTCATGGAAGAGTGGCCCATCGAATTATGCACCGATCTGAATCTTTCTTGATTCTACCACCAAATTATGCAGAAAAAAATAGTTGCTGTTAATTTTTGTAATATCTTCTGCATCATATTCCAAAGGGTAGATTGTATTTTGTGTATGCAAAAAAAAAAAAAAAAAAAAAAAAAAACTAGACTTACATCCGTTTTTGGTTTTAATTTTTAAGGCAGGGTTTTGCAAAATGTGTGGCAGATTCTCCAACTATTTACCAAGTAACATTATCTAGTTTTCAGGGGATTTATGATAGAGGCCCTCTTTGAAGGGGCTTTGTGAGCAATGAAGCCAGAGAGACCAAAGGGCTAAGAGAGATGATGGCTACACGCTAACCTCCATGCTTAGTAAGTGGTTCAAAATTGAGTTCTGTCAAGTAAAAAAACCCGATCTGCAAATCAACGATTATAAACATTACATTCTTATCAGATGGACAGTCTCAATAACATATTCGTAAATGCTAAAGGACTGCTCGACAGGGAGGTTACAAAGATAAAAGCTCTGAGTGGTTGTAAAGTGGACAAATTGTAAAGCATTAGTAGTGCTCTTCCTTTTATCAGCTCACCTAAAATATCCTCATTTTCATTTGACTATACCTCGAAGCTATTGCTTCTTGAATTATTAAATATCCTTTTCCTTCAGGCTCTTAAAATCCCTCTGTTATAGGTTGAATTCCCCCCTCCCCTCAAAAGATATGTTGAAGTGCTAACCCTCAGTCCCTAAGAATTCCCTTTTTATAGAGGGAATGAAGTTAAAATAAGGTCATTAGGAGGAGCCCTAATCCACTATGACTGATGTCCCTATGAAAAGAGGAAATTTGGATACAGACAAGCACACAGGGAGGCCTCCACATGAAGATGAAGGCAGAGATTGAGGTGATGCTTCTACAAGCTTAGGGACACTAAAGACTGCCAGAAACCTCCCAGAAAGTTTAGGAGAGAGGCATGGGATGGACTCCTTTCCACAGCCCTCAAAAGAAATCAACTCTGCTGACACCTTAACCTTGGACTTCTAGCCTCCAGAAATGTGGGACAATAAACTTCTGATGTTTAAGCCACCCTGTTTGTTATGGCAGCCCAAGCAAAGGAATATACTCTCTCATCTGTATAACACCAATGCTCTGGAACAATCCCGACTCATTCCTCTATAGAAGGGGAAAGCCTACCATTGAAGAATAATTCCTTTTGCTAGAGTGTATGAGGTCTGAGAATCAAGTTTGCAAAGTTGTTGCAACAATGTTGCTAACCTTTTTTCGATATCAGAGGGATTATTCATTATCAGTTTATACCAACTGGGCAAACAGTTAACCACGTTTACTATTTGGAAGTGCTGAAAAGGCTGTGTGACAAAGTTAGACAAAAACGACCTGAACATTTCTCCAACAATTTATGGCTCTTGCATCACGACAATGTACCAGCTCACATGACACTGTTTGTGAGGGAGTTTTTAGCCAGTAAACAAATAACTGTATTGGAGCACCCTCACCACTCACCTGATCTGGCCCCCAATAACTTCTTTCTTTGCCTGAAGATAAAGGAAATATTGAAAGGAAGACATTTTGATGACATTAAGGACATCAAGTGTAATACGACGACAGCTCTGATGGCCATTCCAGAAAAAGAGCTCCAGAATTGCTTTGAAGGGTGCACTAGGCATTGGCATCGGTGTATAGCTTCCCAAGGGGAGTGCTGTGAAGGTTACTGTAGTGATATTCAGCAGTGAGGTGTGTAGCACTTTTTCTAGGATGAGTTCACGAACTTAATTGTCAGGCCTCAGTATGTTTAAAGGCAGCTGCTGGGAGGCAACTGGAGGCCTTTACCCTTGTCCAAGTTGAAAGGAAATCTGTAGGTGGAGTCAGGTAGCCTCCTTGGCAGGCAACACAGAGACTTGGGAAAGCTAAGGTTGTTTCCTTGCTTCATGGGTCTTTACACAAGTATGAACTTTGGCGTCTCTCTTTTTCACTGATTTATGGGGTAGGTCCTGCTTGTTGTAGCGTCAAGAGCAGAAGTTTCAGAGTCTAATTATCTTAAAAAATTTTTTTTCTCATTTCCTCTGTTGGCACATGATTGGACTGTGGAGGTTCTAATTAGAAAATTGATCCCTGGGTCAAGTTCAGAGGTTGAGTTGCTTTCTTCAGATTTTTATTTGTCAGATGGCTTTTGACTAAAGAAACATACCTAATATCCTTGGTAAAGAGAAAGCTTTCTAAAATGAGAGTGAGAAACAGATTAGTACACAATGCTTCACATGAAGTAGGTGTCCAATAGGTATTTGTAGAGTTGGAGTAAGTTAGATTTAGCAGGGCTATTATAGGGAACATTGCCGGTAAGGAATTGAAATGGCTTCTGGAAGGATTTGGAGTTTTGGTTTACATTGCTGTGCCGTTAGATTGAAACCATTTCACTAGCTGGTAAAATTTATTAGCAATCAGAGATAGAGAGGATGTCAATCACTTGCTTTTGTTCTACTTTCATAAGCTTCCTTCGGTCACACTGAATGGTGCCATTGGGCGAAGTATAGCATCTCACAGAAAACAATGAGATGGGGACAACTGGTGGTTCTGAGATAATGAATAACTTTGACATTTTGCTTGAAGTTAAGTTGTGTTGTTGGAACTTTTCTGCCCTTGAGCAAGGAATCCTAGGCCAAGAATGGGTAACAATTTCTGGATCACTGGGCACCGACTGGTCATTGATGGCGAGTGGCACTGCATAGCAGTCTTCCTTCAGTATCTAAAACCGTGTGCTACTTGTGATGGACTCCCAGCTTGGTTTTGTGCAGTGTTGGGGGCGCTGGGCTGGTATTGCCTTTTACCACTGTTGTCCACCTGCAGAAGTCTGTAAGGATGACCAGTTTAGACAGTCTATATGTAGGAAAAGTATCCTTCATCCGTGGTGAACACCTGCAGGTGAAACTGAAAGAAGCCAAAACCTTTCTAGACCTTTATTGGTACATTAACAGAATTAGCTGATTAGATGAGTAGAAAACAAAAACAAAAACAAAAGCCTTGAGGCTAAATGAAGTCACTGTTAACCATTAAATTATAATACATTTATTCAAATTGCTTTTTCCTTGGTTTGTCACTGACTTCATTGTGGCATCATTTTAATTGACATCCCTTGTCATACCTTAAGGGAAATAACGAAATAATAGGGTTGGGGTGGACCTGGAGCCAATGTCTAGGCTAATGTATCCCTCTGATTTCGCGAAAGGTCAAACTTCAAAATGTTATCTGCATGACTACTCTCTAGGCAGCCAATTCTGTCACTGGGCAAGGACTGAAGTGTCAGGAAAGGTGAAAAGAAGCATCAGGACAAAATGTAGGTGTTCAGAGGAAAATGATCTGTCCCATGGAACAGACACACCCAAAACAACAGAAGTGCTCATTGTCGGAGATAAACACCAGCAAGTTCGTGTGGGCTTGAGGGTTACAGCTTACAGAGGAGGGCAGAGAGAACCAAAAGCTCCTGCAGGAGATGGATGTGCAGGGCTTGCTCATGCCAAGTCTCAGGTCGCACCAGGACTGGGCAGACCTACAGTAGTCAGGCCCAGGGTCCGCTCTCACCAGAGGATGTGCTGAATTTTTATGATTTGGAAAGCAAATGCTGTGGCCGGGAAGTCAGTAACTGTGAGAATGGATGTGCAAGTTTTTTAAATCCCATAAGAAAGGCCGAGGGAAGAGGATAAGGGATGTGGATAGGCAATTTTAGTTGCAAGTAGAAAGGTTCAGGACTTCGGAGGCAGGAAAGAGCAGGGAATTCAAGTTCAAGGAAAGTGGCTGGAACAGAGCGGATCTGGCAGTAGGGATCGGAATCATTAGTTGGATGCCTGGAGCACATAGGGGAGGAGTGGAAAATACCTTGGAGAAATAGGCAGTGCCCTGGCTGAAAGGGGCTGGCCCAAGCGGTCAGAAACCACAGCACTGAAATATTAGGAAAAGGAGGCCCGGGAATTCAGCTCAGGGTGGAAGAGATTTGTGAGGGGCAACACCAATAGTTCTTGCAGGAATTTTATGAGTGATACAAAGCAGAGGCAGTCTGTTCTCTGCCCTTCTGTGAACAGGCTGTAAGGACGGTTTGGCAGCTAATGCAAACCATAGAGCTGTGAGTACTGGTGGCTATTAACTGCAATGAGTTTTCAGTTACGCAGATGTAGGGAAAATGTTTGTTCCGAAGGCTGGCCACAGAGGGGCTTGGTTGGCAAAGGAATTTTGTAAAAGTAAGAACTTGGTTGATGGGATGGGCTAGCAGGTAGGTATTCAGGTTTTATGTGAGAAGCAAAAAAGGTCCAAAATGTTATTTTTTTGAAGCTGAGAATGGCATCTGAGAAAGGTTAATCCAGGCTCGTGTGGAAGCTAGCTTTGAGGAGAAGAAACCAGAGGGGCGCATGTCCCACTCTGAGGCTGGGTTTCTTTTTCCTTTTACCAGTCTCAAGCAAAGGCATTGGTTAGGATGGCGGCTGTGGACATTGGGAAGAAGCGGTGAAACTAGCAATTAAGGATTTCACTGGACACACATGCTGAATGTTGATGGTGTAAAGAGCAAGGGCTGTGGTGAGAAAGGTGTTAAATAAGAACAGCACGGGAGGACCAGGAATCACAAGAGATAACCAGAGGCCCGAATGATGAACTCAGGGGGAATGGGCAGTGTGTGCTTAAAATGCACCATCAATTGTGCAGAGCCAGGAAAGTCACATCTTTACACTCAACTACCCAAGTCAGAATTTGTCCCTCGCCTAATTTTTAAAAGAAGTTTCCACTTTCCTCAGAAAAATCACCAACAGCAGTCATCCTTGAATTCTCCCTTTTTTGTCATGCGAGTGCTCATGGTTAAGCCCATTTATTCGTGTTTTGTGCACAGTGTGGCATGTACAATAGTGAGCAGAACCCTATGTACCTGTGCGTTGCTAAGAGAAGCCTGTCTTTTTTTTTTTTAGCTGTGGCAGTTCTCATGCCTTCCTTTTTCTCATATATTTCATTATTCAATCCAGCAGCATATTGGACTGGTTCAGGGGAGTGAGTCTGAAAAAATACTTATGGCGCAAACTCCCCCCGAAGATTCTGATCTCATGGGATGGGGTGGTGTCGGGGCAAGAATATTGTTTCAAAACTCCTTTCATGATTCTAAGGTATAGCCAGGGTTAAAAGCCACTGGACTTTCAAGATTTCCCTGTATTCACAAAAAGGTGAAGCCCAGACTTGGGCAGAATTCAGACGAAGGTTAGGCTGATGTTTGATGTTCCTGGTTGTTGACGTCAGTCCACTCATCATGTTCCAGGGAGCATTTGGTACCAAAATCATGGGGTGAAACTACCCACCCTGGGTCAGCCTCCAACTCTTTCTAGTCCTGAAAGTGTTTTTGCTACTTTGTCCAGATCATCACAGTGTAGTAGAAATTTCCAGCTAGACATTGTCTCACTTTTTTACATGATTTTTAAGCAACATGTAATAGTTATTAAATATAATTGATTCCTAAATATTCAGGTTTTGGTCATTGTTTTAGGATACAAATATTAATGAAATGACATCTTTTTGTTGTTGTTGTTTGTCTTTCAAACTATACATTTTTTTCCCAAACATCTTTGGAAGTAGAATTTTATATGTGGAAGAATCCTTAAAGATTTTTTTAATATCATCCCGTAATTTTATAGATGGGGAAACTGAGATTCTGAGAGAGGAAGTGCTTTATCTGAGGGCACACAGCTAGTTAAGGGCAGAGACCAGGACCCTGGTGTGCCAAGTCCCATTCCAGAATGTTCTTTCTCCTACATCCTGTCTCTCCCCTGTTCTCATCAGTTCTTTATGTTCTAGTATTACTACTACATACCCGAATTATGTACCAGACAGGTCCAAATGACTTTAACTTTTTATTTAATGGAGAAGAAACTATCTTTCTAATAAACAGTGAAAATATTTGTTAAAAATGTACTGTGCAAAATATACATTTTCAGGATAGGGTATATTTTCCAAATTAAGTTTATAGTGGAAATAGGATAGCTCTGAAGAGTAGCTGCTATAACTGATTTTATTGTTACTCTGCTCTTTTGAAAGAAGAGGATGAAGTAGAGGTAAGTAGCACTGAAGATAAACAACTAAAATTCTAAAAGATGAGATACATGTGGACAAAGTTCTTTGTCAACTGTAAAATGTTATAGAAATATTTGTAAAAAGTCAGGCAAATCATGGAGTTATGAAAAGTTGGGGACTTGGATTACTGGGTTCAAACCGTGTATTTTAAAAATGAGGACTTCAAAGTTTACTTGACAAGGGGTCAACCAACAACCTGTTGGAACTTTATGTTTGGAACATGAAAAAAGTAAAAAAAAAATGTATCTGTTGTTTTCTTTTTATACATGAAAATAATTTATCTTCATTTAGAAATGTGAATGTAGAAATATTAAATATTTTAAAGAGGCAAGTGTGTCTATCTTTTTAAATTTATTTGTTATTTTCAGGTATACCAAACAATGTAATAGTTGGACGTTTCACCCCTCACAAAGTATAACCCCTCTCCCCCAATCTATTACCCCTCTGACATCGTATATAGCTATTACAATTCCATTGACTCGATTCCCTATGCTGTACTCCACATCCTGTGACCATATATATAGAGATATAGATATAGATATAGATATAGATATAGATTTAATTATGGTTGAAAAATAATTTGTTCAAAAATAGAGTCACTATCTTCTATAAAGTGAAGAAAACAGATTATAAAAATATATAAAGCGTGTATATTTTTATAATCTGTTTTCTTTGTAGAAGATAGTGAGTCTATTTTTGAACAAATTATTTTTCAGAATAATATTATAATTCAATGTTATAATTGAATTTACTTATGGATAGTGGTTTATTTAGCAATTTCCCCATTAACAAATATTTGTTTTTATGTTTTTAGTTTACTTCCAAGTTTTCAGTAAGTGGTACTTCAATGAAAATCTGTTTGTTGTCTTAGTGTATATCTTAGGTTAGCTCCTTAAAATATATAATTTTAGAAGTGTAAATATGTCTAAGACTCATGATAAACACTTCCATAATTCCCTCCAGCGATGTGTGCACTGACTTGAAAGTGTGTGGAGTCACCCATTTTACCCCTCTCTCATTCTGGCTGCCTTCTAGAAATCCAGCTTCCTTGATGTAATGGCACTCCTCCGGACACCGAATCATTTAAACAGGAAGTGTATGTGTAGATGGACAGTTATGTCCTGATCCAACGTGGAAAAACGTTAAGAATAAATCAAAGTCAACTGAAACATTAATTACACCCGAATTCCCCCCTTGTCTATGCTTCTCCCAATACTCTACATCCACTCACTGAAATTTGAAATAAAACTTGGCCTTATTTTCCAGGACACTTGAGATTTCTGAGCTAGTGGCTTATTTACGTGAGTTTTATTGTAGCACAGACTGACCTCACTGCTCCACTATGGCCTTCATAAGTCGCCTGGCAGCAGCCTGCATGACATCCTGCGTCCCCAAAGGCCACTGCGATGACTGGTGCAACACCTTGTGCTGGGTTGAGGGGGGCGAGTGGCGGCTCATATCCAGCCCTAATCACTGCCCAAATTAGACACTTGCACGGGGCCGCATGTGCCTGGAAGAAGGACTCTTTTTACCGATTCCCACAAAGCAGGGGCAGCCCCTTGTTTACCTCTCCCTTTTCTGGGGGAGATGCTGGCCGTTTTTCTGGCTGGAGAAGGATGGCAATTTGTTCCCAGGAGCCAGGTTCGAAAGTGCCAGTGGCCTGTGCAGGAAAGACGGGCAGAGGAAACCCACTTGGGGCCCAGGAGCCTCATAAGCCCTAGTGTAGATAATAACCAAAATGCGTCCATTCCGGAGTAGTCTAACAGGAGGTGGAGTTAGCAATTTCATTATTATTACTATTA
>NW_017731391.1:727227-757088 GCF_001890085.2 Hipposideros armiger | reverse complement strand
TACATAGTTATTACAATATTACTGACTATGTTTCCCATACTGTATTTTACATGCACGTGACTATTTTGCGACTACCAATTTGTACTTCCTAATCCCTTCACCTTCTCCCCCATTTCCACCCCACTTCCCATCTAGCAACCATCAGTTTTTTCCTTATGTCTCTGAATCTAGTTCTGTTTTGTTTGCTTGTTTGTTCTGTTCTTTAGATGCCACATATAAGGGAAATCATAGGGTGTTTGTCTTTCTCAGTCTGACTTATTTCACTTAGCATAATAAGCAATTCTTTATGTTTCTATTTAGAAAATAATTTTATGTCATTTTTCATACAAGATACATGTTTTTATGTGTGTGTTTAAATAAGTATTTTATTTTGGAATAGTTTTAGATTTGCTGAAAAATTGTGAAGGTAGTAGAGCTTTTCTGTACACCCCACACCCAGTTTCCTGTTAGTAAAATGTCACATTAGTATGGTCTATTTATTACAATTAAGGAACCAATCCTGATGAATTATAATTCGCTAAAGTCCATACTTTGTAACAATTTCTTTAGTTTTCAGCTAATGTATTTTTCCTCTTCCAGTATCCAGAATGCCATATTACAGTTTGTTCTTATGTCTTGGCTATGGCAGTTGTTCAGGCTTTCTTTGTTTTTGATGGCTTTGACAGTTTTGAGGATACTCGTCAGGTATTTTGTAGACTGTACGATTGGGACTTGTCTGATGTTTTTCTAATGCTTAGAATGTGATGATGGGTTTTTTGGGAGGAAGATCACAGAGGTCAGATGCCATTCTCATTACATCACCTCAAGGCTATACACTATCAACGTGATTTACGACTATGGATCTTGACCTTGACCACATGGCTGCAGTAGTGTTTGTCAGGTTTCTTCACTGAAAAGTTACTCCCTAACCTTTTTCCATCCTGTGCCCTTTGGAAGGAAATCATTATATACAGCCCACTCTTAGGGAGTGGGGAGTTATGCTCCCCATTCTTGAGGGTGGAATATGCACATGAATTATTTGGAATTCTGCCTGGGAGATTTGTCTATTCTCCCCCATTTGTTGATTTATTCAGTCATTTATTTATATCAATATAGATTCATAGATATTTATTTTTTACTTTGGGTTATAATACAATACTACTTCATTTTGTTGCTGAATTTGTCCCTGCTTTGGGAGAAGATGTATTTTTCATATAAAAACACTAACAAATAACTAAATCATCTTCAGCAACAGGAGAAAATACTTGTTTATTTTCCTTAGTGGGTATTACTCATGCCATCTTCCATCAAATAAAAATTCTGATTGCTTGTAATCTAAAAATTAGTGTTTATCTTCTAATGTGCTAAGATCAGAGAAAAAGTGACAAGTGTTTATGACTGAGTTAGGTAATGTGTCACTGACTCAGTGTTATAAGAAATACTTTTCCCATTCCCCTTCTCCAGATCTACCTGGTGGCCCATTGCTCCCGTGTTAAAGATAAAACCCTCAAAATGGCTACTCTTACTATATGGTATAGTCACTGGGTTCCAGTTGCTAGGACTTTTTTTAGTTCCTTTAACATATTATCCTTCCCACCGAAAAGCTTTTGCATATACAGTTGACCCTTGAACAACACAAATTCGAATTGTGTGGGTCCACTCATACACAGGTTTTTTTTCAACTGACAATTTGAAAAAAAATAACTTGCAGACAAACCACATAGTCTAAAACAGATGACATAAACTTATGGTATTGATAAATACAGTACTGTATTTTCTCTTCCTTATGATTATCTTAATAACAGCTTCTTTTCTCTAGTGTACTTTATTGTAAGAATAAAGTATATAATACATATAACATATGAAATACGTATAAATCAACTGTTTATGTTATTGGTAAAGCTTCCAGTCAACAATAGGCTATTAATAGTTTACTTCTCAGGGAGTCAAAAGTTATACGTGGATTTTCTACTGTGATTGGGGAGTCAGTGCCCCTAACCCCTGTGTTGTTCAAGGGCCCACTGTATTAGTCTCTCTTTTAAAAAATTTCTTCATCCCAAATCCATGCCTTTCATTCATACCTTCAGTTGAGGTAGCTGGCATATGTGAAATTTGTGGGGCAGGCTGGCAGGTGACTCAGGCAGGAGATAATGGTGTTGCCTTCAGGCAGATTTTCTTCTTCTCTGGGAGACCTTAGTTTTGATCTTAAGGCCTCAGCTGATCTGATGAGGCCCATTTGCATTATGGAATATACCTTAGTCAACTGATTGTAGATGTTAACTACTTACGGAATACTTTCACAGCAACACCTAGATTAGTGTTTGAGTAAATAATTGGGTACCATAGCCTAACCAAGTTGACATGTAAAACTAATCATTATGGTGGCTAAGGCAGAACAGTCCTATACATAGGAAAGCACCAGTGACCGTTCAGTGAGAGAGTAGCATGGGGGAGGCGAGTGGGGTGCACTTTAGTCAGAGTGGTCAGGGAGAGATGACATTTGAGCTGAGCTATGGACAGATAAGAAAGAAGGGAAAGAGCCAGTCATGCCTTGAATTTGCAGTTCTACAAATTTCTAGTCAATATTTATGCGGTTTCCTTGGGGACCATACTTTGAGAACCACGGTTTAAGGTTCCACTCTTTTATTATGCAATTAATCCTGGGAAGGCACCTAACATCCCACTGTGATAATTTTCCTCTGAAAGCCTATTTCACGTGTGCTGAGAAGCTGAGAGTTTTGTTGAGAAGGTAAAAATTTCAAGAGAAAAGCTTTGAAAGATCTTAGGACAAAGAAAAGGGCTGCTGCAGGAAAGGACCAGCTAGACTTCCTTGGAAGTGACACTAAACACAAATTCCACCTATTTTTAATGAGCCAATGAGATCATGATTGTAGGTTTGCACTCTGGGCAAACCACGTAACCCCTTAAGGCCTTAGTTTCCAATTCTTGCCAAAAAGAGGCTATAATGGACAAGGATTCTGAAATGTACTATGGTGACACACTGTTGTAATGAGATTTGTTGTGGGGTATGACTCAAGTACTTTGCTATCAAATAATGTAGGTGTGCTTTGTGAAGACAGGGGTTATTCTCATATATTAATCTCCTTTTCACTCTCAAGTTTTCTTACCTGGGAGGACAATCTTGGTGCAGCAGGGACTGCAGAGAACCCGGGTCAGATAGGGGGATGTTCAAGCTTCTGTGAGCCTCACCCTTCACGTGAGTGGGTGGTGGGAAAAAGACTGTGACCTCCCAAACTAGATGACCTTTAAGGTCCTCAACAGCCCTCACATCCTATAGTTACCTGGCTCGTCCTCATAGCATCCTCGTAATACTCTTGGCGTTGATATGAGTTTAACATTAAAGTCAGAGCAAAGCTGCTCCTGATCACAGTGGCTAGAAGAGTGGCTGGTAGTGCTCGGCCTCCCCAGAGGATTTTCCTGACTCTAGTGGGGCCAGGACCAACTTCCAAAGTCAGATGTTCTTTGCAAACCCTGCGTGCCTCACTCTTGTGCCTGCCTTTCTTGCCCTTGACCCAGGTCCAGGTGAGCTGCAGGGCAGGGAGCTGGGCTGGAGAGTAGAGCCTGGTGCTCTTGTAACGGAATATACCCTTTCTTCATCTCATCCTTTCTGGACTTGATTTAGAGAGTAGTCATGAAAGAACATGACCCTTTTCCCCCTATTTTGTGTTTTTAAACACCACCAACAAACAACCATTTTATATACTCAAATATTGCCAAAGGAGACATTTGACTTTTTACAGGGGCTTTAAACTGAGCCTCTTAGAGTGCCTTTTGTTGACTTACTTTAAAAATCTGCAATTTTACATATGAAGAATTAATTATTAAGGTAGTTTGTTCTAGTAGACATCAGCTGTGTCCTTCCAAAGAAGTAGCAGATATATTGATTTTCCTGGCTCAGCAAATTTTTCTCCAGTTAGTCTCAACTATTGGTTCTGGGATGCATTTGTTCTACTTATTGAAGGCAGTGACAGAAGGGTACACGAAAGTCTTGAAATATGACCATTATGCCGAAAAGCAGGGCTCAAGGAGTTTATAAAGAGAGTGCTCACTTTGCCTTTAAATTTGTCCTATGGGGCCACTTGTTTCCCTGGATGAAATGCAAAGCAAATCTCAAGACTTTCTGGTCACTTCCAAGCGATAAAGGAGTGCTAGTCACTAATTGAGACAGCCAGTCTAATGTAAATATCAAATCATGTGAATTTCACATAATGTCACATCTCCACCCCTTTCCCAAGTCAGGCCTCAAGCAAGTTGGCTGCCCGCAGTGGGACAGAGGGCAGTTGGCCTCTTTTTCCTTCAATCAAATGTATATCTCTTTGTGCATCTTGCCAGCTGAATTTCTGATCCCTACAGGGCTGAAATGGATGGGTCAGGAGGACAGCAAAGGGGCGGGAAGTACTGTGGCGAGCCAGCGTCATGCTTTCTGGGCCGGGCAAGTGTTAGGAGCTGCTTCTCTCTTTCTAAAGTTTATTTCTTGGCTCTTTTGATACATTCTCTGTACCCCAGCTCAGGGGACCTTTCACCTGTGAATCCCTGCAAACAGGTAAGGTCACATCCTCTAGCTGGCTACGGATGCTGCCTTCTCAGACTCAGGAATCAGCAGTGCTTTGTCATTGAGGTCACCTGTCTCTATCCACTCTATCCTTTGCCGCCATAAACTTTGGGAGCACAGCCGAATCCCAACACAGCCATTTTTCTTGCTTGCCATCACAGGAGTGAGCTAGGTTCTCTTGTACTTAAGATTTCCAGGTGGATTAGACACAGGAAGACATGGTATCTGCCCGTTCTCAGCAGACATTTACCAAGTGTTCAGGCAGTTGTGTTGAGACCTCTTTCCTTGGCCTTGGGATGGGTGTGGGCATGTCCTCGCCTTTTCACCTGAGGTAGAGGGGGATGCACAGCAAACGACTTTCTCCCAGGATCCTCCCATTTCTCAACTTCTGATCCTTTTTTACCTTTAATTTGTGAGAGGGAAGAGAGAAGTCCCCCTTGCTACTTTGCCACCATTTCCCCCTCAAATACTGCATGATGGCCTTGGACTTCACTTTGGCTTGTGATCAAATCTAGTATTTAGGGGTTTCAACCCAACACTGGGATTAATGGCTCCATTTTAACATTCTCTTTACACACACGTGCGCGCGCGCACACACACACACACACACACATGCTTGCCTAGATAACCTTTTTAACCTATTGACCATTAAATCACTTAACTCAGTTGATAAAATGAATGAAATGACAAGGCCAATCTTTCTACCATCAGGAATCTCCATCATGTCATCCTGAATTGATTCCTGAACTTAGTCTCTATCTTTAAGGGATTTGTAATATTATTTGGCAAATTGGTTTCCTAATGGAAATTTCTGGACATGAATAAAAGGTTGTATAAAGTTAGATATCAAGAGATTTCCCAAAAGTAACAATATAAGCAGAAAATGCTATTAATGATCACAAGGGGTTTATGGTGCTTGAGTAGAACTGTTACCTTTGGTCATGATGGGAGAGGGCACACCTTCGGGGGTGTGGTGCTGGGGGCGGGGGAGGGGGCGGTGTCTTGATCGGCTCTGTTTATACTCTTGACTTAGTGACTCTGTGGTCACTGGGCCACATGTTACAGAGTTCCTGGGGGTCATGAAGAGGAGAGTCCATGTGGATGGAGCTAGGACTCAGGACCTCTGAGGAGACTCTGTACTGAGCACAAAGAGTGTCTCTTGAACTGTTAGGGCAGGGCCAGGACACAGGAAATGTGTGCATTCCAGGACAGCTCCTGCTCAGAACCTGTCCTCTTGCTCTACACATCTTGAGGAATGAATATTGTTCTGTATTTCTGAGAGTAGTAAACACCTGGTAACTGCTATGTGCCTCAAAATAACAGTAAAATGTTAGAAAACTTTTGATCCACAAAAAGCTAGACAACAAGTTGGAGTAATTTCATTCATTCATTCATTCATTCATTCATTCTCTTCCAACCTGTTTGGTGAGCACCAAATATGTGCCAGGCAGTGTGCTAGGGGCCCTCAGAGATCTCAAAGGCAAATAAGAAACACAATACTAAAACACTATGTGTAATTTCAAAGTGACAACTCTTGGAATAGCAGATTGCCTACCACTCTGCATGGAGAATTAAATCTACTTCATTAAGTTGTTAATTTTAGATTCATGTACTTGTAATATAAAAATCCATTTAAAAATATTAGGGGAATAAAATGTTATCCTTAATGACAGGCTACTTAATTTTCTCTTAATTGATTTTTTAAAATTTGGAATAGAATGTATTTAACTGGAAAGAATGCTTAGTATAAAACCTTTGATGTCTATGTTATGAATCAGAAAACTTATAAATATATAACAGTAGGGTTTTCTTCTAATATAAAAATGACTATCTGGCTTCTTTTATAAAAATGAAAAATTAGGAATAAATATAAAACCGCTTCTTTCCATTAAAAATACATTTGAAGGTCACAATCATTGTTTGTTTTCCTGTTTTTTATTGGAACTCACAATCTCTAAATCCAGCCGTGATATCTACTGATATGACATAAATGGAAAGACCGAAAGATGTGGTTAAGGAAAATTGGCTGATCCGTGGTTTCAATGTTATTGATAATTTTGTACATAAGGGGATTTTAAATTAGACTGTAGGCGCATTTGCCGTTTGAGTCCCAAACATTTTAGCTGTGTATCAAAGCATCTTAATAACTGATATTTGACAGTCTGGTTCAATATATATATATATATATATATATATATATATATATATATATATATATATTTTTTTTTTTTTATGAAAGTTGCAGTCCTTTTCTTGACATGACAGCCACAATTTTGTCAATAATCTACCACTTATTTACAGAGGTTTAGCTAATGATGGGTATTTACTTGTGCTGTATAATGCCTCAGTAGGAGCAATGGAAGTTGCTTTGCAATGGATCTGAAAACATTGTAAAATAGCAAAAAGTGGCATTTCAACAATTCATTCCAAAACACACTGGAGTCATAAGTGAGTTTCTGTTTTTCAAGTTTACATAGTTTGCTTCTGGTGTTAATGTTCTACTCCACACCTAACGAGCCACTGTACATGGTTATTTTGTATCCCCAGGGAAACAGCCCCAATTTGTACCAAATTTCAATGATGTTGTGTTAAGCAAACTGTTATTTTGGAATGGATGTAAGCAAGCCTTCAACAGCAGCTCTTTATTTCATCTAAAACCTCCGGGCCCAACAACTCTGCCCTTTATCACACTTTCTGTTACTGTTAATGTATTATTACCTTGTGCTTCTGTAAAAATCATGGTGGAAACTGGCAAGAGGAATGCACATTTTCTTACATCATGGCCTTTAATCTTTGCATCAACCCTTTGAGGTAGGAATTGTCCCAACTTTATACATCTCAAAGACTTTAATTCGTCCAGCCCAGCCTCTAGTTGGTAGAGCTAGTATTCAACCCAAAGTGTGAAAAGATGCTCAGCCTTGATCACACTAAGAAAGTTTGAACTTAAAGTGCATGGAGATACTTTTTTGAGAAACATCAGCAAGTTTAAAGCCCTACCATATTTGTGAGGGTGTGGGAATTAAAACTGTACAGACACTATAGAGGGCATTTTGACAACATCTACTATAATCTTGCACACATTTACTCCTGTGAGAATTGACTTATGTACAAGGTTACTAATTATAGCATTGTTGATAATTGCAAAAGATTGGGAGAAACTTAATTACCATAAATGGGGAACTGGTAAAATAAATTATGTTTCTTCCACATAACGGACTACTATGCAGTCATAAAAAGTGAGGGGGATTTTTATATAGCAAAACAGAAAGATGTCGAAGATAGATTGTTAATGAAAACAAAAAACATGGCACAAAACAGGGTACATGTTGCTATTTTTTAAAAAAGGATGTGGGGTGGGGGGGGGAGAGAGAGAGGAGAATCTTATATGCATGGAATATCTTTGGAAGAAAACTTTTAAAAACTGGTAACATCTGTTGCCTCTAGAGAGAAGAAATTGGTGGGTGGCAGGGAGAGGCGGAAGATGATTTTCTCAATATGGTTTTGGAAATATCTTTTGAAGTTTAAAATACAAACTTGTATTAAATACTTAAAAATAAACGATATAAAATTTTCAAATGAAGTAAAATCTGTAAAGCATTTGGTAGATGCTCAATTAACAGCCAACGGGATTCACCTTAGGCCTCTGGTGAGGTTTAGAGACATTAATAAACAGGCAACTCTAGAAACAGGATGTTTTTGGAAGATTTGGTTGTTGTCAAACCAATGTGAAAGAAAAGTCTCCAGAACTGATGATCCTACTGCACTGCCTGGGAGTGAGCAGACATAATCCTCCCCAGCAACCCAACTGGGACGAACCCTGGTTATCCCACCGACATTGAGGCCTGAGTAGGTTGTGTTGAAGAAGTGTCGGTAACTGGGGCTGTTGCAAACAGAGCCTGAGAGAGGTAGTTGTAAGAGAACACATTGCCTGGGCAGGCTTTTTTTTTTCTCTGCTGAGAGGTTTTTGTTTTTTTTTAAAGATTTTTATTGGGGAATTGGGGGAAGGGGAACAGACAAGTTGCTGTCCTTTTGTTATTCAGTCTAATTGTGGAGGACTTTGCTTCACTGGCCCATGTTGGTATTATCATTGCGCTCTTCCCGGATGAGGCAGATCAGTCGCCGACTTCTGGCCGGTCGCTCACTGTGGCTGCTGGCCACTCACGCTGGCTGCTGGCCACACACAGTAGCCCATGGCAACCCACTGCAGCAGGGGCTGCAGCCTACGCCATAGCCGGTGATTCATGGCAGCCCAGCTCCAGGTTGAGCTGTTGTTCAGCATCTTAGCTATAGAGGGCAGTGTCACTGGCCCTCATATGTGGGATCTGAACCGGGGTCCTCTGATGTCCCAATCCAGTTCTTAACCAACACACCACTCGGCTGGCCCAGAACTTTTTGATCATAAAGTGGTTTCCTAGATGATATGATAGCAAAATGGAAATGTGTCTTTCAAATTAGATTCTCTTGGAAATTGAAACATATCAAATAAAGTAAAGGCAATGATTTGAGAATGTGGAAATGTCCTGTGTTTTTCAAGGATCTGAGGAATTTTAAGACTCTAGAATAGCCCACTGAGCCACCAAGAGTATATCTTAATTTGATTACGGTGATCATAGCTCACACTGAAAGGAGAAGGAATGCCTTGTCCACATGGAAAGACTAGGGGTGGGGTAGAAAGTAGGATGCACCCTGTATTTGGAGACCCAGATTCTAGCCCAGTTCCACCGGACTAGACCTTTAGCAAGTATGATGTTTGGCAAGTCTCCTATGCCTTTCTGGGCCTCAGTTTCTTTATAAATACAGTGAAAACACTGGACTTGACAACCCATAAAAGGGCTATCAATTCTAATAGCTCGTTGTGAGATAAGAAATCTGAGTTGTTCTAGAAAATATGAATCTGCTTCCAAATTTTTCTCTAAGTTCTGGTTCTGAATTCTAGCCATTACACTCACTCTTTTTCTGTGAAGTTATTGAGAAAGTCAGTTAACAATGCAAATGTGATATCTGGTAGGGGTTTAAACATTCATTATTCAAATTATATTTATGGAAGACTAACTAGGCATCAGGTGTTGTACCAAGCAATGAACTTGTGACTTGGACAAATGCAGTTCCTGTGTGCCTCTTTTCATTTTTAGGTCACTAGGCGATTACAGAGAAATACAAAAAGAATTCCAATAGGATGATGAGAGCTATAACTGAGGACTTTTAGGACGCTATAGGCATTCATAGGAGAGGCACCCAATAGGAAATCAAGGAAGCCTTCCTGGTGGCTGTGATGTCTCAAGGAAGGTTAAAAGGATGGGTAGGAGGAAGTCAGATTAAAAGGGATGAGTGAATCAGGGAGAGTGAATCACACATGTAAACATTTTGACTCAGAGTCCAGAGGGTTTGAGGAACTTGAAAGTAATTCAGTATGTTAGAAGTACAGTACCTGTGGGAGAGTGGGTGGGATCTGTGGGGGAATGAGAATAATTAAGTCCCTCGATCTTGAGATAGATTCTTCTTCCTGCAGTGTGGAGAATAAATAGTGGAAGAAAAAGGCTGGAGGCACATCTGGGGGAGAGAAGATAGTGGCCTGAAAATAATAATGATGATGAGCAAAGGAAGTAGACGCAAATGAGATCAAGGAAACAGAAATAACAGAATGTTTTGTGATAGATCAATATAGGGAATGAGAAAGAGGGCCAAGGCTAAAGGCTGGATTTTTTCTGGCTTGCACAATTACCTGAACGGCAATGCCATTTGCTGAGATAGGACACAGAGGGAGGAGTAGGTTTGGGGAAACAGTAAGTTAATTTTGGACAAGTTGAGCTTCAAATGGCTAACATATAGTAGGTGCTCAATAAATATTTACTGAATGAATGAACATGCAAGTAAAAATGTCTAATGGGTATCTGGAAATATGGATCTCCTAGCCAGCAAAAAGATCTTGGTTGGATACTTTTGTTTTTAGGTCTTCAGTTTACAGATGAAACTTAGAACCTTGGGAGTGGTTGAGATCATTCAGAGGAAGAAGCACGGAGGAGGCACGAAGGCCTGGGGCTGAGCCCAGAGGAATACTGACACCTGAGGGCAATCAGAGGCAGAGATTCTCTCAGAAGACACTGAGTAGGAGGGGCTATTAACATACGACTAAATACTAAACCCCTAGAGGTAAGATCTTCCAGGGCAGAGGTATTTGGTTTGTTTATTTTTGGGTGCCTGCTATAGACTTAATTGTTTCTCTTCAAAATGCATATGTTAAGCCCTAAGCCACAAAGTGAACTGTATCTGGAGATAGGGCCTTTAGGAGGAAATTAAAGTTAAGTGAGTTCATAGGGTAGAGCTCTGATCCAATGGGCCTTACAAGAAGAGAGAGCCTTCTCCACCATGTGAGGACACAGGGAGAAGGCAGCCATCTGAAAGCCAGAAAGTGAGTCCTCAAGAGAACTTGACCCTGCTGGCACCCTGACCTTGGACTTCCAGCCTCCGGATCTGTGAGAAGATCAGCTTCTGTTGTATAAGCCACCCAGTCCATAGTATTTGTTATGGCAACCCTAGCGAACAGGGCCCACACAGTTAGAAATAGTCCTGGTAAATAGTAAGTAATCAATATTTTTTTGATTGAATTGAATAAACGAGTCATTATGTGACATGCTCATCAATACATCCCTTCCTTGAGACGGTATGATTGTCACTGAGGGGGTGGGGAGAAGGGAGGTGCATTGGAGAGCACGAGGCCCGGGAGTTAGGGAGAGTGCGAGGAAGCCGTGCACCCAGACGAGCGTGGTAACAAAAGAGGAAGAAAGGCCTCAAGAGGCTCAAACTGTACAAATCTCTTTTTTTCTTTTTTTTCTTTTCTTTTCCATTTGGCTAGGGTTAGTTCTGAAATTGAGCAAGGTTCTTGGTTAATTACTAGTGTGTGTGTGTGTGTGTGTGTGTGTGTGTGTGTGTGTGTTTAATGGCCCTCCTTAACATTAGGTAGGACTATCTGAATCAGTATGAATTTAGACACGATGTGGATATTGCTCGCCACAGAGAAAGCCGGCAATGAGAGTCCTTAAGTAAACAACAGATAAAGGGAGGAAGAGGGACACAGTGTAATAATAATTGGAATAATTGGAATTCTTTTATCCCTCATGGCACTTACAGTGAAAGTACTTTATGCACTGTCTTCTGCGCATGCAGGATAGGTAAGTTATATACAAATGGTTCTCACATATTTTAAAAAATGTTTTCCAAGAAAATATAAGATGAAATTTACTAAGGTCTATGAAGCTGGTAAATGAAATCCGAATCACTCATTGTTTCCTAACAAAGAGTAGCCGTTCCGCTTGACAACCAAAAATTCAAACTATCTCCATCAAGTTCTGGGTAGGCAGTCAGAAAATGGCATCAAGGTCCCAGGTTTTGTGAAAGTAAGTTTCTTGGTTTGATCCTTGGCTTATAGATCATTAAAAAAAAATTCTTTTTTTTTTTTTTTTGAGTAGTGGTGGGAAGTAAAGGCTGTTAAAGAATCGGATTCCAGGGCCGGCCGAGTGGCTCAGTTGGTTAAGAGCTCGCTCAAGAGTTTGAGCTCTGAGCAACAGCGGTTCGAGTCCAGCCCGAGCTGAATGGCTCAGCTAAAAAAAAAAAAAAAAAGAATCGGATTCCACTTGGCTTCTCATTAACTTATAGCTTTGCAGGCTTAGGTAACATTTGATTGTTAAAACCTGTTATAATTATACAGGTATAATTCTGTGGTTAAGGGAGTCGACTCCAGGGACGGGAGTCTGACAGAGAGAAGGATGGCTCTGTACTTTGATGTCCTGGCAAAGCCAGAGCCCATCACCTGGCTGGTGGTGCCATTGGTTGGGCCTGGGGTCTCTGTGCTCCAGTTTGTAAGAGGTCATGGTCCACACTCTCAGCCAGGAGACAGCATACATCCATCGTGACAGAAACCTCAGGGCAGCGGTTGCCTATAGGGGTTAGGGGGCCGACTAGAATGAGCATGAAGGGAGCTTCCTTGAAGTGATGCAAATACTCTGATTTCACTGAGCTGACTGTGACATGAGCATATCCATCTAGCCAAACCCATCAAACGGTACCCAGAAGATATGTGCACTTCACCCGTATAAATTTTACCTCATAAAACAAAAATCAAAGATCAGTTGAAAAAAGTCTACAAGCTGATCAAAAGCCCTTAAAACAAACAGGCTGAACTATTTTAAAAATGAGCAGCGACTTAAAATTCTTCATTTTTCTTCCCCTTTAGAGGAAAATGGATGGTGTCAAATAAATGCGCAAGGACACGCTCCCAAACAGAGCATTGATAATAAAAATAATGAGCAGTTTGAACATGGCTAGACTTTCATGTCTCAGAGTGGAGGAACCATTTCTAGGAGTATAAGCTATTTTGGAAATAGTTCCACATTTATTTTCTTTCGTATTTCTGTTGGAGGAATAATGTTTTTGTAAATGTAAAAAAGCTTTTAATGGAGCTACAAAAGAAACTATGTTTGGTCATAGTATCATCTGGTTATGAACTAAAAATTCAGAGCTTTCTTGTGAATCATGCTGCCAAGAATTGCAGGCTTAATCCTCAAGACTGTACGAATTTGAATTTTGACTTTATGGTCTCAGTTGGTATGAGGATACTAAGATAATCTTTTAGCAAAAAACGCTTTTGGAAATGGTAGAGCATTACATGGAAAGTTAGCTTTTGGAGATGGTTATCCAGATAGATGTAACTTTATTTTATCCTTTTAAGTAGCTGGATTAATAAATTAGCCAATCTTCAATTACCTAATATGACCAGGCACAGTGCTAGGCACTCAAAGAATCCCCAAATAACTTTATGCACACCCTGTCCTTAAGGAGCTACTGAGCAGGATGAGGGGATGACAAATATAATAATAATTCAAATTCAAGGAAGAATGTAATAAATGCATGAGAAATTCCATTGGAGTTCAGAAGAGAGGAAATTCCTTTTGAGTAAGGAAGCATGGTAGATGTGGTGGCATTTGGGCTGGGCCTTAAAACATGACATGCTTTCCGACAAGCCAGCAAAGTGGGGGTCAGAGGCAGAGAGACTATCATCAGGAAGGCTTTGAGTGCTTGGAGTCTCAAGTTCGTGTTGTGTTGAAGCATAAGCTACATGTGGCGCAGATACACTAGACAGGAGGTAGTTACAGAAACAGAGGAGGGCTAGAACTCCTGGAGAAGTAGAATCTGGGTGAAGAAAGGTGGAGCTGGTCATGAGAAGATGGACCCCGAAGGAGTGAAAACCAAGGAAGTCAAAGACAGAAGGACCTAGGAAGAAGTAGGGGAAGGGAAGAGGCAGAGGTTATGGGGAGGCTTCTACGGGGAAGGTGATGAGAGGCTGAAGGAGGTGTTAGAAGAGGAAGGGGAAGAGAGAGAGGGCCAAGCTAGAATGCTCAGGAATAAGGACTGCAAGAGAAAGATAACCCTCAAAGAAGACTCCCAGACTTTAATCTGGGCGACGGGAGGGGCAGTGCTGCTGTTCACAGGCTGGGTTGGTTGAGAGGAACACCATGTTTGGGGGGGAGAGAATGATGAATCATCTTCTGAACAAGCCAGCAACACCCAGGAGACTGCTAGAAAAGTGAGTCTGGAGATACACTCAGCAGTGGAGCTAGAGAAGTAGACTTGACCTTTCTTCACCTGTGAGTACCGTTACGTCATGGCAGGGGGAGAGCATGTCCAGCCTGACAGTGTAGGGGGGGGGCGGGGAGGAGAGAGTGGGGAGCCAGACTGTGAGGTTGATGCCAGAAGCACTAGGAGAAAATTGACAAGGTGCAGTATCCTTTCCCACCCACTGTCACGGAGCCTGGGAGACAAATCTTACCAAGAAGAGGAAAGAGACTGATGGAGAGAAAATGTTCAAGAAAATTGTCTTTACTGGATTAACCATGATTATTAGTCTCAAAATACTCAAAGGTCTATAAAGAGCTAGCTAGGTATCTTATTCTTCCTCTGTTCCAGAAGAATACTTGGAGATACTCCTTCTCTTTCTTCCTTCTTTTTCTTCTCTGTCCTTCCCTTCCCTGTCCTCCCTTCCTTGCACATTCTTGTTTATTTTGGGCTGGTGGCCATTATTGACCTAAAAGAGGAGCCAGGATTCCCACTGTCCCTGACAAGAGAACTATCTTTCTTTTCAGTATTTGACATTACTGCTGATTGTGGAAGGAGATTTGGGCTCCAAGATGGCAATATTTTGGGTCTTTCATGGCACGAAATATATATTTGCAGTATGACATCATTAACATTTTTGTAACTTTTTAAATATAACTTTGTACTTCTTTCTTTGTACTGGCCTCAAGAGCCACTCGTAAATCTCTTGGTAACTGCATAGGATCCTGGGGCCAGGGACTGGCCACTCCTGGCATTGTGATTAGTCATTTAATACCCAAGGCAATGACTAATGTCTGGAACGAAGCCTCCGCTAGGAGTCATGTGTCCTGGGACCCTGGGCGAGGGCACACTGGAGACACCTTATTGCTGGGGTTAGTACCATAGTCAAGAGAAAAGTCGAGGACCAGGTAGGTCCACATGGGCACCACTAGGACACAAGCGCTCCCTTCCCATCATCAATGCTGGTACAACCAGAAAGACTAAGATCGGTGGAAAACAAAGATACCCACCTTTGTCTTATCTTCATACCTCAGCTTTTAATAATATATATTTTTCATGTGTTTACAGAAAGCAGTCAACTGAGCTATTCGTGGAAAGGTTTGTGGGTTTGGTTAACGACGTGGAGGAGTATTACATTTCAGCTGGAAACACATCCCTAGAATGCCAAAACATTTATTCCAAAGTCTGGTTTCCTGGTGCAATCGGAGGCACGGCAATAGTGTGTCTAGTGTGTCCGTTCAGAGACTGGAGGCTGGGGCCAGCAAGGCATTTGATCCAAGTGGATCCCAGAAGGCTTTTATTGTTAAATTATATTCTTCAGGAAAAACCGCCCATGTCACATTTTTAAAACTTGATATCCATACACTTTTGACTGGCATTCTATTTTAGCCATAAGCCTATGATTTACAGCAAGGCTGTTTTCTCTCTCGCTTTTGATGGCAGCAGAAAGCATGGGTCACTTTCTGGGCTCCATGGAGAAGTAGCAAAGGGGGCTGGAGGTTTGCTTCCCAACAAGAGTGTGACTCTGGCTGTGCCACCCTGCTCTCTATGGGCAGACAGCAAGCTTCCCCTCACTCCCCACTGCCATTCATCCAGCTCTGTGCAGCAGCTCAGCTGCTGTGTCTGCCGGGAGGGGCTGCCAAGTGCCCTGCCTACTGGCTGCTTCCCGAATCCCTGCCATTCCACACACAAACACATCCACACACGCTCAGCCTTGCTCACACACGGAGCCACACGCACATGCGAGCACATTCCTCCTTTCATTCTTACTGTCTCAGCTCTTGACTTCTATGAGCCCATGGAACCTTTCTGGAAAGACGCTCTTGATCCAACAGGGTAGGATTGTTGTTTGATTTCTCTATTTGTAGCTTTAGCATTTTGAGAAAGCAACTTACCTTTCTGGCCAGTGTCTGTATCCTAGCAGGGAGATGAAGATTTGCTGTTTTCCATGGTTTTGTGTGTGTGTGTGTGTGTGTATGTGTGTGTGTGTGTGTGTGTGTGTGTGTGTCTCCTTTTGCTTTCAGGACTTATAGCATTCTTGGTGTAATTTATATATAATTTGGCAGGTTCAGATTTTTAAGAGCCCTATGAAGTGCTTTTGCATGTGTTTAAAAAAGACATTTGAAAATTGGAAGTGTGATTTACGGAAACAAAATCATCTGCAAAAAAAATTGCTTTGGAAAGTAATAGTTGCTGGCCATAAAGAGAAATATCTGTGATTCACCTAATGTGGTTTTAACTCTTTCTTTGCTTACAGTCTATAGTTATTGATGCTAAGGTCAGTTTTGGCTTCATATAAAATCAATTATATCTGCATATAGTCCTCAGTCTGTTTGTCTTATAAGAATTAGGTAAAATGTGCATTTATTAGTATAAAAGTATCCAAAATATTACCATTAGTAACAGTAACCTTGGCATTTATATATGCCACAAATATTTTGCCAGGTGCTCTGTTGGGTGTTTGGGATAGCAATTAAAGCAGAGTATTAGTGGTTGCATCAGATGGTCATATCAGAGTCTATTAGGCAAAGAAGTTTACTAAAAAATCTAAACTATTCAAGATTATGGGTGCACAATATATTCCCCATACCTTTGGGGTGTGTGTGTGTGTGTGTGTGTGTGTGTGTGTGTGTGTGTTTAGCTTTCAATTCAGTTCAAAACTTTTTTCTATTTCTTTATCTGGATATTTGATTTTGCATATCCTAGTCCATGTGAACCCAGAAGGTCCAACTGTAGGAAAAGAACAGAAATGTATCACTGCAGTTTAAAATTTGTTGGTTAGACCAACAGGGTAACATAATTGCCAAAGATGTGGTTAATGACCTGAAGTTACATATTGTATGAAAAGGTCACATTTCATATTCAGTTTTCTGAAGTTTTAGTTGCATAACCGGTGGAAGGCATGGACACCCATGTGCCCCTACCCAGAGGATTTTTTGAATCATCATTCACATCAGAATTCCTAATGGGAGCAAATACTGTGGTCCAACCCAAACATGCAAGTCAGGCTGGGACAATCGTACAGGGTCATAGTTGGAAGGGACCACTTTGAGAGAATTTGCAAAAGGAAACAGGTCCAGCAGCATTCTCCTGATTGCAAATACAGCTCTTCCTGTATGAACACCTTGAATCTCTGCCCTCCCTCCCGCCCCCCAGATACCTCCTACCTATCCTGTCCCTGCAGCTGCTAAATATAGCTGTCTGTAGCTGGCTGCGTATGAAACTGCACACCCCATTCTATCTCCGTATCTCAGTTAGAGTGGTCCTCCCCAGGGTCATTCTATGTACACACTACATATTTCCAGCCAACAAGAAGAGTGAATCAAACAGCAAGAGAGACAAACAGAGATAGATTGGAGCCTGGCACCGGGTACATAAGGCAGCGCGTTAGAGAAAGCCCGCCCCTGGATTAGCCTTCCCAGTTCATTTTAAACCGGGTCTTCCCTGGGCCACCTTTAGAAGTTCCCTCTGAGCCCCCGCCCGCCTGCTGTGAAATTCAGCCTCTATCTAGCAGCCGCAAGAAAAGTTCAGGGAAGCTGCTCTTTGGGAACGCTCCAAGATGAGTTGCGCCTGGAGTGATGTTTAAGCCAATGTCAGCGCAAGGTAACAGTTCTTGGCCGCCTTCCAGCACCTTTGTAATGCATATGAGTCCAGGAGACCCGGACTTAAAGTTGGAGACCTGGAGCCTGGGAAGTTGGCGGAGCGCGCTCGCCGGGCTGCACTTGCTCGGCGGAGTCCGGCTGCCCAGCTCTGGGGGACGAGCTAACGTCTCCCAGGACGGGGCCAGAGCTCGCATCACAGCGGGACATGCACCGCGCGGCCTCTAACCGCGGGCTGTGCTTTTCTTTCAGGTGGCCGGCCGGCTGCTGAGCTTTTCGCCGTGCAGGGGGACGGTTTGCACCTTGCCCGCGGCCACGGACCATGACCACGACCCTTCACACCAAAGCGTCTGGAATGGCTCTGCTGCACCAGATCCAAGGAAACGAGCTGGAGCCCCTGACGCGCCAGCAGCTCAAGCTCCCCCTGGAGCGACCCCTGGGCGAGGTGTACGTGGACAGCAGCAAGCCTGCCGTCTACAACTACCCCGAGGGCGCGGCGTACGACTTCAACGCTGCGGCCGCCGCCTCTGCGCCGGTCTACGGCCAGTCCGGCCTCGCCTACGGCCCCGGATCGGAGGCGGCAGCGTACGGCGCCAACAGCCTGGGGGGCTTCCCGCCGCTCAACAGCGTGTCCCCGAACCCGCTGCTGCTCCTGCACCAGCCTCCGCCGGAGCTCTCACCCTTCCTGCACCCCCACGGCCAGCAGGTGCCCTATTACCTGGAGAACGAGCCGAGCGGCTACGCAGTGCACGAGGCCGGCCCGCCCACGTTCTACAGGTACTGGCGCGGTCCGCGGAGCCACGTCGGGTGCCAGCCGCGCAACTGGTGGGCGGGAGCGCGCGCGGGGGTGGGCGGCTGCCGTGCAGGCCGCCGGGCTGGCAACGCTCCGCCGCCTCGCGGAGCTGCGGCCGGGCCCGCGGGTTATTTGTAGATCTCGCGTTGGAGAATCAGGTTCCCTAGCTTGGCAGCTTAAGAAAACAATCAGTTCTCCACCCCGCTGCTTGAGAGGCAGATATGAAATCCCGTGTGCTTCCTAACTAAACAGATGTTGGAAAACCTTACAAAGCAGCAGCACTTTGTGTGTGTGTGGGGGGACCACCCCAAAGCAAATAAACACAAGGCGCTTTGAGTCCCTAGTAAATGTCCCGCTTTGGGATTTACGGCTGGCGGTTTTGGGGGTTAGGGAAGCTCAGTTTTATTTATTATTATTTAAAAATTTATGTTTTAATGGGCTCGCAAAATTTCCTTTCATCTAGAATTTCAGATTGGAAATATGCACGCAGTGATGATGATGATGATGATGATGATGATGATGATGATGATGTTGTTTTTGGGGAGCGATTCCCAGCGCCCACTTTCCTCCTCCTCCCCAGCCCAGATTCAGGGCTTTATTGACCTGCACTCCTCAGGGAGCCATAGAGCTGTTGAATGGTTCTTAAGCTTCTGATCTCTGAGTTACCTGGCTGGGTCCCTGTTGGAACAGGTTGCTGGCATATGACTTACAACAGCCAGAAATTGACAGGTGTCCTGTGAGTTTAAAACATGCCACATGGAAGCACTAGTGTTTTGAAATCCCCTCCTGCAGCTAAATCACATTTCTGGCCCACCAGGCAGAAAATGCCCGTGCAGTCACGTGTGTGTGTGTGTGGGGGGGGCGGGGGGAGTGGAGAGGTGGGGGTCGGCTCCTTCTGTACCTTTCAGTCATCGTGGAAGAAGCACTGGCCATTGAGGACACACAGGAACGCCTTTGTGCCGAAAGTGGCAAATGTTTTACATCCTATTTATTTTTCTCTCTAGTAGAGAGTATACCTTCCTCCTCCCCCTTCCCTCCCATTTTCCCTTTGACAATTACCCCCTTTTCCTCCTGATGGACTTGAGAGAGCTTCAGTGGGTGTTTATGGTGGATGCCTGTGCCCTAGGACCCCCTGGACACGGATGCCCTAGAAGTGGGTTTGGGAGGCCTCAGGGCGCCCACGTGGCTGGGTGCTGAGTTAGGCGCTGCCTGCCTGACTGCTCACCAGTATCAGACCAGCCACCAACCCCACCCAGACTCTTCATTGCAAGCGGTGGACCATTTTTCCTATTCAGTGTTCTATTTCCAGAGGTATTTATTTATAACAGAAGAAACAGGAGGAAAGTGCAGGTTGGTCCCAGAGGATACTGAAGGGGCAGTTTTAGGGTATCTGAACTTACCCTGTATCCTTCAGTCCCCTCAAAGGACGTGAGAGCATCCCACGGCCAAACAGGTCCAGCCTGAGTTATTCCTTAAAAGACAATGAACAAAATTATAAAGTCTTTAAAAAGAACAAAACTTTAAAAAAAGCATATTTCAAATTCACTTCACTTGTTTTAATTCAGGGTTAACATGAAAAGAGAAAAAGAATTCATTCTGCCCACTTTAAAAAAAAGTGTTAGAATAAAATATAATTATATAATTATATCTAATTCACACACATTTTAAACTCCTTGATATGAAAGAAGGCGCTGGTATGATGTGAATTCCAGAACCTCGTGATGGACTCCAGAAACTATTTTTTTTCCATTAATTTTCAGTTCTCTTATTGCAAATTAATGCCACTGAATTTCAATGGGCACTAATGAGACTGCTCCTCAGTGGATTATTTACTGCCTTGCTACTAATTACAAAGTGAGCATGGTCAAATAAAAAGGGGATCACATTTTATTTAAAATCGCTCATCACCCCAGTGGCAAATAATATTGCCATAGTATGCCCCATCTTAAACTTTTGCACCAGATGATATTCAAATACTTTTAGAATGATACAAAAAATGACAAGGAACTTTAAAAAAGTTAAAAAAAACACACAAAAAACTCACACAAGTGGAATTCTTTGTGAAAATTCAGTTTTGGAATGATTTTTCCCTTATCATTTATTTCCCATAACATCTTCTTTTGTTTGAATTCTGCCTCCTACTACCCAGGGAGGAAGTAAAGGGTCTGTGCAAGGGTTTATTTAATTTTTATTAAGAGTTATTTAGTATTTCCCCTTTTAGTTTCCTTATTTGAATAACTCTGGGTAAAAAGCAAAGCATTGATTCAATTTCTAGGAAACTTTAATTTTTTGTAGTAGTTATCAAAAGTTTGGGGGCTGAAAGCAGTATTTTCAAACTGCTTGTTATGACCCAGAGGATGATGAAATAAGTTTAGTGAGACTAGAGCGTTTTTTAAAAGGAATAAAATAGAAAAGAATGCAATAGAAAATATCAGAGTGCATAACATTTAGTAGGGTGGGTTTTGTTTCCTGAAAAATTGTTTTAATTATACATGCTTGTGTGTGCAGGTTGTGATGTAAAATGTATTTCTCACTGTGGGTTGAGGTAAAAAAGGTTCGAAAGCTATTGGCTTAAAATGTTATGTTTAGTAGAAAACAAACAAACAAACAAAATCAGGTAAGTGCCTGGTTGTTTTATCTGCACAAACTAAGAAGCTGTTTTGATTGCCTTAATTTCATTTTACCCTCATAAATTAGTTGGTGTCTTTAGGTCAGTTAGATTGTTTTATTATTCCTGAATCTTAGCTTTTCTGTTTGTAGAATGGTGCTATCATGTGGACTGTCCACCTGAATGTCTCACTGGGATGTTCAGAAAATGTATGTGAAGTTCACATCATTTAGTATTAAGATGCTATGGTTATTTTCTTCTGTTGGCCACACTATGTAGCCATATCTATGCATGAAGAAATGTAACAGGTAAAAATGCCCTGGGCCTAAAATAATGTGAGAAAGATGACCATACGTCTCGACCAATTGTTAGTAAGAGGGAATAAATTTATAAATAGGCAAGCTGTGACTTTGCAAGATATATCTGACCTAAAATTTCAGGAGGAAGGCAATTGGGAGTCACCGTATCTTGGGTTCCTTTTTAGAATTCAAACAACTTAGGAAGCTTGAATAAACTAAAGATGAAACTTAATTATATCCACCATGATTTTTAAAATTCAAATAGGTATTATATTTAATGCTCTGTGTTTATTTCAGTTTTATTACTCAATAATCTTAAAGGCTAAATATTGCCCACTTCTCCAAATTACTTGACTAACATACTACTTGGCATCAAAGTCAGTGTCCTCATAATTTGTAAACTTTTATACTGGCTGTATGCATATTTTGAAGACTAGTTTGTCCATTTGTGATCATTTAAAATTATTTCTTAACTTTGAACAAGGCTCATCTCTAGGGAGAGATTTCGATGGCTAATTTTCAAATAGTATTTCCTTCTTTGTATTTTGGTGATATTTTAGCACCCTTTCTTTCTGTTCTTACATTTTTTCATTCATTTAAATTGCTACTGTTTACCTGACATTTTGTGTTGGTCTAAGAATAGTTCAAGGAGCTACATCTTGCCTTGAGAATGAGTGTATTTTGGGTTGAGAATGAATGTATCTTCAGTCCCCATTTCATTTTCATCTTCTCCATGTGGCTCGTACCTGTTTGGTAGAAAGCCCCTGAAGGATAATTGACACTTATTCTAATCTTCTTTCTCATAGTCAGTTAATTTGGGTCCCTGGATTATTTTTGTGAATATTTTTAGAACATGACATTCATCATTTGGGAATATTCAGTTTCAGCATTTTGGTTTCTGATTGTTCCAAGGGTATAAAAGATGGGCAAGAAATGGACAAAGGCAGGGACAATAGATATCAGGAAAGCTATAAAAGGTGTCAAACTTTCTGTTAATGATAAGACATTAGTCAAATGGGATAGTATAAGTGAAAGTGGTACATAAGCTAGGCATGCATTCAATTTTTATCATTTATTTCACACATTAATATTAATGTTCTGGTGCTTTTGTAAGCTAAAAGAAAAACTGGAGGGAAGAACAGATTTAAGTTTGGGAGTTTCACTACAAATATAGATTGATGATAATATGAAATCATTTTCTTTGGAAGCCAAATTTAAATAAAATCTTTATCACCATCTGCAACATTTGTTTGCAGCATGGGTTATCATAAAGAATATATGGATCTTATAGAGACATTTTAGAAAAGTCAAAACCCTGATTATGTGAAAATAGTTTTACACAAGGAAATAGATGAATTTTAGTTTTCTAAAATGCATACTCAGCACAAAAATGATGCACCTAGCGCTATCCCGTGACTGCAGTATTATTTTTAATGTTACTTTAGAAGAATACAGTAGAGAGAGCAGCATGCTAAGTGTGTTCCCTTTTTTTCCAGGGGACACTGAATGGATACAGGCAAAAAAAGGCATTTAGTTGAATTCCAAGTCTCAGTTTGCTCATAACACAAAGGAAAACATAGAGTGGCCACAACCCTTTGGAACCAAAATGCCTACTCCAAAGAAAGATGCTATATAAATCCTCAAAATACAGTCACTTGAACGCAAACCAACCAAAGTGAAAGTGTAAGGGATTTCATAGAAACGAGGCACCCCCAGTCATCGAGTAGTTTTCTTTTATATTTTAAACTCTGCCAGGGAATTGATGGATAATGCCATTTTAAAAACCAGTGTGTCTCAGCTGTCCCCTACTCCATCCCTAAAACATACCCTCACTCTGTCCTCTGAAATCTGACAACTTGAGTGTGCAGGGAGGTAAAGGAAAGCACCTTTATGATATTCTTGATCGCATGGGGGAAGAAACCGTCATTGCTGAGTTCTGTACTTTGGAGAATAATTAGTAGGAATTAGGGGGAAGTTTTATATTAATCAATGATGCTTTCAATTATGAAGGATGGAAAGACAACTCTTTTGGTCCCCACTGATAAAATTTTACGTAGTATAATAAAGTAATAACTTCAAGAAGCTAGGTCAACTAAGAAAGCGTGTGACTGACACATATATGGTGGTGTGATGGAATCTGTGATGATGGTGGTGGTGGTGGTGGTGGTGCGAATGAAGATGATGATGATGATGACTGGTGTCAGTCTGAGTAGGTACTGATTCCAGATGTCTGACACGACATAGCTGGAGAAGTTTATCCTGTATAGAAATCAGATCCTTTCAATGTGCTTGACTCATTTTTGTGAAGCTATAATTTAAGTAGTCAAAAATTTTCAATAATGATATTAATAACTTAACACCATAACTCTAATAAGTAACTATAATTGCTACAAAGAAAATTAAAACAGAAAAACCCAAACAAGCCTGGATTTTTTTCCCCACGTTTTTCCTCTGAACTTTTTAGAGGGATAAATCGTATCCTTAGTTTGTTTCCGTAATATCTTCTACTTGAATCCAGTGTGTCGTCTTTAGTGAGATAGTAGGCTACTTTGTCTTGTAATTTGCTACTTTCTGGGGCTCCTAGGAATTACACTTGGGGAAATTATAGTTTACTTAAATTTAATTAGGAAATACACAGGACTAGACATTTACAAATGGGCCCCTTGACGGACATCTACGCAGTTCTTTTTGAGAGTTCCCTAAATGTCAACCTCAAGAGGAGCAAAGGGCCTTTAATGTTCGATTCTCATCCTTAGCTCGGAAGTTGCAGAGCTGTTTGGCCCCAAGGCCTCTGGCGCCCTTGGTTGAGTCCCCGCCTGCATCCTTCGGCGACTCATTCCGCCTGTTTGGAAACAGTGGTCTGGGTAGAGCCCCAGCAGCCGACGTATATGCATGCCAGGTACTACTTACTGCCTGGGCAGTTTTCTTGGCAACTGGGCTCGCTTGTCTGACATAGAAACTTGGGATTTCTTCTAAGACCCTGAAAGTATAAGACAATCCTCTTTTAGTTTCTTGCAACAAAATGATGTTAGAAATACTAATTTTTTTTTTTTTTTGCACTGGTATACTTCCTCTGCTGATGTCTTTTTTTTGTTGTTGTTGTTGTTTTTTTGTCGTCCATTCTCATATTTTCTTGTTTCTTTGCTTTATTTTCAGTGTTTTTCTCTTTAAACACATTTTGGCCTCTTTCCCCCTTTCAAGCGTTCTTTTTTCTTTTCTGTTTTAGTCACTCCATCTGTGTATTCCCAGGTTTTCTTTCCATCTTTTTTGGTTTATTTCTTTATTGACCTGTTTCATCTGTTTTTTAAAATGAAATTTGGAACAGGGCTCAACAGAGTTTCTACCTAGCATGGGAAAGCCAGCAGTGTAAGAATATGCCTTAATATTCCAGAGTGGCATTAACTACAATAAAAGTTTCAAAAATGATTTTTTTTCTTGTCGCTAAGGAAAGAAGCTTAAAACAAACAAAATCAGGAAGAAATTTTCATTTAGTGGAATTGTTTGACAGCTCATTCATTCATTCATTTGGCTACCTCATTCCAAATTGTGTAGCTTGTCAGTGGTATAGATGAAATAAAATGCATTTTTTGTATTCCAAGCAGTTCATATATCAGTGCTAGCATATAGCAGCCAGGGAATATTATTACATGAATGGATGAACTCCTAGGGCCTCACTCTTCTGCATGTACATTGGTACGGAGATAACAGCTAACAATGCCGTCTTGGCTGTTGGTTCACGGTAGACCAGGTTTCAGGAGTTCTAGATGCATGTGAACTTGGACAAGATGCTTAAAGCTGACTGCAACTTCCTACTCTGTTAACAAAAACACTCACTTTTCAAAGGTGTGTCCATAATTCATTTTGCTTATATCATAAAGGAATTAAAAAAATTTTTTTTAACAGTGCAATATTGTCAGAAACATAATTGATTTTAAGGGTCCTTACGAGTCCTGTATACTAACTTTGATTTTTGCTTTTGTATTTTTGAAGGTCTTACCAATGGTTGTATTTATTTATGCTGGACTAATTCAAATAAGTCAGAGAGAAAGGATATACATTCCAATGTGAGTGCAAGAAGCGATTTAGTTACATTGAGAAGTTATTTCCTTTAGTTATCTGAAAAAACTTCTGGGGTGCTTGGAAGCCTTTTTGATTGCTAAGAGGGGGGATCCTGAGCACTGGCCAAAACAGCGACCATAACTATCAGGACTGTATTTCTCTGAGCCTTCAGCGAAGTGCCTGGCTCATGAAATCCTGAGAAGCTGTTAGTTGTATGAATGGCTGCTGGTGGGCAGGCGGCACCAGTTACATGGACCCTCTCAGGTCTGTTGCCTGGTAGAAAGGCCATTCAGGAAGGACCTGACGAGAAGAACGTAGGGAGTGTGTGACTCCCCCCATCTCTTAGGAATGAAAGGAGAAAGAAGGACTCCACAGGACATTCCAAGTCCAGTCCATCCTCATTATTTCTGGATTCTCTATTTACGAATTCACCTACTTTTCAAAATTTACTTGCACCCCCCAAATCGATACTCATGCCACCTTCTCGGTCATTCACAGACATGCACAGAGCGCTGAGAAATCTGAGTTACCGACGTGCATGTTCCCAGCTGAGGTCAAACGAGGCAGTGTGCTGCCCTCTGGTTCCAGCTCTCCTGCTGGCAACAAGTGCCCCGCGCCAGGTCTATTTTGTGCCACTTTTTTTTTTTTCATATCTTGTCCTTTTTGTTGGTGATTTTGCTGTTTAAAAATGACCCCCAAGTGTAGTGCTGAAGTGGTGTGTAGGGTTCCTGAGCTTGTGCTGTGATGGGTTTCAGTGAGAAAAACCCGTGTGAGATAAACTTGATTCAGGCGTGAATTATAGTGCTGTTGGCTGTGAGTTCAATGTTGATGAACCAAGAGTATATGTTAAATAGGATGTCTTTAAACAGAAGCACACACACAACAAGGCTCTGTATTGATTGGTTGATGAAAATATAATGATCGAGAGGCTCGCAAGAACCCAACCCTGTATGTGCCCCTAGGGGGAGTGGTTCAGTCTTCACTCATTCAGTGTGTGCGGCTACTTTATAGACGGTAATTACTGCCAATAATGAGAGTCGGTATGTAATAGAGCGATTAAAGCACAGGTTTGGGAGCCAGACAGCGAATGTTTCTGGTTGACTCCTGCCTAGTTGTGATCTCTGGCTCAATGTGCTGATGGCATTTACTCATCAGTAAAAGGCCAATCAAAATAGGACCAGCATCTTTCACTTGTTGTGAAGGTTAAAGAATTTCATAGATGTCAAGGGCTTAAAACATGCCCAGCACTTAGCAAGCCATTATTATTATTATTTTTTAAAATTACTTCTTTAGCCAGGAATTGGCAACTGCACTCCAAAGACCGTGACTATGAGAGCTTTTTAAGAGTCCGGGAATGTCTGTAACTTCCCGGTATTTGCTTATTTTGCCTGCAAGGGACTAACTTGAATACAATATTGCAATTAGAAGTTAAACTTTTCCTAAAGAAAGCAGGGAGCTAGTATTTCTTGACAAGCTTAACATATGCTAAAGTCTGTGCTAGAAAAACAAAACAGAGCAACTGTAGTAAACTCCAAATAAGGAATAACCAGCCAATCAATAACAGGAGTGAGGGACATTATGGAAGGACCGGGAGGAGGCAATCCCGGAGAGGGAAGTCATTGAAACTGAGGCAAACAGTTTATAAAGAAGCTGTGACGCACAGAGGGCGAGGAGGGAATTTGTGTGTGGCTTAGGAAAATGGAGCCAGGATTAGAAGAGGGATGAAGCTAACATTTCTAGAGCCTCTACAAGAGTGGATTTTCAACCTTGGCTGTACATTAGAATCAAGGATGATTTCAGAATCATCCAGATGATTAAAAAACTACTGAGACCTGGGCCACATGTCAGAGGCTCTGGTAATTGCTTTGGGGTTGAAGTGAGAATAAGCAATATAGAAAAACAAAACAAGACAAAAAAACAAACAAACACCATAGGCCTTTCTCCTGTGTAGTCTACTGACTTTCCTAATTGTGATCACAGTTAATCTTCCTACAACTATGTATCTCACTTTTTTTTAAAAAAAGATTTTATTGGTGAGTTGGGGGAGGGGAACAGTGTCGGGGAATTAGGGAGGGGGACCAGCCAAGTTGTTGTTCTTCAATCTTTGTTGTGGAGGGTGCCAGTCGCCATCTGGCTGCCCATTGGCAGCTCGTGGCCTCTAAGCTCAAGGTGCTGTGTTCAATCTTAGTTGCGGGTGGGTGTAGCCACCATCCCATGCAGGAGTCGAACCAGCAGCCTTGTTGTTAACAGCGCATGTCCATATCTACTGAGCCATCCAGGTGGCTGCTCAGCTCAAGGTGCCAAGTTCAGTCTTGGTTGCGGGTGGGCGTAGCCCACCATCAAACAGGCACTCTTGTTGTTAGGAGCATGTGATCTCACCAGCTGAGCCATCCTGCCACCTGTTGGCAGCTCAGCAACAGCTCAGCTTGGGCGCAGTGTCACTGGCCCATGTGGGAATCGAACCGGCAGCCCTATTGCTCAGAGCTCATGCTCTTAAGCTAACTCTTAACCATCTGAGACACTCAGCTGGCCCTATCTCACTTTTAAAGACGGAGTACAGTTTGGAGACCTCCGAAAGGGTGCTTAGGGTTTTGCTGTGCTCTAACCCTAAGGAGGAATGTTTAAACCCAGATCTATCTGATTTCCAAGTCCTCATTTCATTGAGCTACTTGGGTATAAGAAGCAGAGACTAAAAGGCATGCTGAGGAGGAGGACAGTAACATTAATTTCTATTCCGTATCTTTTCAAAATAAGATTTGAGGAAGGCAGTTATATTGGATATGGACTAGATGCCAGGAAGGCCAACTGAAGAAGAATGTGAGGCTGCAGACGGTGCCATACAGTCTGAAGAGGAAATTAGGAAACAGCCTAAAACACGGATGCAAATACACATCTGTGTCGATTACCCACATACGATTGTTCTGTATTTAGATAACTGAAGCCCTTCAACCTTCCCCCCAATAGGGTTCTCTTTCTTTTGTTATTCCAGATAGTTGCCACACACCACTCTACTGCTGTTTATACAACTTTAAAATCTTAAATATCAGTACAATTGGTTGATTGCACAGGACTTCCAGTTGCGTGTTTGGAAAAGTTCCTTGAAGGCTTTAAAGTGAAGAACTTAATTGAAGCTGTCCTCGTGTGCTCCTTTCCGTCATGAAATACTTGCAGAATTCTTTCCACAAGTGCAATGCCTATTATTTTTAATGCCCCTCTCCCCGTTTGGCATCGTAGAAGACTCATTTATTGCTAAGGGAGGTGGGCATCCAGGCACCCCACCTCAGCACTAAGCCCAGGGCACTCACTATTTGGTGAGGCTTTCCCAGGTTGCTCAATTCTCAAGGCTGCTGTTTTCCTCATGTGACTTCCCAGAATCAGCAGCCAAAAGCAAATCTCAGAAGTCTTAGAAACATGTTTAAGAGCAATTCCTCAGGTAGGAAGTGAACATGGGTCTCCTGCAGTGCCCACATAACTTGATATCCAGGTTCCAGGCCCCATACGACAAGGGACTATCAACCCCCGGGCCCAGGACTCTCCGGTTCTCTGCTTTTGATGCTCAGAAATTGTAATCGATAAAACCAAAATTGCTTTTCTATAATGAGCCCAATTCCCTTGTAAGAAGTCTGTGTTTAACACTAGGAAATGGCTAGCGAAGTGACCAGCTGATGTGTGGAAGCAGTCACAGGTCCTAGCATTCTCATGTTGAACAGGTGTAGTTCACAGAGATGCAGTGCCAGACATCTTCTAGGACATCTTAAAAACACACACAAGAAGTTTCTTCTCAGTATCTCGCATGTCATTCTCTCTCTTCTCTACACATGGCCAGGTCTCTGATATTACTGTGAAAAGGTTCCTTACTGTTTTTTTTTAGCTTTTGAGCTTTCAAACTCTAATTTTTCAGTTTGTTATTAAAACATACTTGAGAACTGACTCTGGGTGGTGAGCACACAATGCAATATATGAATGATGCATTGTAGAAATGTATACTTGAAACCTATATAATTTTACTAACGGATGTCACCCCAATAAATTTAATAAAAATTAAAAATGAAACCAAACCAAACCAAACAACAACAACAAAAAAGCCAAAGTATATGCTTGATCTGGTCCTTCCTTTGCTTTTTAAGGAAACCTTCAGTGGCTTCTCACTCGTCACAAGACACATGCATGTTCCATAGTGTGACATTCAAAGCTAATCTACTCATGAGGGTCTTGTGCAAAACCAGCTTTGTTTTTTTTAAAGATTTTTATTGGGGAATTGGGGGATGGGAACAGTGCTGGGGAATTGGGGGAAGGGGAACAGACAAGTTGCTGTTTTGTTCTTCAGTCTAGTTGTGGAGGA
>NW_017731391.1:711959-726617 GCF_001890085.2 Hipposideros armiger | reverse complement strand
ACCTATTTTGGTACCTCTGTTATGGAAATCACTGTAGAATGCCTTTCATTATGGTTGTAGGTAGATTTGTCTCCCCTGTCTGTTTAATAGATTTTATTAATTTTATAGGTTAGATTAATTTAGTAGATTTTATTAATTCCTGTATATATGCACTCAGTCCACATGCTCTGTTGAATCATATGCTGACATCTGTGGTAGGTACGGAGATCAGACACTTCATCTATGATGAAGTCTCTCATAGTCCAGTGAGGGAGATGACAAGTGTATAGACAATTAAAAAACAGTAGAATAAGAATTGTGACAGAGAAGGGACCACTCGGAGCATAGAGGAGGAACACTTAACTAGACGGAGGGCCTCCATCTATTGATGCTGAAGTCCAACAGGGTTTCATGGAAGGGGGACTTGGCCAGGCACAGAGAGGCAGGCAAGGCTGATGAGATACTGAGCCTTGTTCCCTGGTACTCCCTACAGTTCCAGTGCAGTTCCTTGGGTAGAATGAATGCCTAGTAATTTATAGAGCCAAAATATTGAATTAACAAAATAAGAGTAAATTGTTAAGAATTAGAGACTAATGTTAATAATACCAACTGCTAGTATTTTTGAACTTAGGGTACCAGGCACGATGCCGAAACCTTAAACGATGATCTTATTGAATCCTTACTCTAACTGTAAGAGGCTGGTACTGTTAAGTATTCTCATTTTATGGATAGGGAAACTGAGAGTTAGAGAGGGGAAGTGACTCACTCAAGGCCACACAGCCAAGAATGGAGGACTGGGGATTCTAAATGTAGAAGTTGGACCCTGAAGCTCAAGTTTTAACCCACTATATTATGCAGAAAAATTGACGGGATGTCTTCTGTCACTGATAGATTTATTTGGCAGTTGGTGTGTTAGTTTCTTGTTAATTCTTTATATTCAGTTGTAACAATGATTTAATCTTAGACTATGTCCTGAGGTTACTTCTTTTAGTTTTATGGGAAATGGCTATTTTTATGATGCTTGCTAAAAGCATGTTTAAACAATTTTCCATTAAGTCAGGGGATGTTTTCCCTACTAATATCAGAAGGAACCATTAAATAAAATCCTATAAAGACTTCCTGATAGCAACCTTATGCAATTCCTCTGCATGTAAAAACCCACCCAAGAATTTTAAATCTGGACAGAATTATAGTGCTCCTTTGGCCCAACCCTCTCTTTACACAGATATAACCATAAAATCACAGTATTTTAAATCTAGGAGAGACCTTAGGCATGAGGTGTTCCTACCTCTGTATTTTCCAAGTGAAACAATTGAAGTGCAGAGAGGTGAAGTCCTTTTCTCAAGGTTTCCCAGCCTGTGTAGGCGGAGTCAGGACTAGAACAGTATGTCGGCCTCCAGCCCACTGCTTCGTATGTCACAGATGGAGATATGACCTCAGTGACCTCTGTGCACTGAGGAGGTAGAAGCCATGCCATCCTCATTGTTATAGTTTTAGCATGTAGACGGGAAGCTCAAGCAAAGTGGAATGAAGGACTGACTGCCTGATGCTGGTCACCACGAAGTTAGAATGATGGCTGCAGTGAATGTACCAGTCATGCATGCCTGTCTAGACAGGGCATCTGTTTAATTGGTATATGGTCCACGTGAGAATTTTTTTTCCCTTGGTTTGTCACTTCAGTTTTAAGGATCTAGTGGAAACTTATTTCCTATACTACTTACGTTTGGATTATTTCTTCTCAATTCTAATAACTATATCTTGTTTACTTAGCGATTGTAGGTTTCCTTTCTTGTTTTCCTGTTTTCTGTTTCCAGGGCTTAATAGTAAGGAATTACTTTACCAGGTTTCTCTGGAGACTTATATGGACTCCTCTCAGATTTCTGAAGCAGTTGGGGACTATTTTTATTTCACAATTACCAATGTGAAAATGGAACTTGCATTATTTCCTAATAGCTATTTCACCTTAGTGTTGGCAAAATTAAAAAAAAAAAATTCAGTCTGCACTCAATCCAGCAGCCAGGCTCCAGTAGGAATTCTTTGTAACATGGTCCGTATGTTGAAAAACATGTGTCTTCTTTGAGGATAATTACTAAACGCAATGTTGGTTATACACTGTTTACTATTAAACTTTTCCATTTGTAGTTTAATACTGTTCTAGGAAATGAAATGTAAGTTTAATAAGAATGGCAATTGATGGAACCATATGTCATAAGTTTAATTAATGTTCCTGATAAATGTATTAAAGAAAGGCATGGCTGATGGGTTATAACTGTACTAAACTAAGATGATATGATACCATCTACTCTATAGAAATTTATATTGATCAGGATAAGATTTATAGTTAATCAAAACTATAGTATATTTTTCATTTTCAATTTTTTTAATGAGTCAGAGAACTGTTAGAAGTGTCAATGAAAAGACATGAAAAGGAGATATTACTAGTCTTACCGTTCACAACACTGTAAAGAGATCATGTAGGAAATAAAAGTGCTTTTTATTAATATTCTATGACTTTTACATGTGTAACATAAAAACTATTTGAGGTGGTAGACGTTAATATAGACTTTTTGAGGGTGCCCTTCCCCTTCTTTTTCCCTTTTGTGAAAAATTGTAGACCAAAATGTGTTTTCTTCCTATTGTGAAAATGATATCAATATCCTCTTGGCAAAATGACTTCCACTAAGAAGTTGGCAATGAAGCTACCACAGTGATATTTTGGGAGGCGTTTGCATTGCATTCTGCATTCTGGTGGCTCTTGGCAGACAGGTGGTGCTAAGCACAGATAGGACGATAAGGTAGGTCATTGGCAACATTTTTCTAAGTCGACATTTCTCCTTGGAAGATGATCATTTGAATCCTCTCAAAGTTTAGGCTAAAACTTTGTGATTGCACCTACACGAAGGAGAGCCTCAGCAGGTAGATGGGAAGTGAGCAAGATCAATTAAAGCCACACGCCTCCTGGTCGGTCCTGTGCTGGAAAGGACTTACGTGTGAGCGAGCTTCTCTGTGGTAACTTAAGCTCTGTGAACCAGAAGGTACATTAGTCTCTTAAACTCCTAGGTAATTTTAGTAAATGGGTAAGCATTCATTTAATGCAATATCTTCTTGGCCCAAGAGTTAATGCACCTTCAAAATTGCCTAATTTTGTCCAAAACAGACTTTTGTCTCTTGACGAGAAAAACATGGTTAGGCCTATGATGATTAACCTTTCCCGCTGTCCTGAACTCACCTCGAATTTCTGCTGGACTCATGTGTCTCTGTGGCTTTCTTTTAAAAGCATTGTATTTCAGATTGCCAAATAAAATATAGGATACCCAGGTACACTTGAATATCAGATAAATAGCCAAGAATTTTTTAGCATGATTATATCCCATGTCATATTAAATTAAAAAATTCTTTGTTGTATATCTGAAATTCAGTTTAGCTGGGCATCTTGCAGTTTTATTGGCAAGTCGTAGCCACATTTCCTCATAGTTTACTGTGCTTCTTCCTTCTCTTTCTCTCTTTCTTTCTTTTCTAAAATTTTATTTATTTATTTATTTATTTATTTTTACTGTGTTTCCTTTTTGAAGTCTGAAGTTTATCTTTTATGGCTTCCCCTTGTAGCTAGTACACAGATGCATACCTGTCTTTTCTTAGAAGGGAAGGAGGCAGGCAGATATAGAATTGCACACTTATTTTTTTCATAATTACTGATTATAATTAAGGATCTAGGTTTAAAGTAAACACAGAATGACCTAGCTGTTCATTCTATTACCTGAAAAGATAGATAATTGAAATACAAGGGAAAATATTACAATGTAATATTACACAGTCCAGTACTGCATGAGGAGAAAAATCAAGGAGTAAGATCTAGTAAAAAGAGATTTTGTCCTCAGAATTACTAATTAGGGAGCTTTTGTGAGCAATATAGGGAGTGCTATAGAAATAACACTTTTCTTGGTTGTTTTGGTTATTTCTGTAGCATTACTGGATTTCAGAAAATAGTAGTTTAGAAAAATAATTCTCTTAAATGCTCTTGAAAGTGTGAAAGATCTAGAAGAAAAAGTACAGCTCTTACCTAGATAAAGCATTAAACAGGTCTACACTCCCCACCCCACTCCCACACCTGTTCAGTTTACTGACGTTGGGTTGGCTGAATGATAGCAGAACTTGAGCTTGACCATGGTGACTTGGGAGACAGTGCTGCATAAGGGGTCTCAACCATGACTACAAGTGGGCTTGTAGGGATAGGGTGTGTCCTGGGGGATCTCTATGGCAGGATACAAAGGGGGTTGCAAAGAAATCAAGGTGTGAGGAAGGAGATGCCTGCGAGTCAGTGAGATAAAGAGATGCTCTCATCATCTTCTGGGTATAGGCCAGATAACTGTACATGTGTAATTTCAGGGGGGAAGTTCTCTGAAGTCTTTGGTGAGGCCACGGTGACTGGAGTGTGAGTGAGAATTCCCAAGTCCTCAGAAACATTTACTTTTACTCAGTCCTATCCTAACCCAAGGACACTGAAGAGCTCCCAGAGTCATACTCCAAGGCACAGACAGGAGGGAGAGTTGGAGCAAGGCTGGAAGTGTGTTTCCCAGAGTTCTCTTAGGAAGCTTGTTGCTTTAGGGGGGTGGCACCTGAGGCCACTGGTTGACAGCTGAGAGATTTTTCCCCATTGGGATGTGAGCCAGGTTTGAGCAGAGCCCCAGGGATGGGAAGGTAGTGAGTCAAAGACTGGTTTGGTTGATGGATTGTTTCTGACTTCCTAACATGCTTGCAGAACTATAGCAGAAGAATCAGAAAGGGTATTTCAGAGCTAAATATAAAAAGTTAGAAATACCACCTACAGGTAATAAAGATATCTAATATTGATTTTCCTCTGACCAAGGCCAAGTCTTATAGGAAGATAGAGTAAGTAAGGTAGAGACTGGGAATCTGAGCCCTTACTCCCAGAGATTTCAGGTTGCTTCTGACTTCACTGTCTAGACCAACGGTTCTCAACCTTCCTAATGCCGTGACCCCTTAATACAGTTCCTCATGTTTTGGTGACCCCCAACCATAAAATTATTTTCGTTGCTACTCTATAACTGTAATTTTGCTACTGTTATGAATCATAATGTAAATATCTTTTTGTTTTCCGATGGTCTTAGGTGACCCCTGTGAAAGGGTCGTTCGACCCCCAAAGGGGTTGCAACCCACAGGTTGAGAACCGCTGGTCTAGACAAAACCATCAGATGATACAGTCTAGCAAGTGAAGGACTCTCTAGAGCAGTGGTTCTCAACCTGTGGGGCGTGACCCCTTTGGGGGTCGAATGACCCTTTCACAGGGGTCGCCGGGTACTCATATGTGGGTGTATCTGCATGTGGGCCTGTAGACAGATAGAGGAGCAGTGTCTCGGTTCCTAAGACCATTGAAAATATGTGTTTTCCGATGGTCTTAGGCGATCCCTGTGAAAGGTTGAGAACCGCTGCTCTAGAGACTCCTGTCCAGAAATGAGAAGAAGCTATGCAGATGCAGAGGCTAGAACTTGCTGGCCTGTGCCGGGTGGTCCGAGACACGGATGTTTCCAAAGAGTAACAGAGAAACTCTTTTTGTTTGTCTGTTTTCATTTCATAATATTTATTGATTTCATTTTCAATAGCATATAATTTAAAAAATCATCTGAAAATTTCTCTCAAATAATATCCTTCTAATTTACAATCTTTTTTTGATTGTGCAAATGAACCAAGTCTTTTAAAAACAAATTCTGCCCAATCCTGGGCAGATTTTTAGAGCCCATTCATTCTGGAGAGTGGCTGTGACCTTGGGACCCCAGCTCTGACCCTCTTAGTCGGATGTGTGAGGGGTCAGTAGTTTGAACTTTGGTGGCCACTGCAGTGGCGAGGCAACCAGGCAGGCCTTGCTGATCTGCATCTATTCCTGGGGTTTGGTTTTCAAGAGTGTCACAGTGTTTCAGGGGTGTGGGTGCTGCAGGCTCAGCAGGTAGTTGATGACAGTGACCAGCTGCTTGGTGGAGGGCAGGGTCAGCTTGGGATCTGGAGGGTGTCTTGGCTACTTGAGACTTAGGCTTCATAAAACTTTGCCGATTTTCTGGGCACCACATTGGACCACTGGTCTGAGAAGGAATTCAAATCACTGTTTGGCAGCCTGGTTTTGAGTGACCAATGCAGCCTGTTGATGTGCTTTTACCTCACTCTACTGATGTTGTAAAACCGCCACCTAGGTTCCCTGCATGGCTGACCCAATTTGCCCATTCATTCATTCATTGAACAAATACTTATTGTCCAGCTACTCTGTGCTAGGCACTGTTCTAGGTACTGGGAACAGACCTAGGAACAAGTAAGACAGATCATTGCGAAGGTGACATTTAAGCAAAGATTTGAAATAGGGAAGGGAATGGTACCATGAAGATATCCCAGTGAGAAGTATTTCCGGCTGACGTCACAGCAGTGGAAAGGCCCTGAGGTAGGAGCATGTCTGGAGTGTGTAAGACAGACAGGCCAGAATGACTGGAGTGGAGGAAGAAGTCAGGAGTAGGGAAAGGAGTGTAGGGGTTAGAGAGAGTAGGGCCTTTGTAGGTCATTGTCAGGACTCTGGCTTCTACTCCGACTGAGTTGGAGATCCATAGAGAGTTTTGAACAGATGAACGACCTAATTTGACTTTTTCTTGTGAATAAATACTTTTTATTTTATTTTTTTATTTTCAAACCTTTACAGAAATGAAATAGAATTACGAACCCTCGTGTTCTCATCCCCCAGCTTCCACAATGATTATTTTATTTGTAAATATTTCCACATGCATTTCTAAAGGATGAAGACTGTTTTTAAAACCACAACTCTCTTATTATCATAGTTTAAAAGGTAACATTATTTCTTTAAATATCAAGAATTTGATTTGACAGGCACTTTGGAGGCGGAGCTGATGGGGTTTCCTGACAGTTGTGGTACAGCATGTGAGAGGAAGGGGTCAAGAATTGGGTAGTAGTTAAAATTTTTTCAGCATCATATGGTTATTGGAAGACCACTCTATACATACTTCAAAATAGGTTTTAAAGATTAACATCAGCATCTGACTTCGGAATTTTTAGTTTCTTTCCATCAACATTATTCAATGCCACCAATTCTCCAGCTAGAGAAAATACTGTGATTTCTGTTTTCAAATGAGGAAAAGTGACATAGAGTTACTGACATGTTAAGTACCTTATTCTAAAGTCCCTTAGATAGTGGTTTAGAAAATTCCGGCAAGCTGTGAGCGACTTATCCAAACTTGACATTTCTTTTGCTTGCTTATTCTTGTCTATGGGAAATTTAGGCAGGCAATTGGGCACATATCTGACTAAACTCTCAGGATATATTTTAATTATTTCAAGGGTTTGTCCCATAACTAGTTCCATAGAATCCAATTGATTTACTACATTGAATTCATTTAAATAAATTCAAAAGATTTATTGGCTGCCTCCTCTCTATTTGATATTGCTCAAAAGGATCCCACAGCCTAACAGGCAGGAAACCTGTCTAACCACTCATTTCAACGCAGCGTGAAGGCGGGCAGAGAAGATGTGGGTAAAAGGCGTGGAGACAGCAGACTGGAGAAGCTGAGCCTGAACGCCAAAACCTCTCGTGAGAGCCATAGAGTGTGCAACGCTGGAGGTATTCCACATGTTCCTCCTGTCTGCAGATGACACGATCTGCGAGTATGGTCATTGCGACACCACAGAGTGATCTACTGTGTCTTCTTAGAGGGAAGCAAGACTTTCTTTCGTTGTCGCACCAGCAGCAAAAGAAGAGGTGGTTCATTGAGCTTGCTTCCTGTCGGGTGGATGGGAACGTCAGAGAGGAATAACCCTAAAGACTTCGTTTTAACTTTCACCTCTACCTGAGCCCTTCGTACTTGCCCAGAGGGGCTAACATTTCTGGTCACTGAAGATGCTTAAAAATGTGGCCTAACCGTGGATGAAGTTGCTCTGTGCAAAAGAACCATTTTAAACCATGTTCAGATTGTCTCCTGTCCCAGAATCGCTCATTTGCTTTGGAACTCTTTCCAGCCATGTGTGCTACCTGAGCAGCACCACAGTAGATGAATTATGTTTACTCTGCCTTTGATTTCTCAACTGTATTTTCTTCCGTTCAGGTTTCTGCCTCAGTCATTGTTGATAGAGCTCACTGAACTAAGGAAATGTCAAATATACAGAAGTACTTTCCCCCTTTTCTTTGTCTTTCCATTTCTTGTCTTCCTTCCCTCTAGTTTTTATTTTTTTTCCTTAAGGTTTTCTCATGCCTTGTATGACAGAAGTGGTGTTTTTGTGGGAGAGTCATTTTAGCAGTTAGACACAATAACCATCACTGGAAGCTCCCTCTGATGGAATGGGTGTTTGTCAAACTTACAGGCCGTCCTATCACCTCTTCCCAACTCATCTTTTATGCGTTTTATTAGTCTTGGGAAAGAGTTTCAGAAAATGAGCTATGCACTCATGAGACCCATTGGAGGAATTCTAACTGGCTATAGATGCTATCGTTGGTTGGAGGCATAGGACAGAATCACGGTCACACATTTGTAAAGCTGGAAAGGAATTTAGAAACCGTAGTTAAAACTTCTCACTTTACAAAGAAGAAGCGAGACCAAGAGAGTTTTGGTGACTGACTTAAGCCATGCAGCTGTTCTTGGCCGCTTTTTGCCTAGAACCTAGGAGTCCTGACTCAGTCTAGAACTTTCCCACCACCGTACCCTGCCTCCCTTATTTTATCCTGCAGCAATGTGACCCCTAATGACACAGGCTCCCAAATCATTTTTGTAAGTAAAATTTTCCATTTGCAAATTTGGATATATTTGTGTGGAGGTTTCATGTGATGGCATGTTGTTCTTATCTCTGGGATAGGACCATTAATCGAATGACTTATGGATCACACTCAAAAGCAGACTAGAGGCCAGTGTTGGAGCAGGATTGGTTTTGGCATTTAAGTTCAGCCTGTAGTGCTTTCCCCCCAAGGCTCAAGTCTTCCTCCTTAAGTTGTCTATTTTCCTAGGGTAGAGGATACCATTCTTCTCTTCCTCTGTCCCCCCTCTCCTTACCACTTCTCCTCTTTCTCTTCCCTGTTTGTATTTGTCCTTTGTCCTAGGATGCTCACTCCTTGGTCAGCAGTAAGTAGATGCTTATGCAGTGCTGTGGATTCAATGAATGCATTTCTTAAGATTTCTGCATATGACTAAATTATTATTCTCCTACTATAGTGTCATATTTTCTGTGGAAACTAGGTGAGAAATCAGACTTGTTTTATGAAGGTGTGGTGTCAACCGACAGCTCTCTCTTGACTTACCTCTTGTGTCATCCATATATGCCTTGTTTCTGCCTCTCGCTTTGGGCTTCTTGTCCTCACTGTTCATTAGCACTTACAACAGGTTGGCGCATATTGAGAAAGGAGAGGTGATGAAACTCAAATCAGGTCATCTGGTTACATCTTAGTAACTGATGAAAAATAAAAAGATGTTGACTACATGGGGATTTTAGGGAGCTGTATGCCAGGCTACTCTTGATTCCCATTAGTGTGGAAAATCAACACTAGCTTGTATTTTGGGGTGAAGGTAATTTTCTTAAGTGAGTGGGAAAACCTCTTGACATTTTACAGAGAGCCTCAAGTTTTGAATGTCGAATGCTAATGTTCTTTGTGCATAAAAAATTTTAGAACTCTTGTCTATGAACATTAACGACACATCATTTTCTATTTGTGAGTGAAAATAGATGTTTTCTGTAATCATATTTTTTAGGAAATATTCAAACTTTCATCAAGCCATTCTCCTGTATGACTGTCAGCTCTGTGAACTCTGTTTTCTGGGAACTCAGGAGAGTTTTCAACCCCTGCACTAGAAATTGAATTAGCATTTTCCCCTCAAAAAAGTATTATTGGCCTTGTAATAAATAATTGTAGGCAGTTTCTAATGGGATACTATTTAAGAGTTTAGAGACGAAATCTAAGGTAATGACTTTGTTCCTAGATGTGATATACTCTGTCCGTGGCTTGTGATGTCTTTGGGTGGAGCCCCAAGGGCTCCCTTCTCTGTAGAGAGCCTGGGCCCTGGGGCCAGACTGCCTGAGTCGAGTTACCTAATCTTTCTGTACCTTTTCTAAACCAACTGCTGTTATAATAGTACGGCTGAGAGTCATTTTGAGGCGTAAATGAGTTAATTACATATAAAGCACTTAAAATAGTGCCTGCCACAACTATCAATTTAGTGTGAAAATTTGCTGGCCTCCTCCCCCAACTCCTTTTATCTCCTTGGACCAAGGGTCATGCCGGGTTTTCGAGAAGTCCATGGTTGTGGTCTGAACTTTGGCAGAAGCTGAAATAGCAGCTGTAACTCTCTCTCTAGATAATTTCATGGCTCTGCGTGTATCACCGGTCACTTTTTGGGAGAAGTTTTCTTTTCTACCTCTTAGGGAAGAACATTGTTTGCCTGTGTTTATTTATTTTTTTACATTTTTAATTTTTTTTTCAAGATTTTATTGGGGAATTTGGGAAGGGGAACAGCGAAGTTGTTGTCTTTCACTCTTAGTTGTGAAGGACGCAGTTAGCTCAGCTCCAAGTCTAGTTGCCATCTGGCCGCCTGTCGGCAGCTCAGGGCAGCTCAGCTCAAGGTGCCGTGTTAATCTTAGTTGCGGGTGGGCAAAGTCCATCATCCCATGTGGGAGTCGAACCGGCAACCTTGTCATTAGGAGCTCATGCTCTCACCAGCTGAGCCATCCTGCCACCTGTTGACAGCTCAGCGGCAGCTCAGCTCGGCACAGCTGAACCAGCAACCCTGTTGCTCAGAGCTCACGCTCTTAACCAACTGAGCCACTTGGCTAGCCCTGCCTATGTTTATTAAGGAGAATATACCATAAATACAAATACAAATTATACCCACTGAGTGAATAGTATGAAGCAAGAGATAAACAGATTAAGTTTTCAGATAAGCAGTATAAAGGAGCGAGAGTCTTTAATTTCCAAAAGAGTTGAAAGGACTTATTTTTGTCATTCAGAAAATAATTTTTAACTTGCCAACCCCAGAATTTAACTACCACATGGTTTAGGGGGCTGAGTCATACTGGCCCAGGAATCATGTAACTTGAGCTATTCTAAAAATGAGATTCAGGATTTTTCCTCTCTAGACTGTACCATTTTAGGTCAACTTGTCCATTCTTTTTAAGAACATCTATTTACTGCTATGAAAAATAAATAGGGATTATATTAAAATCCAAGTACAAAATTGCATAGAGAGTAGAAATACCCAGGTCTCGTCATATGCACGAACCAGCTATAGCTTTATGCCCATTTAAATAGTGATATTTAAAGCAGAGAGAGGTACACAAAAAATACATTCACATTGATTTGTGTGTTGGTACACGTGGGCATCATCAATTTACTTCTCATCATCTTAATACAGCATTCTGTTATTGGTCAGCTGTGCCTCTTGCAAAGATTTTCTTAATTCTTTATTGATTAGTTTATCTAATAAGTATTTATTAGATACTTTCTGTGTGCAAAGCACCATACCAGGTGCTTTGGGGTGATAAAAAATATATACTTAGAATATAGTTCCTATATTCTTTTTTCTTTTTTAAGATTATTTTGGGGAATTGGGGAGGGGAACAGCATTGGGGAATCGGGGAAGGGGAACAGACAAGTTGCTGTCCTTTTGTTCTTCAGTCTAGTTGTGGAGGACGTCGCTTCACTGGCCCATGTTGGTATTATCATTGCGCTCTTCCTGGGTGAGGCAGATTGGTCGCCGGTCATTGGATGGCCACTCACGGTGACTCTTGGCAGCTCACACCGGCTGCCGGCCACTCATGCTGGCTGCTGGCCACTCATGGTAGCTCACGGCAGCCCACTGCAGCCCCACTGCAGCCTATGCCGTCGCCGACCACTCATGGCAGCCCAGCTCCAGGTCGAGCTGTTGCTCACCATCTTAGCTGTAGAGGGCGCAGTGTCACTGGCCCTCATATGGGATCTGAACAGGGGCCCTGCTGCTCAGAGCTGGCGTCCCAAACCAACTCCTAACCAACGCGCCACTCGGGCCGGCCCGTAGTTCCTATACTCTTGAAAAGCCAATGTCCTAGTTAGGAGAGCAAGACGTACAACAGGGAACATATAATTTTACTCATTCAATAATTGACTATTGAATACTTACTATTGATCAGTACTGTGCTGGGAACTGGGAAGCAAGTGACTATAATAGGATCTCTTTCTTGGAGACTCACAGTGAACACATATGATGATGAGGAGGATTCCAGAATAGTCTATATGGGAGGTTCTGGGATCACATGTTGATTCTGTTGAGAAAGTCTACCCAGGAAGTGGTCCCCAGGAAGGGGGCATTTTTCACTCAGATTTTTGCCTTTTGTCTGAGATAGGAAACGGTGTGGGCGAAGGACTGGGGATGGACTAGCTTGATCAGGGAAGGGTGAGACTTAAAATTAACCATCATGGGGAGGGATAGAGTTGAAAATGGGTCAGTGGCTGGTCACAGTGGCTGTGCTAAGGAACCTGAACTTCTCCCCTAGGCCGAGGGAGGGGTCCTAGTCTGAAGTCTGTTGGGGAGACCATTCATGGGCTTCAGGAGGCCCATGAATACGCCAAGGTTTTAAGCAAAATCTGCATATCTGTCAATAAGGTATTTTCCTGGGGCCTACCATCCAACGAAGATGAAGAAGCCTTATCATAGATGTTGAGGTGACACGAGGGATTGCAAATAAAGGTCCACTTTGCATGGTGGAACCTTGTTCTTGCTGCCGTGTGGAGAAGAGGTTTGCGATGTGGGGTGTGCAGGCATGGAGCTGGGAAGGTTGTGGAGAAGACTCACACATCTGTGAAGTCATTCAGATGGCAAATATCTATTAACCACTGAACTGTGTGTCATGCTGTGCTGAGCCTGAGCTGGGAGACCATGGTAAGTAAGTAAGGCAGCCACAGTCCCTGCCACAGTGGAGGCTATGGCGTGTGGGGTCAGACAGATAATTAAACAGAGCACAACCACTGCATGTTGGTCCACTGCATCAATCATTTATTTATGCACTTGTTTATTCAAACATTATTTCTATGCTAGGCTCTCTTCAGAGTGCTGGGGGAAGGAAGCTGATATTTCAATGGAGAAGACACACAATAAAATAAACAAATTAAAATGTTAGATTTCAGTAGCGGTGAAATCTATAAAAAAACAACCCAAAAAACAAGTCAGTATCAGAGGGTGGAATGTGATAGGGAGACTACTTTATAAAAGTCAGGCAAGGCTCTTGAGAAGGTGAGAAACCCTGCCTGGCGTGGGGCAGCAAGTCAGAGAGAAGGTTGCTGAGGTGTGGAAGTACTTGGTGTTTGTGGAGCCAGCAGCCAACAGTACTTGGAACTCCCACAGTGAGGGAGAGAAGGAGGGCGGGGTGTTGAGGTTGAGTGACAGACAAGGCACTGATCATGCTGGACCTTTGAGTTTTATTCCTGATGTCGTGAGAAGCTGCTGAGGGTTTTGAATTAGGGAGTATGACTCTAACTCCAGTGTGTGTGTGTGTGTGTGTGTGTGTGTGTGTGTGTGTGTTTAGTACACCACCAAGCAATTCACTCAATTCTGACACTACCTTCTTGGAGATAACGTCAGACCTCACAAATTAAAAGCTCAGTCCTACGAGACTGTCCTCCACTTCAGATGCCAATCACAAGCCCTGTGCTTCTGACTCACTGGCTATAAATCAGAGGTTCCCACAAGGCCCACTTTGAGTTTGAATAATTTGCTAGAGTGACTCACAGAACTCAGAGAACCATTTACTTACTAGATCGCCATTTCATTATAAAACGGTATAATTCAGGAACAGCCAGATAGAAGAGATGCAGAGGGAAAGGTGTGGGGTAGACATACAGAGTTTCCATGCCCTCTCCAGGTGAGACGCTCTTCCCAAATCCCCATGTGTTTATCCACCGGAAGCTCTCTGCACCCCCTCCTTCTGGTTTTTCTATGGAGGCTTCATTACATAGACATGATTGATTAAATCATTGGCCATTGGAGATTCAGTCAACCTCCAGCCTCTTTCTCCTCCCTGGAAATCAGGGGGTGGGACTGAAAGTTGCAATCTTCCATTCCTGGTTAGTTCCCCTGTTAACCAGCCCCAGTTCCCGTCCTTACTGATGGTCCATAAGTCACCTTATTAACATAACAAGAGACATCTTTGTCTCTCTCCTCACTTAGGAAATTCCAAGTGTCTTAGGAGCTCCCTGCAAGAAACAGGGATAAAGACTAAATATATGGTTCTTATTATAAATCAAGATATCACAGGGAGTGAAACGACCTCTACTACAAGAGGAAGAGGTCAGGGTACATCTAACCAGCGCATGAAGGTCAGCAAAGTTCCATGAAGGAAATTAAGTTTAAGCTGGAACTGGAAGATAAATAGGACTTATTCAGGGGCAAGGAAGTGTGTTCCAGGAAGAGAGAAGAGCGTTCTTTTTTTTTTTTTTTAAGATTTTTATTGGGGTATTGGGGGGAAGGGAACAGTGCTGGGGAATTGGGGGAAGGGGAACAGACAAATTGCTGTCGTTTTGTTCCTCAGTCTAGTTGTGGAGGACGTCGCCCCACTGGCCCAAGTTGGCACCATCATCGCGCGCTTCCCGGGCGAGGCAGATCAGTCGCCGGCTTCTGGACGGCCGCTCACTGCGGCTGCTGGCCACTCATGCTGGCTGCT
>NW_017731391.1:657392-711032 GCF_001890085.2 Hipposideros armiger | reverse complement strand
TCTCTCTCTCTCTCTCTCTCTCTCTCTCTCTCTCTCTCTCTCTCTCTCTCTCCATATATACATACATATATTTACTTGTCCTTTAGTTCCAAATCTATTAAAGTTTTAGCACTGCAGACAACTTCAGACAGGCATATTTTCCACCTTGCAGTGATTATTCAGAAAGCAAACAGACTTACTATCACTGCATAGTATAGACAGATCTCTGTTTGTGGAAGCCATCTTTACCAGCGACACTGCCCAAATTCAGGTTTTCCTGTTAGACTGCTATAGTAGTGTATCAATAAGTCTGTCACCTCCAGTCTTCCTCCCCAAGTCCTTCCTTTAGGCTGCTACTAAGGGTAAGCTAACCCCAGCTGGATGCCTTATGGCCATCTATGTTGATGATTTTTTTAAACTTGAGATCTCCTGGTTTGTAACTCCACTAAAAGTGTAGGCAGAAATTTGAGAGTGTATTTATGTTTCCTAGAAATGTTAGTTTCAGAGTTTTCACTGTATTCTAAAACAGGTCCAGGACTCTCCCCGCTAACCCTGAAAAGGTAATGATCCACAGAGATGGGCAATGAGCAGTTATTGAAAGACCAAAGTTGTACAATATTTCATAATGATTCTTTTGGCACGGCTGGCAGGATGAGTTTGAGGAATGATGGGAGACAGGAGTAATTCAGAAATGGAGTATTGATCTCTCAGGCAAGAATGATGAAAACAAAGAATGCAAAGAAGGATAGCCATAATGTTTTGAAGAAAAAATTGATGGAATTTCATGGTGGATTAGATGTAGGAGGTAACATTTAGCAAATATTTATGAAGGACCCACGGTGTGTCCGTTAAAATTGAGAGCAAATGAGACATGGTCCCTGTCTTCATGGAATTTCCTATTTACCAGGGGAAACATATATTTGTCAATAATTACTCAAGCCTAGCACTGGAGATTTTGGCAAGTGCCACGAAAAGACGGCGTAGGGAACTTGGAGTGTACATAACTTTGGATTTGGTGAGCGAGCCTCATAAAGTTATACCACTAGCTGTTAATTACACCACATTTCTAGGGAGTGGACATCTGTTGGTTCTTTCGATTTGGCTGTGCAAAAAATAATTTCCTCTAGAGACCAAGGCTTTCAAAATGAAAAAAAAAATGCTTGGCTAATCAAGGGAATATGCTTTTGGATGGCTGGTACCAAGATTTATGATTAGAAAAACAAATGTATTCGATTATGTTGAGCTTGAAACTTGTCCTTTGATTAAATGAAAACCTTGGCAAATACATTTTTATTGTGCTCTGTTTTTACTTGGTCCAAGAGAGCTCACTGTCTGGACCCAATATGAATGCCTTCAGACATCTCTGTTAGTTATACTGAAAATGTAATATCAGCGGGACATCCATTTGGAAATATTTAGTCGTCAACTGATGTAATGAAAATGGAACTTAATCTAGTCAGTTGCGTTTCCAGTTTCCATAGGTGCAGTGGTGTTGTGTTTGTTATCTGATCTCTCAAACTCTGTCATCATTATCCCTGACATGACTTGTTTCTTAGCCACTTGTGTGCCTCAAAGTTGCAATGTGTTAAGTCACTGATACAAATATCTCTCCATTTCTCGCTTAAGCTTCTGCCCTTAGTTCTTTTTAGAGGATCTGTAAAGGTATCTGTAAGGCTGAAAAACATCTATTCTCTTAATACATAGCTTGGTAAACTAGTGAACTTCTTACCTGAGTCTTATGAGAAAGTGCCCTGGATGAAAAGCTATAAAGGTTTGGTGACAATTCAGTGAGAAAGGGATAAGGATTTTGCAAAGAGGGAAATGTTATTGAAATATGGCTGAAGAATTAGTTAGATCTTCACTTAGAATAAAGGGATAAGGGTGTGGCTTGGGTTTCTGAAGCCTCTTATTAGGAAGGCAGGATCTGAAGACATTTAGAACATGAAAATGACAGTAGTTAATATGGCCCCATAAAAATAAGGAGAAACCAAAGGGCCTCTGAGGCTGGGTGACAGAAAGAAAAGATTACCCTACACATGACATAAGTACTTTCTACCAAAGAAATGTGAAGCAAAAGGAGCCAGGTATGTGACAGGTGCAGTCAGGTAAGGCCCGGTAGAGGAAGAGATGAACCTGAGATCCCCAAAGGCTCATCCACGGGAACTGATCACAGATTGGGTCCTGACCCACCCTTGTGACTTGGTCTGAGTCCAGACATGGACACCTCCCACTCTGTTCCTTTCCACTGCAGATTATGAGGCCAAATTAGTCTGCATTCTGAGGACACAGTTACCTGTCTGGAGGCAGTTGTACCAAATTAGCTTGGCCTAGGAGGTACGTAAGACAACACGAGCACATCTCAAGGTACTCCATGGCTTTGCAGCCTGTGAGAAGATCTCATCTGCCTTTTAGCTTGATCTGGATGATGTTCTTCATGACATCCCACTTTGGGAGTCTTCACAGAGCAGGTCTGGGCCAGAGTGATAACTGACGATGCCACATATATGAATTCCCAAGTTGGATAAAAAAGTTGCTTTCTGGAGAGGAAATATGGCCTGTGTACTTTCTCCCTCCTGTTTTTGGATACCTTCTGGTTTTGTACTCTCTGTCTACAGTGCAATTTTAGTATTCTAGGGCCATTTCAAAGATAAAACGAAGATGAAAGTTATTTTGCTGACAGCACACATCTCTATTAGATCTGGGGAAAAAAGGCTCTTCTATTACATCTTTTACCAATACTTAAAAAAAATTCCCATATTCTATTTTGTATTGGTGTAGTCGTTAATTAATTAATTTGATATCAGTATTTATTGAGACCCTATTCTAAAAAAAAAGAGAGACCGTATCCTGGATGTGGTACTGTGCTACTTTGCTCTAAACACTTGGGGTTCCATAGATGAATAACGCACAAGGAATTTAGCAGACAGCAACCAAGACAGGAATGTACAATTGAAGGCATAAGGTAGTAAGTTGCAGGAGAGAAGAAAAGCCTGCCATTCACTTCAAAATAGGGATAAATTGTTTAAAGTGTGTGGGGATTATGAGTGGCTGGTGAGAAAGGATTTCATGCAAAAGGAGACCTTAAATTTCAGTAATCGCCTCACAAAGCCATTAAGGTGGCTACTGTTTAAAAAACAAACAAACAAACAAAAAAACAGGTAATACATGTTGGGAAGGATGCAGAGAAACCAGAGCCCTTGCAAATGGGGAAGTAAAATGGTGTAGCCACTATGGAAAACAATATGGCAGTTCCTCCAAAAATTAAAAATATAATTGCCCTTATGGTACAGTCATTTTACTTCAAGCCATTTTCAAAAGAATTGAAAGCTGGGTCTCACAGACATATTCGAACATCCATGTTCATAGTAGTATTATTCACAATAGCCAAAGATGTAAGCAACCTAAGTCCATTGATAGATAAACGAATAAACAAAATGTGGTCTGTACATACAATGGAGTATCATTCAGCCTTAAAATGAAAGGGAATTCTGACATATACAACATGGATGAACTCTGAAGACATTATGCAAAGTGAAATAAATCACAAGAAGACAAACACTGTATAATTCCACTTACATGAGGGACCTAGAATAGTGAAATACATAGAAATAGAAAGTACAATGGTGGTTGCCAGGGACTTTGGGCAGGAAGAGATGAGGAAAAAGAGGAGTTGGTTTTTAATGGGTATAGAGACTCAGTTTTGTGAGATGGAAAAGCACTAGAGATTGGTTGCACACCAATGTGAATATTCTTAATGTTACTGAACTGTACACTGAAAAGTGGTTACGATGATAAGTTTTGTTATGTTTATCTTAACCATAATTTTAAAAAATGTAGTATTTTATTGTATAGGGATGAGTGGAGGATACCCGATACCTTGAAACTTTTGCCAATGCATATACTATTCATTCATTCATTCATTCATTCATTCATTCATTCAACAACCATGTCCTGAATACCTACTATGTTCTGGGCACTGAGCTGGTTACATGCTTGCTAATCACCCCACCCCCATCCCCAAAGGCACTAAGCTTTTATAGTTAAGTATTCACAGCTGCTTCCTACTGACTTGAATCGTGCATAAGGTATTAGTAAACAAACAGTAAAAAGATATGAGGTGGATTGGGGTGAGGGGTGGGGAGTTTCATCACAGTGTAGTGAGGAAATGGAAAGGCATGGGAAACAGAATATGAGCTAGATGTGGAAAAGGCGAGCCAGCGCTCTCTAAGGATATTAAAAAATAAAGAATTTCTATTCGAGGCTGCCAACCTAAGAGCTAAGTAATTTGGAATGGAAGCAAATGGCAAAGTCAGATGCACTCACCCCAAGGAGCCAGTATTTTGTGAGTATTATGGCCCGTGTAGCTTGAGTGCCACTGCCACAAAAATGTGGACAATATTAATGAGTGAGAAAGGCAGAGAAGGGTTATAAAACGTGAGCTAGAAAGAAAGACAGGGCTTACGAGGTGAAGTCAGTGAGGCCTGGTTCCTAGGGTGGGGACTGGAAGCAGGAAGCATGACTTTCCCTAACCAAGAGACCCTGGAATTCACTATTTCTTCCTAGGTTTTCTTTTTTTAATCTCATAAGAACCGTCATGCCATCTATCCTTCCAACATCTTTCTACTTCTCTTGCTCCCTCTCTCTTTTTTTTTCCTCCCTATACACCCTGGAACACTCTGTTTATTTAAATATATAGTGAGTGCCAGCTATATCCCAGGCACTGTGCTGGGCTCTGGTCATGTACCTCCGGTCCTCTTACCGCATCTTTACTCAGTGGTGCATTGCAAATCCTGGATTGATATACTTGCTGTTCTTGTACCTGGTTAGATGAGAGAGGCAAACTTAGTTTCATCTACTACTTTCTTTACCTTTTTCTCCCGTTCTTCGAGGTGTATTTGTTGAGGTTGTTCCTTCTTCCGATGTTTTTAATCCCGACTGCTCTACATTCCCTTCTGGGTACCCTCAGCCATTCCCTCTCTACTGGCCCATTCCCTTCAGTCTAATGAGACCTCCTTAAGTCTCTTGAGTCCTAAAAATCCTTATTGGTCTTTATATTCTTCAGTGACCACCTTAACCCTTTCTCTTCCAATTCTCACCCAAGCTTTCAAAGGAATGGCCTCCACTCATTTTCATTTTCTCACATTCCATGCACTTTCCCACCAGCTGGGTTTTTGGCTCATACCCACACTCTCTACTGAAACGCCTTGCTAAGTGTCCTTTTTGTCAAAACCAACTTTCTTTAATCAGTCCTTGCTTTATTGGACTTCTGTGCCCCGTTTGGCACTGTTAGTCATTTTCTCCATCTTAAGCTTTCTACTTCCTTAAAACTTTTTACTTCCCTATTTCCTTGGCTATCTCAGAACTTTCTGGCTATTAATTCTCAATTTTCTTTCTGGGATGTGCTTCCTTCGTGAAATCTTTGAAGACTGGCGTAATCATCTGTGTTCTCCTGCCCTTTCACTCTACATGTCCTTACAGAGGGGTATTTAGAATTGAATAGTATCCTCAATTATAGTTGAGTTATAAAAACTGATATCCAGGGTTTCCTGGTAACAATGATATACAAAACTGAGTTATCTCTCTATGTGTTCTATGTTGTTCTTTAGTTCATCTGAGTTTCAAATGCCCCAGCTGTTTTGTGCTTTGTCTCTATTTCCTGAAGACCCTTAGTGTGGTCCAGACTTGGAGTGAACTTTGGTTTCTAATGATTCTGAGTTAATTGGGAATTCCTGAAAGAAATGAATACGTCTGTTATAAACCAGCTAATTTCATTTTGTCATTGTCTAGATAATATATTCTGGCGTCGCCAGTCCATTTTCTGAGCAAGTTTGCAATAAACAATTTCCCCTCAAGGTTAATATAATAGGCAAACACCTTTTGCTGTGACAGACGGTAAAAGGTAATGAAAGATTAGCTTACATTATGATTCATTATTTCAAAATGTCAGAATAGAGTGGATCTGATGCATCTTCCAAGCCTCTTGTTCTTTAGAGGAGAGTGCATGTTTTGCTTTTCTAATGTCAATGGATTCACTGTTTTGTGTTTCTCTCCCTCCCTCCCTCTCTCTCTCTCTCTCTCTCTCTCTCTCTCTCTCTCTCTCTCTCTCTCNTCTCTCTCTCTCTCTCTCCCCAGGCCAAATGCAGATAATCGACGCCAGGGTGGCAGAGAGAGATTGTCCAGTGCCAGTGAAAAGGGGAACATGGCCGTGGACTCTGCCAAGGAGACTCGCTACTGCGCAGTGTGCAATGACTATGCCTCAGGCTACCATTATGGCGTCTGGTCCTGTGAGGGCTGTAAGGCCTTCTTCAAGAGAAGTATTCAAGGTAATAGTGTGTTGAAAATGACAGATTCTATTTTTGATCCTGAGAGGGGAAGCGACAGAGGAAGGAAGGCACATATGATCAAGCTACTTGTATAAAACACCGAACCCCAGTAGGTCCACTAGTATCGTCGGTAGAAACATGGAGAAGAGATAGGAACTCAGGAGAAGGAGTTGGCAGATGCCAGGGCAGTTGTGGCTGGGGAATTACACTTCCTCCATTTGGCAAGATCCAAACCATCTTGAGCACCTTGACAGGAAGAGGGTTTTAACAACTGGGTCTCAGAGATGTTGTCTGTGCCCCGACTGAGAGATAGCAAGTGGATATTTATGTGTTGCTGGCAATGAAGCTTACATGATACAGTGCGATAATAATTGTCTATACATAATTGCCTCTCCACCTTAGCTTTTCCAGATGAGTATTCTGTCCTGATCTTTCCTCCAGACCAATTCTACTTGAACTTGTTCTTCTCTTGCTCTTCTTTGCATCATGTTGTCTCGATGGATGACATGACCTTTTGCTAAAATGAGAAGACCCAGTAACTGGCAACTTGTAATAGGGTCAAGTACCTATTTGTACTGTACCAAACAGTTATTAAGTATCCACCTTAACATTTCATCTGCCCCATCTGCCTTGATCCTTTTCTTGTGTATAGTTTTCCAAGTATAGCTTCTTTGATATGTTGCCAGCTGCATTTTATTTCTGTTCCAGGAGTGCTTACATTGTTGCATTATAGAAGATGCCTTGGGGGAAACATCAATCACTTTTACCACCTAAAATATCTTTGCTAAGGATCCTTTGTTTAGCAGGAACTGAGACAGGTCTGAGCAGTTTAGGCTAATTGAATCACTTTTTGTCTTCATAGTGGAGCATTTCTTACTGTTCTTCCTTGATCTTTTCAGCTTAAGCAAAGTTTAGTATATAAGTATTACAAATATTTCTGATGGAGTTTTTGTAGAAATACAGGCTTAAGTAACTTGTAACCAGAATCTACTAAATTAATAGATACTGACTGAAGAAGTGATTCTCATGGACTTTCTGCTGCCCTGATATGGAATGAAAGTTGGGGGATGACACACGCTATTTATTTTTCCTTCCATTGCCAGTGAGATGGATGTTTTAAAAGGTTGTTTTTATCTAATAGAGTAATATTAAATATTAGATAACTTGAGGTCAACCTGGTCCATTTTGAAAGCATTTTTTTGGACAATTATTATTTTTAACATCTTTTAGAAATCTATTGTAAGACTTGGACATTTTTGTTGGATTTTAATAAAAATGATGTTCTCTGATCTGAAAGTAAATTTTTGTTTATATATAAACAAAAATTTGTTTTGTTTATATATAAACAAAAGTTTGTTTATATATAAACAAATATATGTAAATGTATATACATATACTTATTTATATTTATATATATATAAATACACATGTATATAAAATACACATGTGTGTATAGCAACATACATTATTTAATTTTACTAGCTGATACTATCTTAATTTAGGAAAATGATATTTATATTTTGGTTTAGGTTAGTATAAGCCCTTAAAGGTCTTTTGATGGTCATGTTTATTTGTAGTTTAACTATTTATTTGATTTTATATAATCTAAAATACCATTGTTTTCTCTAAGCATTTAATCTGGTAGTGAGAAATCATTTGACAGAGGTAGAGTTAGTAGATAGGTTCACCTAAAAACTTGGGCAAGTCATTTATCTGACACTGAGTTCCCACTTCAGGATAAATGACCCTGAAGTGCAGCAGTCAGCAAGGTTTACCTGCCAAGGACCTGATAGTAAGTGTTTTAGTCTTCGCAAGTCTTTGTTGGTAGGTACTCAACTCGAGCAATGTGGGCTGCAAAAAGTCATCAGCAATATGTGAATAAGTGGTGTGTGACAATAAAACTTTATATACAAAAACAGGCAACTGACCAGAACTGGCCAGTGGGCCATAATATGCTCACCCTTGATTTAGTGTATGGAAAGGGAATACATGGTTTCAAAATCTAATGTTTTGATTATTTGATTATTCATGTTTATTGAGAACTTACTCTGGATCTGTGCTAGATGTTCTGAGTGAAGTCAAAATATGTGTAAGATACAATCTATAATCCCACAAAATTTAGAATTTATTCTGGAAATTTACAGGAGGTGGCAAAGGTACTTGTTCTTATGATATACTTAGAGAGTAATTCAGTATAAAGTGCTACTGTAAGATAAAGATAAGGAAAAGAATAGGTGACTATAAGAAAAGAAAATATTGTCAGTTATATATGGAAAATTACTGAGAGTAAAGGTAGAAATAACCCTCCTCCTAGTAATAATAGCATATGAAAATAATATTAAATTATTTTCATCATATTTATGCATCATTTAGGAGGGTACTATATAACTTCACATCAAACTTAGTATTTTCTCTAAGAATTAAGGCATCAGAACAGAAAGCACAGAAAAAAATTTATAAAAAATTAATGAAGGAAATGTGAATTTGTAAAAATAAATATGTTCTTGGTATGACATTAACTCAATTTCAAATATTTAAAAAAATTTCTGCTTACTCTTTCATAGGTAAAAAAAAATATATATATATATATATATATATATATATATATATATATATATATATATGATCTCCATCTTGTATATACAGAGCAAACAGTAGGATTTCACTGTACTATAAATTGTACTATATAAAATTGCACTATATAAATTGCATAGAAATGAATTTCTACCTGGCTTCAGAAACTTTTTATTTATCATGGTATGAAGTCACTTAAATGAGATGACTATTAAGTCCAAAATTCTAGAAGAAGCCTAGAAACAAAGCAGAGCTATTAATTTTAAGAGATAGGGAGGGACCGTCACATGATTATATTCACTAATTCAATTATTTGTTCATTGATTGCCTCTACTAGGCAAAGCACTATGCAAGCCCTTAGAGATACAATTATAGGAAAGACATGGTCCTTACCCTCATAGAGCTTATACAGTAGTGAAGAAAGATGGACAAATAAACTGTCAATTAAGTGTGACAAGTGCCAAGATGAGGGTGAGTGCAGGGTCTTATAGGAGCCCAAACTTCACTCAGTCACGGTGGCGTGGAGTCAGGGCCTGAGAAGTTTTCTTGATTTAAAATTAGGTTGGGAAGGTGAGCCACGTGAGAAAAACAAAGGCAGAGGGAACGTGCATTCAGTCGTAAGAATGAGCCCACGAGCCAAGTCCAGTTTGGGGCACTATGCGAATAAAAATTAACAAAAAATCATTTGCCATTAGATTAAAAATAAAAGATATTCCTAGGCTGTGTTTATTCTCAGACTATATATGAAACAAAGTAATTTATTTCCTTTCTACTTTAATGGTGTTTCCATGTATTTGATTTACTTGTGTATATAAAAGGGAAATACCAGAGCAAGTTTAATGGTTTCCAGTCCCATTTTCCCATCACAGCCTTGATAACTTGCATCTAAAAAGTTTTACTGAACTTCTTTGGCTCCTTATAAATCACACTGCCTTTCAAGCCTATTTAAGGACAGTGAAGGGTCTGACATGCAGGTAGAAAGATCTGAAGATGCTGTAACTCTCCCTGTTTTTCTTGTTACTTAAGAAAAGAGCTAGAAATGAGTATCCATCAGATTACTCTAGTGCTCTAAGTGGTTTAGTTGAAGAGGTAAAGTGTTTGACTTGAAAGCATACAAATTTTCATCCACTACTTGGTATACAAACTTGATTGCTCAAGAAATTGAGTAATGGCCTCCAGTCGAACACACCTTATTTTCTTTTAAAGCAATGTCAAGGATGCTACTTAAGGCAGGGGGTGAAATTGGATATTCTGTGAATTTATTAATCATTGCAGTTGGAGTAGCCGTGTTTCTTAAGATGTGCTGTGGGCAGAGACTCTTGGATGAGTTATATAAGCAGATTTGGTTATAGGTTCAGCAGCCAGGTACTACCTTTGAGTATTATTCCAAGAAAAAAGGATTCCATTGAGCTCACTGCTTCTCTTACATATTATTTCAAATGGTCATGAGGCACAGTGGAGGCTCAGACATTATCCATATACCCCTAGCTATGCTGCCACTTCACATTCTCTCTCTAAGGCCATGTATGTAGAAGACATGTTTCAGGGTAGGGTCTGGTTACAGTTTAACATAGTGGGGACCGTAAGTCCAACAAGGATAACTGACAGCCTGATCAACCAGCCCTTAGAAAGCATCAGGGTGAGGCAGTCCAGCACCCTGGATAGCTCCTTCAACAGCTGCAGAGGGTAAGCAGAGACTTATTTTCTGAAGAACCTTAGGCTTCTTTAGCTGGCACCATCCGCTTTGTAGAGCTCTATTAACAGAGAATTTAGCTCTTTTGTGCTGAGGGACTCATCCTTGATCACCCCCAAATAATTAGTTTTTACGTTTACTTTCCTGTTTTTAGCCGCCTTTCTGGCTTGATAGGTTCACCCATGCGAGGAAAAGGCAAGAGGATGGGGAGGAACGGAGGTTGCACTCTTGTTATGTAACTATTTTATCTCCGGAGTCCTTTCAGAGATATGGCTCAAAGTTGAGCTCCTGGCAATATAAACACACAAAAATACTAAATCTTTGGTTTCCATATTCCACGCTTTCCCCTCTACAGCCCAGTCTCCATGCAGTGGCAGGAGAGATCTTTTGGCTGTATTCATCAGGTCATATAGTCTTGCACTTAAAACTCTCACTGCACTGAAAGTCCAGATTCCTTCCTATGGCTTAAGACACTCTCCATGTTCTCAGTCTGCTTACTTCTTCCACCAGTCACGAATCCGACTGCAGCAGCCTTCTTTCTCTTCCCCCAACATAAGAGCCTTCCTCAGGACCTTAGCACATGTGGTTTCTCCTTTCCCTTTGCTTGAAACACCCAGATCTTTACTTTGCTGGCTTCTTGTCATTCAGATCTCTGCCCAAGGTCACTTTCTCAGAGACGTCTTCCCTAATCACTCTACCAAAAGTAACCCTATAAACCTTTGCCCCTACGTTCTCTATATTGTATCACCCTGACCACCTCTTCATATTCCTGCCCAACCTTGGATGTAAGCGGAGTGAGAGCTGAGTTAAGGTCTGGGTCTGCTTTGTTGGTTGTAATAGCTCCAGTGCCTCTAGTCATGTGGGGCACATCTCTGTTAATTAGAATATGGCGAGAGGTCCAAAGAATAGAAAACCTGCTCAAGGACCTCAGAGAAGGGAGGAATTTCACTGGGCAAGGCTAGCATGAGAAGTGTTAATGCAAGTGGTACACTTGCTATAGGCCTGGAAAGAAATGGAGGATTTTCATAGGCAATAAGAAGTTTGGAAAAGAATTCTAGAAATGTGAGAGAGTGTAAACCACAATATGCTCAGTGGAAATTGAGTAAATCAGTCATGAAAGAACAGATAGCTGATTTTGCTCTGTCTGCTTCTTTATTTCCCCTCTTCAGCTTTTAAAAGTGGGCATTCCCCAGTGTCTGCAATCTCTGATCCTTTCATTTTCTCATTTCTTTCTCTTCCCAGTTTCCTAAATAATCTCATACATATCTGTCTATGGGTTCAATTGTGTCCTCCCCAAAAATATGTTGAAGTCCTAACCCCCAGCACCTCAGAATGTGACCTATTTGGAAATAGGGTCATTGCAGATGTGATTAGTGAAGCGGCGGTCACACTGGAGTAGGGTGGGCTCTTAATCCAATATGACTGGTGTCCTTATGAGAAGAGGACACAGACAGGGAGGAGAATGCCGTGATGATGGAGAAACTGGAGTGATGCATCCACAAGTCAAGGATCACCAACATTGCTGGCAAATGTCAGAGGCTAGACGGAGGCAAGGAAGAGAGTACAGACTATAGAGGGATCGCGGCCCATTGACACCTCGACTGCAGACTTTTAGCCTCCAGGACTGTGAGACAATACTTTATGTTGTCTTAAGTTACTCATTGTGGTACTTTCTTTGTTAGGGAAGCCCTAAGGAACAATATTTTAGACCTAAAGTATTATAGCTGCGTAATTGTCTCCCAGATCTAGCTCCAGCCCCAACCTTTTTTTTTTTCTAAGTGGCTCCTGTGTGTCTCCATCTGACACAAGTTACTTCTCCTCCTGAAGGCTGTTTATACCATTTCCCTCTCCATCCCCTCAAGACATCCACACTAAACACCTTGGAGTTAGCGATCTTCCTCTTCTCACTTCGCATCCCTGCTGTTTCCCATTAGAACTATTGTGCAGGTCTATCGAGTCTCTCTCTTAAATGCCTATTCATCCCATTGCTTAGTGTTAGCCCCATTCACTTTCACCAGATTCATTCAGTAATTTAATTTTTCCTGTTGTCATCTCCTGCATTTAAGCCGTTGGCTTCATTTGTTTTTCCTTCTCCCACACCATTCTGCACACTGTCAGTCTATTAACTTTCTTAAGGCAAATCACAGATCATGTCAACACTTGGTACAGAACCCTTCAGTGACTTCCCTGACCCCCGGAATAACCCTTAGACAAGCCTTGCTCTAGCCTGTCTTTCCAGTTGTTTTAGTCACTGTTTCTTGTTTGGAAGCAGACGCTGCAGACTGAACTACTCGCTGTTACTCAAATGCAACCCTTCCATTGCTTTGCTGGGAATTCCTTTCCCGATGTCCCTGTACCATTTCTTCTGATCCTAGTCAAAAGTGACTGTCATCAAACCTTCTCTGGCGTTAATGTGGAAGTTCTATCTTTCCTGCGGTCCTCTGTACTATTACACTTTGTTCCCGTGGCCTAGCAGTGCAGGTGTTTGTAGATAGATACCTGTGGCTTTCTCTAACTGACTGTGAGCGTCTCAAAGGCAAGGCCGAAATCAAGGCTTCATATTATAGGAGTCACTCAATGAGTAAATAAATGGATGAAAGGCAGGGTAGGATCAGTTTGCTTTAGGCAACACAAAACTGTTACATTTTTTTCAATCATGGGAGAGACAGGACAAAACAGCCTTTAAGGCTATCCTGCCAGGGGCATATGGGAAAGAGCAAAGGAGGGGGAGAATAGAAGCATAAAGACTAATTTGGCTGATATTTAAATATCTCAGACAAACGAAATATATGGACATTTTTGTATTTGTGAAATGCGGAAAAAAAAGAATAAAATGAAGGATATTATGAGGAAAGAATCTACATGGTTTTAAGATGATTCAGTACAGGATATCTAGAAAAGAAAGGATTTATAGAAGTTCAAAAACAGGGAGAATGATGCTATCATCACCTGAACTGGAAAAATCAGGAGGAAGGCCAGTGAGAGGGGGCACGGGTGAGAGCGATTCCAGATGTGCTGAGTTTGAGATGACAGTTGGGTATCAAGGTAGAATCATCCTGCAAATTATCCGGCAGCTACAGAAACACAATCAGCACTCTGCTGACGGCTGGGGGAGGGGAGTGTGGAATCAATTTCCTCAATTAGTTTTAAAGAAATTGGTGGAAAAAAATGGTTTAAAATACTTCCTGGAGGTTGTCCATTATTAGTAATGGAGGAGTAGCTCCAAAATCTTCCCCTGGACTCTTGTGATAATACTTATAAGAATTCCCTGGATCTTACCAAAACCTGAGAAGAAATGCTCTGCTTATTCAAAGTGTATGTTTAAGATCCTTCTAAACAGGACAGTCACAAATTAGCCCAACAGAGCCAAACACTAGTCTCTTGGAACTTACATGTATTCTGACCACTGCACTGTACATCTGAAGCTGCCGTTGAATAATATTATATGTCAACCATAATTTAATACATATATAGTCATGAGGTGTGGAGTATAATGTGGGAATGGAGTCAATGGAACTGTAATAGATATGTATGATATCAGAGCATGAGGGGAGGGGGGTTGTCACTTTGTGAGGGGTGAAAAGGATAACTGTTGAATTGTTTTGTATACCTGAAACATAATAATAATAATAATAATAATAATAATAATAATAATAATAATAAAGAGAACTTGTTGGCACTAACACATTAAACTGTAGAAATAGTAAATTGTAAGAGCAAATATAAGGATTTTTATGATTTTCAAAAAAAAGCAAGCTTTTTTTTTCCCCCTCAAATTATTCATACTGCGGAAGTCCACAGACATCTTCTCTGACCCAGAGCTTGCCTAATTATTCTACTTCTATTTTTACTCTCCATCTTGTGGAAACATGCATGTCGTGTAACAGAAATAAGACGAGGCCGAAAGACAGAAAAGCTTTACTGTGTACACCTGTGATCTACCATGTAATTTTCACAAGAAAGCATTTACAATGAAAATTTTAATTTATTTTTAATATCTTATTTATTTATTTATTTTTGTTATATATTAATTTCAGGTGTACAAAACAACATAATGATGAGACATTTATACCCCTCACAAAGTGATAACTCACCCCCCAGTCTACCTCCCCTCTGACATCGTATGTAGCTGTTACAATACCGTTGACTATATTCCCCATGCTGTACTTTACACCCGTGACTACACACACACACACACACACACACACACACACACACACACACGGTGCCAAAAATGTATACACATTTTAAGAAAGGAAAAAACTATTAAAATTATAATACTCAACATATACCAATAACAGAAGATGAATACAAGTCACGTTTGACTTTCTGCAATTGCAAGAGGTGCTCAAAGTGGTTACCATCCATCAGTGTCCAGACACTTCTGATTACGGAGAAATACTGATTGAGCAACATTGACCAAAATGTCCACTTACGTACATTTTTGTGGCACCCCTGGTATATATGCACACGTATATTTAATTATAGTCGAAATTCAATATTATTCTTCTTCAGCTTCTGATGTACAGCACAGTGGTCAGGCATCCACACAATCTATAAAGTGATCCCCCCGTAAGTCCAGTGCCCATCTGGCACCCTACATGATCTTTACAACATTATTGACTATATTCCCCATACTGCACTTCACATCCCAGTGAGTATTTTGTGACTACCAATTTGCACTTTCCAATCCCTTCCCCTTCTCCCCCATCCCCCAAACTCCCCTCCCATCTAGCAACCATCAGTTTTTTCACTGTATCTCTGAGTCTATTTATAGTGAAACTTTTTAAAAGAAAGGTAAATTTGGTAAATGTGCTAGATGTTTGGCTCCTCGTTCTCATCAAAGAAAACACAATGCACCACCTTGAAATTCAAGACCCAAAAACCTCCTTCTGTGTAAGAATGCCATCCCCAGTACCAATGTTAGGTGCTTATTACTCTTTAATGCTCCAGTACTAAACTTAGATGTGTGTGTAGACATGCATGCTTACATTTGAAGAAGGGCTCTGCAAAATAAAATCATAGTCTTTCCACCTGTGAAATGACATGGTTTTTTTTTTTTTTCCTTTAGCCAAATAATCTTTATCTTGGAGATAATTAAGACAAAATTCATCTAACAAATAAAATCAGTATATAACCCTTATTTCTTGGCAGCGCTTATGGACACAGCTGAAGCTTTCAGTGGTCTTTAAAAACCATGGCAACAAATGCCTTTGAAGGGTAAGCAAAGGTTCCAAATGTTTTTAATCACTAGTGTTTTTTTAAGCTACCACTTCAAGCATTCTTCTTCATTTTTTGTTCATTTGATTGAAATTAAATTTCCAATTTCCCTACAAAGTGCTACTGTCCCCGCCATGTCATTGACTACTTCCATTAAAGTGGCAGAATTTGAGCCCATATATAGAGCTTAAGTTTATTAACAACTCCATTAGAAAGCCCCATTTATGAATGGTAATAATTTCGTACAAAAATTAGAGATAGCCTTTAATGGGCACATTTTCAAAGGGCACCATCTAGTCCTCAAAATTATGTGGGGACTCTGTTTTTACAAAACCTGCCAATGGTGGCCCATGGCCTAATCTTGCTGAAATGTCTCTCTCCTCCCTAGAAAGATGCTGTCAATACCTTTAAAATGCTACATCTCTTTAAGGAGAATGGCCTGTTTCTCTGATATTCATTCAGAGAAAAGGGTGCTTTGAGATGTAGGCTGCTCACTTCTGAACTATATATGATGCTTTACTATTTCACCACTATGTATATAGGCTACACCACATGGTAGACTGCTTGCCTAGCTTTTTAACTGAAAAAAACTGAAAAATAACATGCAAGAAAATCTATTTCATAAATCTATTGTCAACTTTGTAAAACTTGGTTTTTTTTTTTGCTATGTTCATTCTCCACTCACATGTGAGTTATAAAGCAGATCTGATATTTTTAAAGGGAAGAGATGCATTATTTGAGAAAGAAAGAATACTGTGGAGAAAGTATTTCTGTTATTGTCTCCTCATTTTCATCTTCCTTTAGCTGAAATAAAAAGACATTTTAGGGGCGGCCAAGTGGCGCATTAGTTAAGAGTTGGCTTGGGATGCCAGCTCTGAGCAGCAGGCCCTGGTTCGGATCCCACATGAGGGCCAGTGACGCTGCGCCCTCTACAGCTAAGATGGTGAACAACAGCTCGACCTGGAGCTGGGCTGCTGTAAGTCACCGGTGACGGCATAGGCTACAGTCCCTGCTGCAGTGGGCTGCCATGAGCTACCATGAGTGGCTGGCAGCCAGCATGTGCTGCCAAAAGCTGTCGTGAGCGGCTGTCCTGTCGTCCTGTGTCCGGCCACCGATCTGCCTCACCCGGGAAGAGCGCAATGGTAATACCAACGTGGGCCAGTGAAGCGACGTCCTCCACAACTAGACTGAAGAACAAAACGACAGCAACTTGTCTGTTCCCCTTCCCCCAATTCCCCAATAAAATCTTTAAAAAACAACAACAGACATTTTATCTTTTCAGTTACTATAAAGGAACAACAAAGAAACCATCTTAATTATTAAATTGTATTTTTTCTCTGCAATAGGTACCATTCTCTATTTTCTTTGAGAAAGGATATATGAATTTTAAATTTTATCCAAATTATTATCATCTTTATCTGGTTTATTTGGCAGTTTCAGAATCATGGATTAGGAAGCAGGGAGTGAATGAGTAGAAAAACTCTGAAATCATCACCTGGGGCTGGGTGGCTAGATTACATTTATAATGATGAGGGTTTTTTTTTTGCAATCGAAATCTAAGCACAATGATTTAAAAGACTGGCTGTACCACTTGAGTGTAACTCATTAAGCGATGTGCATAATATTTTCCTTATACACCAGAGAAGATAAATTACAGTTCTTAAGATAATCAGACTTCGTAATTATTTTGCTCCTTTGACACTTCAGAGTGACTAATAAAGGAATTCATTTGAAAGATATAAAAAAGTGCCTTTGCCACTACTCTTAAACAGTTCATGGTGGTATAGTATAGTCACCGTGGAGATGGTTTTCCTCTGTATTTTATTTTATTTTTTTCTGATTGCTAGCATGCTCATCCCCCTGAGTACACCTTCCTGTTCCCCACTTCCTGCCTGCAGACCAATCTCATCCTTGCCGTCCTCTCTATCACATTGTACCTGGTCCCTTGCACTGACCTCCGTTGTTCTCAAGCCAATTTGCTCCATGTCCTCATCAACCCCTCATGGATTTGTTTGTCCTCATGCCATTCTCTCCCCATCTTACCATCCAACGGGACTTCTAAGGAGTGTCTTTTTTTTTTTTTGACAACCCAACTATTGATCTATTAGGGCAGAAAATCAGAAGCATTACATCAAATAATTTCCCTATTTATTTTTTCCTCTACTTATCTCAAGTTCTTTCTTCCTTCCTTTCTTTCTTTCTTTCTTTCTTTCTTTCTTTCTTTCTATTAGTTTCAGGGGTACAAAACAATATAATAGTTATACATTTCACCCCGTACAGAATGATAACCGCCTCCCTTAATCTGTTGCCCCTCTGCATCATATATATCTATTACAATTCCATTGACTGTATTCCCTATGCTGTACTCCATATCCCATGACTATATATATACATATATACATATATATATATATTAATTATAGTTGACATACAGCATTATTCCGCTTCAGCTTGAGGTGTACAGTGCAGTGGTCAGGCATCTACCTCTCTTTCACCAGACTCAATTCTTGTTTTCCTGTTTGCACTGTCCTTAACACATGTGTACACATTTACAGATCTCCCTGTACAAGTTCCCTACAGCCTCTCAAAGAGGGCTATCTCTTTGAGCTCAGGAACTTAAAACAGGTTTTTTTTTTGTTTTTTTTTCATGCAACAGATATTGATTGAATGTCATTTTATTGTAACACTGGCAGAAATGCAAATCCCAAAATCCAATTAAAGATTTGGCTTATACACCAATGGAAAGGTTGCGACAATACCTATTAAAACCATAGGAGAGTTAAACTCATCTAATGGGACAAAGGGGTATTTCAGAAGGTAATGTTATGAGTTGAGAAGAGGGAACAGGTATAGTGCTCAGGGGTAAACTTGAAGACGTTATGGAGGAGATGGTGTTTAAATTGATATCTGTCCCGAGGACCAGGCGGAGAGTTCCTCTTCGTAAGCATCCCGTGATTTGTTTTTAGTAGTTGCTGCTTACTTCTGTATGTTCAATACTGTAGAACATCATCTAGCATCTTAGCAGAGTGTGGTTTTCTTTATTACTCATGATATATTTTTAAAAACATATTCATGTGTATATTTGTGACGCTATCAGTAGCAGTAAGTCTATTATTTATCCAGAAGTTAATACTCTGTTTGTTTGTAGGATGTGAGTGATATTCTAGTTGAATTTATTTTTGAAGTTGGGGATTGATGTTAAAAAAAATCTAAGCATCTTTCTCTGTAGTAATATATTAGTAATTAGCTATTATGGAGGTAAATGTATTTGATATTCCATATGGAAGAAACTAGTTGATCCCGAGCTAAGATATATCTAGGTAGGCTCAGCTTAGACGTCATAATTTTTATGTTTACAATTTTCTTGATTTTTTTTCCTGGTTTTAATTTTATGAGACATTTATGAAAGGCTGTTTTATAAAATGGCTAGAGACTTATGCTTCCAAGAGTTGACATAAACTTTCCCATAATGTGAATCATTAGTAGAAGATAAACTTAAATGCATCCTTTAATTTTTAAAATGTGGCAGTAAACCTTATCTCAGAGAAGGAAGAAAATGGTTTGGGTAGCTTTTATCAATTACAATACAGGGTGTTTGGAAGATTTCAATCCCCCTACCCTTAATTCTCTCTGCATAACCTTTATCTTAAAGTTGGTACTAGTGATGCAATTGGTGTAATTGCATCACTAGTACCAACTATTGATGTGAGATAACAGCGATATGTGAATTTAGATCACAGGAATGGGCTTCTTTCACACTGCCAACTGTTCTGGCTGTGTTCCTTGCTGACTTACTGTAAACGCAAGGCAGGAGCAGAAGGAACAAGCTGTGTGCTAGCTCGCCTTTGGGGCTGAGGTGCCCTGTTCCCTTTTTCTGCTTTTATTCTCACATCACCTACTGAACCAAATAAGGATGGCAGAGCCACAATCCCTGATTTGGGATCTATTTTTTCTAGATATACAAGTACTGTTAAGGGGCCTGTGTACCATTTACTGCTTATAAAATGCTTCTTAGGTGGCCACTTTTTCTGAATATAAGACAGGGGAAAGAGTTTGAGTTTGAGTCAAAGGTTTCTTGTAAACATTTCTGTGTGTGTGTGTGTGTATTCACGTATACATGCACTCATAGATACATACATAAATATACATACTGACACACATATGTGGATACAGGGAAAGAAGTATGTACAAACTTAGGAATATGCACTGTAAAATATTAACAGTGACCATCCCTGAGTGACAGAATTATGACTACATTCTATTTTTTTGCCTATCTACATTTTTAATTTTTCCACAATAAGAATCTTTTAGGGCCGGCCGAGTGGCTTGTTGGTTAAGAACTGGCTTGGGATGCCAGAGGGCCCTGGTTCAGATCCCACATATGAGGGCCAGTGACACTGCCCTCTTCAGCTAAGATGATGAACAACAGCTCGACCTGGAGCTGGGCTGCCGTGAGTCACTGGCAACAGCATAGGCTGCAGTCCCCTGCTTCAGTGGGCTGCCATAAGCTACTGTGTGTAGCCAGCAGCCAGCGTGAGCAGCCGTCCAGAGGCCGGCGACTGACCTGCCTCGCCTGGGAAGAGAGCAATGATGGTGCCAACTTGGGCTGGTGAAGCAACATCCTCCACAACTAGACTGAAGAACAAACCAACAGCAACTTGTCCGTTCCCCTTCCCCCACTTCCCCAGCGCTGTTCCCCTCCCCCAATTCCCCAATAAAATCTTAAAAAAATCTTTTACTTGTGTAGTAAGAACACTATTTTAATATCCATGTTGCAATGAACTAATTTCACACTTGTATTTCCTGTACTCTCTGCTCAGCAGAGAAACATTGTTGTGTCCAGCAAATCTTCATACATGATTTTCAAAACGTCTTTCTTCTGTGTTTGCAAGAGGACACGTTTGCACTCAGATGCAGCTTTCATTTTCTTATTCATGAGCCCAGGTGAAACTGCATCCAGTGGGCATGATGTAGCCAAGGCCAAGAAAGTGGTATTTCTTCTGAGTGGCTGAGAAACTGTAGCAGAGGAAGCGAAAGGCTGTGTTAGTGACACCACTAGGAGTCTAGGTCTTTAGAGCAGGTGGCCTGACTAGCAAGGATGAAATGTTCGGCCCAACAGCGATTGTTTTCCCTTAGCACACATCCCAGCAAGGAAGAGCAGCCTTGTGGGAGGGACTTGGGTGTTGTCAGTCATTGACTGCAGTTGCACAGTAATAGACCTGGAACCTTGTTGAATGAGGGATTGCAATCCCAATGTCAACGGGTAGCAACTCCTAACTTCCTCTTCCTATGTCTGAAAGCCCCACAACATAAAAGTCTCTCTTCTATTCCCAAAGGATGTCCTCAGTCAATCAAAGTCTTAACATTAGTCATTCAACAGGACTATTATGAGTAAGAGTTTTCCAGCTTTGCCTTGAATACGGCGGGACAACCACGGAAATTTTTGAAACTTTGAGTTGGAATGTGGTTTTTATTGTTTGTTTGTTTTGTTTTGTTTTGTTTTCTCTCGATGTCTTAGCCTTTTGGCTAAGGCACTGGACTATGCATTAGACTAGCATTTCCCAGGCCTTTGAAGAATAAGGGTAACTTTGAAAGGGGATAAAATTTGAATATGTGACAATGGTTGTAGTGGTCCTCAGAGTCCACTGGTTGAGACATCACATCCTGACAACAAGCTTTCATGGAGGAGCGGCGCTTCCAAATGCATTGCATCTTCTGTTGGCCGTGAGGGCTGCACACAGATCAAGAACATGTTGCGCACATGGACTGCACACATGGGTTGATGAGGCTGCGACAGTACTTGATCCTCACCTTGATTGTCTGCCCGTTGCCATAACCGCCTCTGCCAGTTGCAACAAAAGCGATGGGTGACATTAACTCTAGCCATTCATTCTGCTCCTGCTTCTTCATATAGAAATTTCATATTTTTTCCGTTCTGGAAATAGTTGGATGAAAAGGGTAGGAAAGCCATCTTGAAGCAACTGGAAAAATGGAAAACAGAGAGTTACCTTTCACTGGAAGGTACTAATCACTGTAAGGGTTCTTTTTGTTTGTTTGTTTTTATAAAAATTAAGTCTATACCTTTAAGAAGACCTTGGGGTAGGAAACGTCCCAGGGACAGGAGCTCATGCTCTGGTCATCTGGGATAAATGGTCTGAAGTCCCGGGAGTTCTGAGCTCTGCATTGGTGGCTCCTGGCTTTCCCAGGTCAAGGGCAGTGGCATAGGGCATTTTTTAGTGTAACGTGCCCTTAGGGAGAGCTGTTTCTTCCCGCCTGGGAGCAGACACAGGGTATTTTGTTGCATTTACTCTTAGAAACATAAAAAAGGGTGTTTCGGCAATTTCCTTTTCAGAGATATTAAATTTTTCTCACTAGACTCTGATAATGACAGAGCTCCTTTATCCAAATTAATTTTAGTTTGTGAGGTCATTCAGTTTTCTTGATAAAAAGGCTTTTATTTCACCTCTTTGAGAAGGGAGCTCTTTCAAAATGCTACTATTACTGCTACTACTACTGGACTAGTTTCTTTGCTCTTGTGTAGTTCGCATGCATGTAGTGAAGTATGTTGCAGTCAAGAAACCATTGAACTAGACCAGGTAAGGGGTGAAGAAAGTGGAATGGAACTGGGGGCCAATAAAGGGTCACGGATGTGCAGCTGGTGTGGGGTGCCCTCACCGTGCGGAAAGGCCGCTTTGCTGAAGGAGAAGCAGCAGCAGCTGATTCGGAAGTCCAACTGGCAGTGATTCACAACAGATTGGATTTTGATGGCGAGGAAGGGGACGTTTCCAGAAAAACAGTGATGTTGATGCTTGAATTTTTTTTGTTTTTTTGTATGATGTGTTTGGACCCCTGAGCATTAGGACTAGGGACTGAATTTGAGATGTGTCCTGCCCCAGCCCCTTGCCTCTGATCCATTCCTGTGTGTTTTTACTACTTTATCTGTGAATTAATATATTACTTTCAATTGCCTCATTTTTTTCCCCTAAGGAGTTTTGCTTTGAATTTTAAATAGAAACAAGGCCACAGTCACACCTCGTCTTGTGCTATCTTGTTTAGGACGACTCTTTTGCTTAAAACTATAACTGGATTAGGGATTGCTATGACTTATAGTCCATGGTCTGAAGTCATTTAAATACTTCCTAGTATATTTGGAATGAAAGGACTGGAAATGAAAGACTGAATCATTTACCAAGAAATTTCAGGTCAGCTTGATTGAGTTCCACAAGGCTTAGTGGAGATTTGTTCCTTACTTCAAAATTGTTTTAGTTACCAATTAAGTGAGATGAACTATTATAAAAAGGCATATGAGTCAGGTTACAGTGGCATTCATCTAAGAAAATCTTTACAGGAGTAGACATTATGGGACTATCTGCTTTGTATCTGCCAATATGGCAGCAGATCCAGAAGAAGTCAGAAAAACAGCATTCATGTTCATTAACTTTTCCTTTCTTTCTCCTATTTTTGTCAACTTTCATGACTTATGATATAGACAATAGACCAACTATTCTTTGCCCTCAGTGTATTTTTTGCGTCTTTAATCTGGATCATATTTTGTTACAATTTATAAAATGTACCTAATAAACATGATTATTGCATGAGGAGTTGCTTTACAAATTACGCATTGCTGCAGGAATATTAGTTATCATGATTATACTTATCAACTGTGTTGTCTTACAAAAAGTATTTCACGTGTTAGTTAGGGCTTCTTGTTTTGAGTGACTTCAATCAATTCGAACTAGCTTTGGGGTGGAGGAGTGGGCTGGGGAATGAATTTTGGTGGAAGAACTCTTGAGTGTCTTGGCTAACTACAAACATGGCCGACTTCAGCGCCCACGGGCCCAGCAACTCAGAGCCTATCAGGATCCTAGCCTTTCCGCTTCCTCTCTGTGTGCCAGCTTCATGCTTTCTGTAAACCTGCATTTTCCCTAAGGTGGGAAGAATGGCTGGCAATAGCTGCCAAGCCTCACATCCTGTGACACTCTTCCAGTTAGCAAATATTAAGGAAGGACTCTGATTGGCTCAGCTTTGGTCAGGCACACACCCTTGAACCAACTGACTGTTGTCCTGAGGCAGAGTCACATTGCAAAGGTGACCCTGGGGCCTCAACCTGTGTAGGGAGCTGTTCCAGAGAAGAAAACAGCATTGTGAGCCAAGCACCCCCATTGCTGTCTACTATACCAGATTTCTCCAGTCTTCCAGTTCCTCAAGTATAAATGGTGCAGTGACTCTTACCTTGCTAGAGGGATGTTGTGATTAGAGGTCATCCTTAGCCTACCGCGGGGACTCTGTAAAGAGTCATTGTCATAATTATAATACCACCAATTGGCTCTATCAAGTTTCCTCTAGGATAGCTTTTTGCTCTGAAGCTAAGTAGAGCAAATACCTTAACATTTCACTATTTTGCTTTTAAATCAATCTTTACTCCTTACTTCTGAAACATAGATTCCTTTTTCCCCCCTCATAACCAGCCCCTGAAATTAGTTAACATTTCTGCTACAGAACCAAAAGAAGAGAGTCAGAGTTTTGTCCACTTCTCTGAAAGTGGACGTTCACGGCGTATGTATGCTTCTTTACCTTGCTAAGAATGCCCAGCTTTGGAAAGCAGAGATAGTGGATCTTTGGGTCTCTGAAAATGTCAAGTATATAGCTTCTTGCATATAGCAGAGGCTCAAAATTCTTTGAATGAATGAATTTTCTTCAATTGTTTTTACTGCTACATCACTTCCTTTTGTAAAAATTTTAATAGTTTTTCCTTACTTAAAATACAGTTTAAAAAAAGAACAAATGTAGTATTTGACTTGCATAGTTTAGGGTTAGAGGCAAATATTTTTTAAATTAAAACTTGGATGTATACATTATTGGAGTAGACTTTATCTTATGGTTTGGATGAGTCTAAATAGTTCATTTTTAATCCTGCTGTGTCTTTGATAATGACACCAAAGAATATAATCTCTTTCTAAGAGAGGATTCCCAAAGAGTGGGCTTTGCTTCCACACTAACCTAGCATTCTGTAGTAAATTAGAAAAAAATACACAAAAAAACCACTTTATAATAACCTTTATAATTGCCACTTCAAAATGGAAATTTGGAATGGCATGGAATTATTAATCAGTGGAAAGAGAGTAGATTTCCAAAAGGTAATTATACCAAATGTAACACTTGAAATACATTCTGTTAAATAAAATATAGGCCCCCTTTCCTGTTCTCATTTGTAAGTAGCTAAGATAATTCAGGTTGCTTGAATCAGGAATCAGGGACAGGTTGGCTTAATAGCTTTGGGCTAACTCCTGACTAGAGATGACATTTGTCTTTTAATTTCTTGGGTAGGAGAGGCAGCCACATTCACATTAAGGCCCAGAAGTAAATTATTAGTCTAGTTTAGCTCTTGTCATAAAAGCATGTTATGACTCTCTCACATTCCTGGACAGTTGGGCTGTAATTCTCGGTTGTTTAAAAAGGTGTTTGAATGTGTTTTGTTAAGAGGCTTGAATAAATGGCTATTTTTCTTACAATTTTGCTTGCTTTTTCAAGTGTTCACATAGTTTCCAGGTCTGACAGCTAGCCTTATGCTGACTGGAGTGAATTTTTTGGATAGGACGAAGTGTTTTGGATGTTTTACACTTGACTGCATAAATATAGCCTAGCAAGTTATATGATTTTAAGAGAATTACTTAAGGGCGGAAAGGATTGCTTAGCTACTAAGAAAATGATAGCTTATAGATTTGTTTGAGGGTATTGTTATTTAGGTGCTGTCCTTACAAATTTGAGCTCTGCCGACCTGGAGGTTTAGTATCTGGTGGTTAACATTTAATGAATCCTTGCCCTACCAGGCTCTATGTTACAGGCTTTATATGCATTATCTCATTTAATCCTCCACAAAATCCTGGAATTCAGCACTATAATTACTCTCATACAGATGAGGAAATGAGGTGTGTGAGGAACAAAGCCAGTACGGAACCCAGCCAGGCGGACAATGAAGCCCGTTGCGTTGTGCCGCCCTCACCGAGGGGTGGGACGCTCCTCAAAGGGGCAGTGAACGTGAGGCCTGCCGCCTGACCATAGCTGGCTTCTTGTCCCACTGGGCAAGGAAAGAGGAACACAGAGCTGGCTGGAGTTAGTCCTGCTCGCCAAGGGGAAATGCGGCTGCTACCATGCCTTGGGCAGAGCCTGGACACCCCGTGTGCCTCCTTATGTGCTACCAGGCCTAAGATAAAGCGTAGTGATGGGCCCTCAAAGATGAAGTTTTGAGTCAGTGGAAAGCAAGGGGTGCCCGGCCCGGCTGGCCGGGAGGAGATTCACAGATGCACAGGACGACAGTGTGATGGGAGCAGAAACACATTGGAGCCTCTGCCTGTGGTTTGGGTTTCTGCTGCTTGTTCTTTGCTACAGTAGCTGAAGATTGAAAAACATAGCTCACATGTAGCCTTTTTCCTATTCTTTATGTCAAAAATGTGGTAGTTTTCTCTTGCTTAACCAGGTTCTTGTGGTTAAGTTTATTGCCTCATCTGTGGATTGCAGGGTAGAGAGAAATAACCACTGGATGGGCTGGCTGGAGCTGAACCAGAAAAGAAATGAAGATTATTGGTTAGAAATTTTGAAAATGTATTATTAAAAAAGAAGCAACAACGAAGACACATGGTTAAATGTCAAATAGCACAAGATGGTACATGATGAAAAAAGTTAAGGACTTTTTGTCCCATGCTAAAATCCACACTTCTAGAGAGATAAACCTGTTAAGGATTTCTTCCAAAAATTACATACATACATATATATATATATAATATATATAATATATATATATATATATATATATATATATATATATATATATATAATATATACACACACATACACATACGCTTGCACACACATATGTATATTTTGGTACCATAAGTGGTATTATTCTCTGTCTAGCTTTCCTCACTGAATAATGTATAGTGGAGATTTTTCCATATTTTTCAATGGTTCTATATTAGTCCATAGTAATATCTTCTATTGGCACAAAGTTTTATGGATGACCAAGCATTTATATATATTGTCTCTCTGGGCCTCATAGTAGCCACTAGGGAGGTATCAGAAGGCCCGGAGTGGTTTCCTGGTTCACCCAGGATCGCATGGAGCCTGGGATTCCAACACGAGTCCAGTGTTCCTAGCACGTGACATTCCCTAAATATGCCTGTATTCCTTCCACTTAGCGCAGTGACCACAGATGGAGGTAACCGCTCTGGAAGCAGTAAAAAAAAATCGCCAACCTGGCACCCCAAGAAGCCAGACAAAGGAAATGTAGACCTCAGAAAAGTGAGACCAGAGACTAATCGAAACTGAGAATGCGAATGGGCCCTCGGCGTCAGCGGATCTTTCCCTTTCCTTTACAGATGAAGACCTGGGGCCAAGACATCCAAGAGCTTGCTCAGGCCACACAGTTAGGTCATTTTCTTTCCTAAGGCTGCTTCTGGAGAGGGGAGGAAAAGGAGACTCTAGATTTTTCCAGGCTCTCTAGTTCTCGTCAGCTAGAATGGGATGCGGACAAGCACATAGACTGAGAAACCCGAACACCCTTGAGAAATGGGAAGGTGCCTTCCCAGCACAGAGAGGTGGTCGGTCTGAGACGATGCCCCTCGAGGCCGTCTGACCACATAGACTTGAGCTGTCTGGGTGCCCAGGCAGTGTGGATTTTAATGCCACTTCTGGCTCCCCGCCTTCATTTACTGAGGACCTAATGGTCACACAGCTCTTCTCCGGGCTACAGGCTACTGCAGATGTGTCAAAGAAACTGTCCCCAACCGCGAGGACTATAGAACACATGAGATTATCTATGCTACTTTGAGTTAAATTGATTGTGCAAATAAGTACACGTAAATACAAAACAACTCTCCTCATGCATAGGTTTTGTTTTGTTTTATCAAACAACTGTCCTGTAAAGGTTCACTGGCAGTGCAGTGAATGAAAACCAGGATTCATTGATTTTGACTTGTTATTCAAGCTGAGAAAGTAGAATGGTGGTTATTCTGAGTCTGACAGACTATCAGTTGGTTTATTCCCGCATTTTTGAAGTGGACTTAAATTAAAAAAAAAAAAAGACTGAAAGCTCATGTATTAAAATGTGCTAGGGGAGGCCTCTGACCATTGGATCAGAAGCCCCTGCCTCTTCTTTCATTACTTTTACCAGGATACCTGGGAAGAATTCACTTAGGGAGTTATTATATTATGGAGGGCCCTGGATGATGGGTGAAACCCCTTATTCAGTGGTTAGATGGTCCAAAGCCTACAAGGGAATATTCAGGAGTGGCTACTTGAGGGACGTTCATTTTCCACACCACAGATCTTAGTAAACACGGTCTTTCCCACTCTCTCATAAAGCACCACTATATCCCAGTAAGCAGGAGGGGGCGCCCAGTGCACTGAAGTGGTTCTCGGAACCCAAGGCGAGAAGCTCAGCTCTGCTCGGGGTCTCTGATCGCCAGACCATTTTCCTCTTATTTGTTTCTTCAACTTTGGACAAGGCCAGTTTGAAACTGCTTCTACTGCTTTTGGACACCAGTGTTTAGACTTTAAATCAGTCCAAGTAGGAAGAAAGTTTGGAGAAGCCTCTGGAAACAATTAAATGGAGCAGAGGGGAGGGGTCTAGAGGTGAGCTGAAGGCTGCCTGGCATTGAACTAAACACATCAGTTGCCACACTGCTCTCCTGTGTTTGATGCTTGCAACTATTGTCCCAGAAGCAGCAATTTCAGAAAGTCCTTTCCTGGGCTGGGGAACAGCACTTGCTTTCTTGGTGAGCCATGAGAGGTATTCTTGAAAGCAGTTCATTGTTCGGGTATTATGAGATGGTGGTCACTGATTGCATTATGTTTTCTTTTATTGCAGCTGTTGGTTTGATCCAGTGCCAGGTGCTTAAAACAAGTGTGGTTTTGCAGCTGGTAAGCAAGGCTGGACAAGGACAGGGATCATATCGTTACCCCGGCCAAGATTTTTAACAGACTGGGGTCTGACGAGGGCAAAAGGATAAAGGATTCCCTCTTTACTTCATTTTCATGTAGAAAAAGAAACTTTTCAGGACAATTCAAGGATACTTCCTAGAATTCCTTTATTCTTTTTTTTTCCTTTGAAGATATACTTAGATGCAAATAATAGTTTTGTTTCACTTAAAAATGAAGGTCAAATGCCAGGTGAAGGTGGTGGTTGTCACTGATAAGATATGCTAGAATTGACCAGCTATGAAAATATAATTTGGGATGCATTATTAAAGCAGGCTGTTTTTATTTGTATGCCACTATATACACATGTGGTTGTGAAATAGTTCAAACCATGGCACTCTGAATGTCCTCACTGGATTTTTAGGAATGTCTTCACTGAGACAGCCAAATTCTGGTTCATTTGGTTTGGCTCATTGCGTTGGCTGTAAATCAGAGACTCTTCGCTTTAATATCTGAGTCAAAATTTATTTCCAAACATAATACTACAGTTGTTCTTTCACAGAATGCACATGTATTCACTTCTTCAATACCTTGCTTTCTACTTTCTCTTTCTCTGTCTCATGCTAGAATGTGCTGAAAGGTTTTGATAATGTTAAGTCATAAGCTACTGATGAATGTGTTTTTCAGGTGGTTCATCTCTCATTTATTTAACTATGGGAGTGGTAGTTTCTGGAAATAGTTTTATTGCTTCTGAAATGCCCTCCCAATGAGAAGATACAGTAATTATATCAAGGAATTATATTTTTATTACAGTATAACAGTATTTGGGCGTTCTGGTTCAGTAGTGATGGAGTTCTTTCCATCTCACTAAGCCTTGTTCCTGTAGGAACAAGGACTTCAGAATGAGACAGCCTTGGATTTTCATCATGGCTCTGCCATCTATTAGCTGACCAGCCTTGAGCCAGTTAATCAATCTCTTTTTTTTTTTTTATTTTTATTTTTTTATATAAACCAAATAAATTTTTTTTTTAAATTTATTTATTTATTGTTAGTTTCAGGTGTACAGAACAATGCAATAGTTACCCTTTTCACCCTCACAATAATCAATCTCTTGAGGTCTCAGTTTCTGCTCCTATAACATGGGAATTACAGCAACCTAACTCGTTAATCATGATGCTTAGATGAGGTAAAGGGCTAACGTCACCTCACATGGCACTGGTCCACGGGAAAGTCCTGGCCAGTACCCCTAGTGAGCTCGGGAGCCCAGTCCCACAGAAGGAAATCTGTACAGGCCAATGAAGGTGAACAACTTTCACGCCTTCTCCTGCCTGACTTCAGCTAGGTGCTCCCTGTACTGCCCACTTCATTTTTCAAAAATTGTGGTAAAATAAACAAACATAAATTTACTATTTTTAATCATTTGAAGTGTACAATTATACAATTCAGTGGCATTAAGTACTTTCACACTGTTGTGCAACCATCACCATTGTCCATCTCGAGAACTTTTTCATCATCCCAGATGGAAACTGTGCTCATTGAACAATAGCTCCCCATTTCCCCTTCCCCACAACTCCTGGTAACGCCTATGCTACTTCCTTTCTCTATGAATTTGACTACTCTAAGTATTTCATCTAAGTGGAGTCATACGCTATTTGACCTTTTGTGACGGGCTTATGTCACTTAGTATAATGTCTTCAAGATTCACTCATGTTTTAGTATGTGTCGGAATTTTATTCCTTTTTGAGACAGAATAACATTCCTTTCTATGTTTTATCATTTACCTGTCAATGGACATTTGGGCTGTTGCCTCTTGTTGATTATTGTATGTGATGCTGCCATGAACATGCACTGTACAAATACCTGTTTGAGTCTCTGCTTTTAATTCTTTTGGGCATATATACACAGCAGTGGAATTTCTGGATCAGATGATCTCCAGAGCAGCCTTTTGGGTACTTGCTTGTTGGTGTGTTCCTCAAATACCAAATACAATATGTTTATAATTGTTTCACACTTCTTCTTCCCACCTCCCTCCCAAATCAGATCCTTTTTCTGATTAATAATAACAATTTTTAAGACATCCTGACACAAACCACCGGCATCTTCGACTTTCTCCTTTTCCTCTTCCTCCTCTTCCTCCTCCTCCTCTAGCCTTAAGAATTTGGCAAGGCTGTTTCAACCTTCTTCACATATTTTCTCTGCCTCACTGATTTTACTACTCACAGATGATTAGTGCATATTTTGGTATGATTTTTTTCCTTGGCTTAACTTTGAATACTTTTAATCCTTCCTTTTTTTAATGAAAATCATACACTCCCATCTTCATTAAAAAATCTTTTGAACTCTCATGTTGACAACAATTTTCCCATAAGCCTTCCTTTCCTTTTTGCTAGTGGTCCCCCAGCAACATTATCATTTGGACCAGTTCTTAGTCTTACCTCGCAACTCCCATAACACTCTTCTGCCTGATGATAGTAAATAGTCATTTACTATTGTGTGGTGTGACCAAGACAGAGCATCACTCAAAAGTCATGGGCTGGAGTAGATGGAGATAATGCAGAAAGCCAATAGTTTTCTCAGTGTGCAAGAGAGGGCAAGACTTTTGTTCCTCTGTACAGTCATGTCCAAGAGAATTGGACTGTTTATTTCCTCCCTGGGATCTAAGTCAGAATTTAGTGCCCAAACTACTTAATATTGGTTTGACCTTACATAGGATTTGTCTTGCAGATATGTTAAATAGAGGACAATAATATTGACTCTATTAATTCCTTACGTTTTAATTTCTTTTTTTAATTTATTAAATGTATTGGGGTGACATTGGTTAGTAAAATTATATAAGTTTCAAGTGTACAGTTCTATAATACATCACCTATAGATTGTATAGTGTGTTCACCACCCAGTCAGTTCTCCTTCCATCTCCATATATTTGATCCCTTTACCCTCTTCTACCACCCCTTGCTCCCTTACCCTCTGGTAACCACTAAACTGTTGTCTGTGTCTGAGTTTTTGTTTGTTTGCCTTGTTCCATTGTTGCTTTCAGTTTTATATCCCACATATGAGTGAAGTCATATGGTTCTTGACATTTTTGTATCTGACTTATTTTTCTTAGCATGATAATCTCAAGATCCATCCATGTTGTCGCAAATGGCAGTATTTCATTTTTTCTTATGGCTGAGTAGTATTCCATTGTATATATGTACACATCTGCTTTACCCAATCATCTATTGAAGGATACTTTGGTTGTTTCTATGCCTTGGCCACTGTGCATAATTCCTTACTTTTTAATTTTTTATGCATGAGCTTCTTATAGCAGAACACTCAGTGGTCAACCAGTTGCAGAAATAGTACCATTATTGCCCGTGGGTACTGTGTTTCCCCGAAAATAAGAGATAACTGGAAAATAAACCCTAGCATGATTTTTTTAGGATGCTTGTAATATAAGCCCTACCCCAAACATAAACTCCAGTTAAGATAATCAGCCAGACATGACTGTTTGAATAAATGTAGATTTTTGTACATGAGTAAATGAATAAATGCAGATTGTTGGAGCAAAAATTAATATAAGGCCTGGTCTTATTTTTGGGGAAACATGGTAGTAGATACAGTTCTTGAGTGAAGATCTTGCCCTTTGGGAAAATTGGGCATTCCATGTATGAAGGTTGTTAAGAATGGGTAAGAGTTTGGCCTCTGGAATGAGGGAGACCTTACTTCAAAACCCATCTCTGCTACTTGCTTGCTGTGTGGCTTTGAGCAGGCTTTATAACTTATATCATAGTCTTACATCTGTAAAATGGAGATTAATATAATTCTTTCCTTATAAAGTTGCTGGGGATTAAGTGAAATAATCCACGTATAACACAGTGGCTGGCATAACACGTTCAGAACCCAAAAGTGTCAGTTTTCTTAGTAAACCGAATATTGGTCAGACACTGTCATGCAGTTGCCTCCCAGACAGGAACTGAGCGTAAGTGTGAACTGAGCAAGCGGAGGAGACACGTGCTCTGGAAGGTCCCACAGGGGTCAGGGTAGTTAACCAGTTTAGAGAACAGTGCTTTGAAAATTCACAAGCAGATTCTTATTATATTCCCAATGCTTAGGCTCAAAACTGTGTTTTACATGTTTTCTGTACTTTAGCACCTAATGAAAAATAGAACCATTTGCTGATAAAACTAAAACGTTATAGGTTTCCTTTTGGCCAAATACATATGTGTAGAGTCCTGTAATTTTGTATCAAATTTAAAGCTGTATTTCATAATCTATATATACATATTGATACTTAGAAGTAGAAAGAAATACTGATTTTGACATCTTTTTGGGCACCTTAAACTATTTGTGTAGTTCAAATTCTAATAAATGCTAGATAATTTTATGCAAATATCCAATGAGTGCCCTTAACAAAGAGACTATAAAGGTAGCCAAGCTTCACAGATGTTAGTGAAATTTACGGATCAATCAGGTATAAAGAATGGAACTTTGAAAGTAAAATATTTTCTTGGAACCCTCCAACAAGGCTTTTAGGTATGATTAGCTAAAATTGGCTTTTATTTGATTTGTGGGTGCTTAAACTTTGGAGAGTTAATTTATCTTTAATTTGAGAATTCATTTTCATTTCCATGCCTTAATAATATGAACAGTTAGCTAAATGCTTATATTTGTTTATAAGAAATGTTAAGTGTTTATTCCTTACTGGTGCAAAACCTTTTACTACTTTTCATACTTGGCTTTTTGCCTAACCTCATGAAAGTCCCCTTAATTTTAATGCATTTTCTCCTTGGAGTACTGTGTCTATCTTTATTGAGTTCATTTATAAAAAAATCACAGAATAAAAGTTGATGTCATATATATTGAAATTGTTTTAGCCATGGAGTAAATCTGTGTGTTCTTGCTTTTGTGTGTTGCAAGGTCATGGAGCACTTAAAAAACCTGTCAATGAGAAATAGAAATAGTTGGAAAGAATGTTCAAGTACAACTTCTGATTTAACAAACTTAGAAAGTAGTATAAAAAAAAAAAGAAAAAAATAACACTACACACCTATATCATAGACCTGCATTACTGAGGCAAATTGATGTTCAGATTTATATAATATGATTGAAGCAAATATTTTTAATATCTTTCTCTTCAACTATTAAGCCACAAGAAGTACACTTTGTACCTTAGCTTCAGTTGCTGAACAATCCATATAGTCTCTGTTTAGGAAACCCTTCAATCAAGATGTGCCTACTCCCTTATTAATACTTTAATGTTGTTAATAATTCATTTATAAGAATTTTAATTGCCTATGGGAAATAATAAAATAGACCCATTATATTCACAGCGAAACCTCTTCTTTGATGATAGCAGTGAACAGGGAGCTGAATCAAGGAAGTTATTAATCACCTTGTAGAGGCTGAACTTCAGAAAGGTTAAAGTTCAAAAAAGTTAAAATACAGTGAAAATAAATCATTATTAGTGAAATGAGCCATATTAAAACACACATGTAACCAAAAAGAGAAAAAACAACATTTTAATTCAGGTAAGCATCTCTATAAAGATCAAACTTTGGAATAATTAGAATATGTGGATTTTTATTTGGGGACAATCATAAAATACACTCATATTAAAAAACCAGCAAGGCATCAAAATCGACGTAGTAGTGGAGATAATTCACGGGTAATACTGGGACGTGTTTCTCACCTGTTGGCTCCTTGCATCTGGGAAGAGCTTCTCCTTTCTTTGTATGCCTGTCTGGCTCCACCCAGTGTGGAAGAGATGATCCATCTCCCTTTTGGCTGGTTTTCTGCTCCTCTCACCACCCGTAGGACCAAGTCTTGCTCCTGTGGACTTGAGTTTTGGGGTCCTGGGGTATAGCAGCCATTGCTTTGTTCAGGGTCATCATCTTCTTAGCCATTACTTCCTCTGTGGAACTTTGGTCTCCCCCTTCAGATGGGATTGCGGGCGGCAAGGGGCCACACAGAGCTTTAGCGGCTCTGCTTTGTTCAGATAACAAGTCCTGATTGAGCTCCATTGTGTGTCTGAGGATGCGCTGGGAACAGGATAAATGGTGATAAATGAGACAGATATAGCCCATCCCTTGTCAAGACTAAAGTAACCTGGGATTGAGACACAAGCAGTTCAAGTCCACCGTAGTAAGCGCTATGACCGGACCAAAGCTAGGCATTGTTGGAGGGGCAGAAAGGATTTCCCAGAGGAATTGGTATTTCGATGGACACACCTAACGAATGAATAGGAGCCAGTTGGCCAAGAGTTGGCAAAGTATGTTCCCACAAGAAAGAAGGGCATGTGCAAAGTCCTAGGGGTGAGAAGGAGTATGGCAGGTTTGAACAGGAAGACACAGGCTGGAGCTTAGATGGGACTTAGGGAATGGTGAGAGATAAGGTTAGGAAAGGAGGTAAGGGCTGATCAGGAACAGGGTGAATAGGAACAGGTTGGTGAGGAAAGAACATGGACACTTACGCTTGGGACACATCCATCTGAAGAGTCTGAGAGATAGTCAAGTCTAGATGGACCGTGGGCAAGTGGGTATACAGGTCTGAAGCTCAAGAGATGAGATTTGGTCTGAGGCAAATGTACTGAGGGAAAAGTGTGACAAAAGGAAGGATATATAATATTAAATTCCTTTCAGCTCCTGCTTGTTTTATTATATTTTTCAGCTTTATTGAGTATAATTGACAAATAAATTGTAAGATACTTAAAGTGTATGTGATGATTTGATATATGTATACATTGTGAAAGGATCCCTCACTGAGTTAGGTAACACCTCATATATTTCCCCTTTTGTGTGTGTGTGAGGACATTTAAGCTGTCTCTTAGCAAATTTCAGTTATAAAACACAGTATTATCAACTATAGTCATCATGTTATACATGAGATCCTCGGACCTTATTCATCTTGTAACTGAAAGTTTGTACCGTTTTACCAACCTTTCTCCATTTTCCCCCAACCTCTCCCCGCCCCCAGCTCCGAGCCCCTGGGAACCACTTTTATACTCTGTTTGTATGAGCTCCACTTTTTTTTCATCTTTTTTTTTTTTTTAGATTCTACATATAAGTGACACATACAGTACTTATCTTTCTCTGTATGGATTATTTTACTTAATGCCCTCCAGGTTCATCCATGTCATATATGACAGGATATCTTTCTCTTTTTAAGGCTGAATAATATTCCATTGTCTTTATCCATTTATCCATTGCCAGACACTTCAGTTGTTTCCATATCTTGCCTATTGTGAATAATGCTGCAGTGGACATGGGGTACAGATATCTCTTTGAGATCCTGATTTCATTTCCTTCATAGCCAGACGAGGGATGGCTGGAGCTTATGGTAGCTTTAGTTTTAATTTCCTGAGGAATATCCATACTGTTTTCTCAAAGAGGCTTCCAACAGTTTGCATTCCTATCAGCAATGCGCAAGGGTTCCCTTTTCTCCACATTTTCGCCTGCTTCTTTTCATTTGCTCTGCTTTTATATTTCTTTTGACTCTCTGAATGTGGTTCATTGCTTATTTTTGTAACTAACAAATACAGACTTTCTCTGTGATGAAAATAATGCAAAACCAGCTGCTACTGAAAGGGGAGAAATAAGAAGAAAGGAAGAACAATAAGGCAAGAGAAAGACTCCCAGAGAAGCTTGAGGAGGAGCTGTGTGTGAGCCGTCCTGTCGGCCCCGAGCTGTGGGTTACCCTGTTCACAGATGTGCTCTCTCCACACTCTTCACGTTTCCTGCATGTTCCCCTCCCCTCCTCTCCACTTCCTATTGGCCCGAAGGCTTTTTATTTTTATTTTTCGGTGGATAAGAAAATAGTGATTATTTCTCCAAAGCTTCCCCTGAACCTCACACCTAGGCTTCTGCCTTTTGTGTTTCATCCAGGCCTGTGTAAAAGGAACTTTGGGCCAATCTGATCACAGGTACACAGAGTCCTTCAGTCTGTTCAGTAAAAACACTGTGTGGTTCATTAATATAGTTGGTGTGAGTTGTTTTTTAAAAAATTAACTCTGCTGCGATACAATTTTCTCATGCATTGTTTTCACAAGACCAAATAGTCAAACTTAAAAAGAAGTTTCTTCTTGAAGAAATGTCAACCAATTGCTTGAATCACACACCTTTACCAAATTTTACTCAAAAAAAAAAATAAAGGTTTTGTTGTTTTCCTTCTTCAGATGTAAGTTGGAGACTTATGAATAGTACAAATTGTTATTAATGATGTTTGGTAAAGAATTTGTTTTAATTTTATATGTCAAATATGTACATGTTAATTTTTTCTTGTTGCCAATTTATCAGCTCTCAATTTCAGTGTGGTTTAAGCAGGAGAAAACCCAGTTTTGTTGAGAAAGGTTTGCATGATGAACATGATTCTGCTGGGAAGCTATTTTCATTCTTGTTAAAGGATGAATTCATTGTACAAATGCAGGGTATTTTGTGTGTTAAACGTGTTAGTTCAGGAATTTCACATGGTTCTAAGATACACATCCACAAAGGGATGGCCAATCCAAACAATACTTAGCCAGTTGGCCTCTAACCCAATTCAGTTGTCCCATCCTGTGGCTTACAAAACAACTGGCCTTTGGGAGAGAAAGTGACTTCGGGTTTGACTGATTATTGAGTACTTCTTCGGAAGCTTAATATAAACTCATTTTTTAGAGTTAAAATAAATCAACATGTGCTGCAAAAACAGCATAGGAGTCTGAACTAGAAGCTTCTTTGAGGTATTAGAAGAATATACCTTCTGCTTAGAGTTTACATCTGCTCCTCCCCACCGCCCCCCCTAAATTTTGTTTCTGGTTCTATTATTTCCTCAATTTGTTCCTATTGATAAGGACAACTCTAAAAATAATAGCAATGACTGGGTATTTGAGGCAGTGTGTGGTCTCTTCCTAAAGTTTGTGAGTCTGCTAACTAGTTGGCTAGAATAAGGCAGATGTTGATTGGATCTGACGCCAGTTTACACAGTGGCTTCTATAATGCATATCTAAACATGGAGAACCACCTTTTATGAGACCACCTATTCTTGTTAAGTCCCCACTACACCGCATTCTAATTGTGACTGATCCTTAAGTTGAATAAAGAACTACTAATAGTTCTGTAGTTAAAACATCTCACTACATGTCACATCTTGCCCTCAGTAAATGGGAAAATAGAGACTTAAACAGAGAATCTGAATTAGAAGGTACAATATATACTCACTTTTTTTTTTTGAGAATGGGAAACACATTTAAAAATAGTACATATTATCTCCTTAATCTAAATTCAGGCCATTTTCCTAAGAGGTGTAAATTTATACTTATATAAATGGACTTCTTTATAAAAAACATGCCAACATTTATTAATTTATGAAGCTTAATAGTCTGCACACTATAAACCAGACTTCTTTTGATAGCTAAAGAAATGAAGGTGACTTCTAAAGCTTGGAGCAGAAACTTCATATGTCTGCAGAGCTCAGAGAAGAGGGTTGGGCTGGGAGCTTACATCTGGGAATCACCTGCATTTCATGACAGTGGAAACCAAAGGTGTGGAATAGATTCCTTGTGAGAGATAAGGAGTCGTAAGAAGAGGAGAGGGCCTGACATTGAGCCCTGTGCTGCTCTGGCTTAATGTTGGGCAGAGTGAATCTGCAAACAACATGGGGAGGCCACAGCCTGAGATGTAGAAGGAACTCTGGGAGAGTTTTGTGTTATGGAAACCAAGGGAAAAGAGAGAAGCATGTCTCAAGAGGGCGGGAGGAATCGTCAGGTGCTTCTAGATAGATCCTGTACGATGTGAACTGAAAAGATATGTTGAATTCAGCAGTAGGAGTCATGGGTGATACGAGGGAAGCTGCTTTTATGGGGCAGCTAAGGTGGAAAACAGATTGGGGTGCGTTGAGCCGTGCAGAAGAGGTACCTAGAAAGAGGAGATCTTGCATGTAGACATCTTTGAGGATTTGAGCTGAGAAGGAGGGGCAGGATGTAAGAAGGAGAGTTTGAGAGTGATGAGAGGTTGAGGGAGACCCCTTTTGTGGGACAGATTTGCACGTACTAAGAGTCAATGAGAAAGAAGCATTTTAGCAAGAGAGACTCAATAAACAAGAGAGAAAAGAAAGAGGAGTCATCACAAAATAACAGTAACAACAACAATAATATTTACTTAGCGCACACCACATCCGGGATAATGTGATAAGGCCTTGACATGCATTCTCACATTGATTTTTCGAAGAATGTTATGTAGTGGGTGCCGTTATTTTCTCTGGGTTAAAAACGGGGAAAGTGAGACCTGGAGAGGTTACCTCACTTGCTCAGTGTCCTCCTGGTGGTTAAGTGATGGGCTAACTTACTCACTAAGGACTGAACTTTGCCTCAGCCTCCCCCCAACCCCAACTTGAATTTAGGTATTTGCGCTGCATTTGAATACCTACTTAAAGATTCTTTTGATTGTATTTAAGAAGGCCACTTGGAAACTTCTGAAACTTCTAGCAGTTTTATTCTGACAACAATTTTAGCTAGTGGCGTGGATCAAAAAACAAAAGGCTTTATTGGCTGAGAGAACACCTAACCTTGTGAGTGTATATAAAACATGCTCCCTAATATAAGCTGTATGAACTGAGGGTGATTTGCCCAAAGAGCTCCTAAAGCCATTGGCTGAGGCAGAAATTAAGACTAAGAGAGTTGGTTTTTTTACACTTGGAGAAGGACAGAACAAAGATGGCGGGCTGAGGTAAAGGTGTAGTAAGGCCACGTAGGTGATATGAAAACATACTCCAGACAGCTTCTCTGTAAATTCTGACTGGCTAAGTTTCCTGAAATAATATTAATTCTGTCCTCTTGCTCTTCATAGGACATAATGACTACATGTGTCCAGCTACCAACCAGTGCACAATTGATAAAAACAGAAGGAAGAGCTGTCAGGCCTGCCGGCTCCGCAAGTGCTACGAAGTGGGCATGATGAAAGGTGGTAGGTACCTCGGCACAGGGCACCCCCCAGCAATGGGTGTCCATGTCTACTACCCAGTGCTGGCTATTTCTAGTCTAATTATCATGGGAGTTTTGTGTTTTTCTCTTCTAATTAATTTTTCTTTGCCATAAAAGTGTCTTTATAATACATTTTATTAAAAAAATAGGAAGCCACTGGGATGGGAAATTCTAACATGCCATTTTGTGTTTTATAATTTAAATGTAAATAATTATGTTTTAAATCGAAGGCGTGTGGGAGGTAGTGGTGGAAGGAAAGGAAGACTGCTCAGTGAATTATTCTGGGAATATTTTTCAGTTACTGTTTATATTGCTTAGAAAAATGGTATCTGCGAATAAACTTTCCCTAAATTGAGACTTGTAAATGTGAAAACTAAAGAGCTAATTTATAATCTTTCAATCACTTAGCATCTCTTAGGGAATTTGAATTTCCATCAAAAGGCAGCTTTTACCTTTAGAAGTTCAGTCAACCAGCAACCCCCATGGTCTCAGCATCTAGCATGGTGCTGGGAGCCATGAAATGAGTAGTGAGCACTAAACATAACAAGCCACTTAGACCCTTGGCCCTTGTCTTTTGGCCTTGGGGATTTGAGTTTTGTTATGTATGGTTTTCTGTTCCCTTCATATATTCAGTCTTCCGGTCTTCCTATATGGGAATCCAGTGTCTGGCGCTGGGGGTAGGCCCGTAAAAGTGATTGCCTGATTGATCTCCTTGCATTCTTGGGGGTCTTGTCTTGGAGAACACTGTTTCCAGTCTCGGGCAGCCTTAAAATATGGGGAAAGAACAAATAGGAAATGTGCAATTAAAATAAAGTCATGAGTGCATTCAGTGTTTCAGGATGATACCAAGGGGAGGGATGTATGGATAACGGTGCTGCCTGCTGGTCATGGTGGGGAAAAACGTTTTGAAGGAGTCAAGGCTTGGGGTGAGGTAAGGAAAACGAAGCTGCAGTGAAAAAGAATAGTGATTGTGCAGGTAGAGGGCAGCTAAGATTTAACTCGTTAGTACTCAGACAGAGTGGGGAGCAGAGGAAAAACCAGGAATTGATACCAGAATGAAGGCATCCCTGATCGTTACAAAGCTCACAGTTCAAGACTCTTAGATTCCATATTCGTAAATAAGCATGCCAAGTGGAGTGTTTTTAATACAGAATTTGGAATAAATTCTCTTGATGAACAGATGAAATATTGAATTTACTATGCTTTGTGTGAACTGTGACTATCTGTCTTGAATGTCTGAAAAAAACAGCTTTAATTCAAAGGGCAATTAATTCCGAGAACTTAACAGCCACATTCAGGAAATGACATCTTGAGTCAAATGGATTAAATATTTAAGGAATTTATCTTTCTTTGTGCTGTTGGAGAATTAGTCAGCCTTAATTAAACTCACAAAATCTTTTTAAGGTAACTTGATAAGTGACAGGACTATAACTATAGCGATGCATAAAAAGTTTAATTTGTAACAGTGGAGTCCAAGTTTCGTATTCTTCTTTGGCGATTGTAGGTATAATAAGCCTGTCTCTTACATTCTCTCTGAAAGCTGAAATAATTTGTGAATATGTTCAAAACATATTTTTTCCTTTAGGGTACCCGTTAATTGACCCCACTTCATAGAAACAATTCTATTTTTCCTAATTAATATCCAGATACAGCCTGGCTGCCTATATAAACCATGCATACTCATTTTTAACCTTTCATATTCATTTTTAATATGCAAAGACATAATACAAATCTTCTCACTGTTTTCAGATAGCATCTGGATAATTTAACTGCATATAGCCAGTCTGTGTGCCTATACATATAATAGTACATGTGTATTTATAACTGTAAAATATACATCTGTATTAGTTTTTTGCTGTTTTAGTCTGCTTGGTCTGTCATAATAAAGTCTGTAGATTTGGAGGCTTAAACAACAGAAATTAATTTTCTCACAGTTTTGGAGGCTAAAGTCCAAGCTCAAGGTGCCAGAAAATTCAATTTTTGGTGAGACCTCTTTTCCAGGCTTTTAGATAGCTGCCTTCTCTCTCTGTCCTTATATGACCTTTGCTTGGTGTGTGCCCATCTTTGATGTTTTTCCCTCTTCTTATAAAGACACCTGTCATATTAGATTAGGGCCCCACCCTTAGGAACTCATTTAATCTTTATTACTTCTTCAAAGACCCTATCTCCAAATACAGTCACATTCTAAAGTATTGGGGTTAGGGCTTGAACATAAATTTTGGGGGCAGGGGACACAATTCAGAACACAATATCCTATAAAGTTTCCTCAGTGGTTGTTGGGTATCTGTCTACATTTAATGAAAGCATGTGTCTTTCTGGTAGTTTATACATGTGTATAAATTTTATGCCACACTTTAAAGTTGTAAAACTATAGGCTGTGAGAACATCTCATTTTAATTATGGGTGTAAAATAATTGCCATAAGGCAATAATAATTTATTGTATATTCTATAACATTGGATACTGCACGTAGCCTCATGATACCTTGTACAAAAATTTCCAGAATGCCACTGAATAAAGACTTAATTTACAACTGGAAGTATAATTATAACTAATTGTAAAATTTGAAGTTACTTGTAAGGGGCAGCAGTGATTGAATAAAACTTTACACCATTTGCCTCCTGGTTTCACAAGGATCCAGTTTCTTAACCAGGCTAGACATCAATTAAACTATTGAATCTCTACACATGAAATAAAATGTTTAGTTTCAGGTAAAAGAATGAGAACCACACACCTACCTCTTTCTTTAATACAAGGTTGCATAACTTGATTACAATATTCTGAAATTTCAAAGTGTACAGGATTTATCTACACGAAGACATTATTTTAACCTGTTATTAATGTCTACTGTACCCTGATTGTCCCAACATCATTATTAGATTTGGATCTGAGCCGAGGTGTTTCAATAACCTGCAGGATTTAAGATGTGCTTTATGGATGCGTTTTCCTACCTTCGTGGTCTCTCTGCCTAGGTTGCTGTTTCCTCTTGCTCTGTCTCCCTCTCCTTTTGCCTCAGATGGTAGGTTAAATGTCTCTTCTCCCAGGAGGCCTTCCCCATTGCCTCACACTGGATTAGCTCCCTGTGTTCTACCTTTTGTAGCAAACAACTCTTCTCTGAGCTCTTGTCACTCTTATTATGAGTTGTTAGCGTCTGTCCATAAACTGCATGATAGCAGGGGCTCTCTCTCGGTCCTGTTTACTCATCTAGCACAAAGCAAGACAAAAAGTGTTTGGGAATTTTTTTTGCATGAATTAATGAATGAACTCAATTTATTTCAATAGTTATTTGTTTTGGGTTTCTGATGTGTGAGCTATTATAGAGAGGGCAAGCATGGCTAAGACCCTAGTCCCTTCCACCAATGTCCTCACAGTACAAAGAGGACATTTGCATGTCAAATGGCAGTTAAAAACCCAGAAGACAAGTTGAGACTGCATTGGAAGATGAGACTGGAGAGCGAGTGACCAGTGGGAGTTCAGGGCGTTAGTCAACCCCTTTTGGGTTTAGTCCAACCCAGAATATTACTCAGACCATCTGACTTCCAATGTGTATATTGTTATCCAGGAATTTGGCATTCCAGTTTGTTTTGGTGGAAAGAGAAAGACTTTCAGAGGTGGAATTTCTGGTCCAAATATGGGCTCCTCCTCAGACTTGCCAAGCAATCTTGTTACAGTCACTTTTATGAGCTTCGCTATCCTCAGATGTAAAATAAAAATAGTTTCTACTTAACAAGTTTGCTGTGAAGATCACAGTTCGTAACTTGGGAAAGTACTTTACATACTTAAAGACCCCCACAAGTGTTAGCTATTATATCTTTTTATCTTAAAGATAATTAGTTAAATACTCAGCACACTTGTAATGGATATAAATATCTAATTTCTTTGTGGGGGAAAAAACAACCTGGCTCAGACACACCTGCTTTTTTATTTTATTTTTGGTGTTATATGCTTGATATAGCTTCATGATGAGTGAGATTTATTGTTTATCATCATTAGAATGCCTGAGATTTATACAAATTTGTGACAATTCTTTCCTCACAGTAGACTCATATGTGTGTCAGTGGCAAGGTTCCATTTTTCAGATGAGGAAATTGGCACATAGAAACTAAATTTAATGTGCAGGACTCATGTGCTGCCCATTCTGGCTTTCTTGTAACACAGTAAGAGGAAATTTGATACAAATTAAGAATCACCAACTAGTGTTTATTTTGATGACAATGTTACTGTGTAATTTTGAGAAATATTATAAAAGGATAAATACATTAAAAAAATAAATGTTACAGTTTTAAAGTGAGAAAATAGGATACTAATAATATAGACGGGGAAATGGATGTTGTAAGTGCAGAATAACGCAGAAGCCCAATGAAGAATTGGAAAATAAAATATTTCTTTGTTGCCTAAGTTTAACATTTATCATCACAAGTTACTGTAATTTGTTTTATTGATGGGATGAGCTCCCAATCTAGAAAATTAGGTTTCCTTTAGTCCTTCATGGGCTATCTTTTACCAAAAGTTATCAACCTATGACCAAATCAGTGAATTAAAAATGCGGCTGTGAATGACTTCCTTGGGATTGTTCAGTCATTCTTGGGAGAACTGTAGTTGCATGTGGATGCAAGCTTTTTCAGAAGGCAGAGTTGGGAGTTCATGTTTAGGATTTGACTTAAGAAAAATATTAAAGAAAAGCTAGTTGCTCTTGACCAAAGAGATTCAGGTTGTTTTAAGCAGCAACCTATATATTTACATGAAAAATATTATTTTACTAATTCAGATTATAGATATTTATTTTATACAAAATTTCCCCATATTGTCATTTTTTCATTTGTGATTATACTGAATCAAGTTTTTTGAATCATCTACAGAAGCTTAAAGATGAAAAAAGTCCAAGGTTTTGCAATGTTTTTATTTATTTATTTTTATTTTTAAATTTTTTTCATTATTATTAGTTTCAGGTGTACAAAACAATGCACTAGTTCTCTTTTTTACCCCTCACTTGCAGTGTGTAAAGCAATCAAACTCTTCTTCCACAAGGAGTAGTAGATTCTCCATCTCTGAAACAAATAAAGGCTGATTTAGCATAACCTCTCTTCACTCAATATGGTATTTTTCAGAAACCTTCTGGGAACCCCAGGGCTCCAAGGAACAGTTTGTAAACCACTGATCTAATCTAACCCTTCATCGTCTACATAAGAAAACCGAGGCTACATCCTGTGACACCTGCAACTAATAAAACAACAATAACAACGAAAAAACAAGGCTCAAAAGATTAAGTACCTTGATCAAAGTCTCAGGACTACCTAGCAGAAGAATTGAGCCTAGAATCCTAGATTCTAGGCTCAGAGCTCTGTCTCTTTGCAGCACACCTCTTTACACCACCACTCACTTTTAACGTGAAAAAATAATTTATTAAAAATATGGGTGGCATATAACATATAAGGTAATGCACACAAACACATACATGTACTCCAGGGAGAAGAAATCCAGAGTGAAAGAAACCGTCTTATTCTATTCTTCCAGGTGACATGATACCAAGACTTCATTCAGTGACCTGTTGACCTTGGGAGCTAAGGGAGTTTGGCCTAACAGGTCCATAGCTAACCTCTGAATGGCTTTCTATTTCTGCTTTAGAAGTGGTGGCAGCAGTGGCAGTAGTGGGGGATGTGGAACATGTCAGGACTAACTCAGGGTTGTAGAATTTCAAGAAAAGAGGAGATCGGTAATGACAACATCGGGGTCAGAAAAAGATGAGTGGTGAGAAACCAAAGCATAGGAAAGACATAGGAATCATAGTTATGAAATTCTAAGGAGAAAAGAAATTTACATGTTTATTAACTTAGCATGAGTGAAAAAGTGAGATGACAATTAGTTATTCTCTTCAAAATTTGGTAAAAGTGAAATTGATGTCCTGATCCCCAGTGCCTTCAGCTGCCTCCCAGGGATGGAGGCAGGTCAGTCCTGTGTCTGTTAGTTTAGTTGGGTGAAGCACATGGCAGGCAACCCAGAGCTTCGTTCCTTGTAAGAACCATGCTCCCTTCTGATGTCTTAACATAGACTGAGCAACTTTCTTACAAATGTGGCAGAGTATGATGGTATCAGCTCAATTCAAAGTCTCAAGCCCTGCTGACCACTCCAACAAAGCTGCTTTTGTCAGGGTCACCAATCACCTCCCTGTTGCTAAATTCAATAGTCAATTTTCGGTCCTCATCCTGACTGATGAGCAGCATTTGACACATTAGATAATTCTCTCCTCCTTAATATGCTTTCTTTACGTGACTTCTGGGACGGTACGACCTTTGTGTTTTCCTCCTACCCCATAGGTTACTTTTTCTAGGTCTTTGTGTGTTTCTCATCTTCTCTCCTGACCTCTTAATGTTGGAGTGGCCCAGGCTTTGGTCCAAGGACCTTTTCTCTGTTCTCACTCCTTGGTGATATCTTCTAGTCCCATAGCTTTAAATATCATTTGTATGCTGATGACTCTCAATTTTATTCCTCTTGCTCAAAACCGCCATCAACTCCCTAGCACCTCTATGCAACTGCTCATGTGTCTTCACTTGAATGTCTAATAAACATATCAAACTCAATTTGTTCAAACCCGAATCCTTTATCTTTTTCCACAAATGTGCTTTATCTGAAGTCTTTCCCATTTTAGCTAATAACTTCATCTTTTGAATTGCTTAGGCCAAAAAAATTGAATTATCTGACTCCTCTCTTTCTCCCACACCTCACGTTCAGAAAATTATGGTGGCTCTGCCTTCAAATATTTCTAGAATCTGAGCACTTCGCTTCACCTTTACCGTTGCCACTCTTGTCTGAACCACCATTTTCCTCCGAGTTTATTGCTGAAGCCCTACCTGCTTTTTTCCTTGTTTCCCTACAGTCTAGTCACCTTACAGACACATTAAAAATGGAAATCAAGTCATACCATGACTCTTCTCAAAGGCTTGCGTGGCTTCCCATTTCACTAAGCCAGTCATTACAGAGGCCATAAGACCCTAGGTTGTCTATCTTCTCCCCTCCTTTTCTTTTCACCTTCTTTCCTATTACTGTCTCTCTTGCTCACTCCACTCTAGCCTGGTGGGCATTCTTGCATGTCAGGCACACTTCTGTCTTGGAGCCTTTACTCTAGTGTTTTCCTCTTTCTGAAATGTCATTCCTCTAGATATCTGTGTGCTTAACTCCTTCAGCTCCCTTAAATTATTTGATTGAATATCAATTTATCAATGAGGCTTACCCTGACAATTCCTTTTAACAGTGCAGTTTGCTTCATTCACACATCCTGCAGCACTCAGTCTGTTTATGCCTCCATCCTGCTCTACTTCTTGAGTTTTCTATTGCATTTCCACGTTCTAATACATCATCTAACTAATATTTAGATTATGTCTATAATTTGATGTCTGCCTCCCTAACTAGAATGTAAGCTGCAGATGGGAGTTTACAAACAAATAAAACATGTTTGTATATTTTGTCCACTAATGTATTATTGCAAACACTTAGATCAATGCCTGCATATAATAGGCAGCCAATACACAGTTGCAGCATGCATGCATTCATAGAATGAATAAGATTGAAAGTACATTATAAATGTAGAGCTATGAATAGATTGAGAATCGAGTCCTATTTTTCTACTTAAGGGAAAATACCTACTTGGGAGTTAAGACCTGTATAGTAGTTAGCTCTAACTGCATAACAGAACCTCACCTCAAAATCTCAGTGGCATACAACAATAAGCAAATATTACTCACATGTCAGGGAGATCTGCTAGGAGGCTACTGAAATTGGCTGGGCTCACTCATCTACCTGGCTGTTTTGGCTAGAGCAACTGGGATGACTTGGTTTTGTTTCACATGTCTCTCATCGTCCTGCAGGCTAGTCCAGGCATGTTTCCATGGTAATAGCAGGGGCACCAAAGAGAGCAAGCCCCAAATCACAAGCCCATTTCAAGCCTTCGCTTGCATTATCGGATGCTATCCAGTAGGCCAAGACAAGTCAAGTGGCTGAGTCCTTAGTCTGCATGAGAGGGGCTTTCAAATTTATATGGCAAAGGTTGGCAAATTGGGGCCATTTTTGTAATCTATCACAACCAGAAATATTAGATTTTGAGATTTTGGTCTAAAAAATAATAACAGAGTGTCATAGAATCTTAAACCTATGGGTTCATTGACTTTTTTTCCCCACTCCGTGTAGGAATCCCCTGTATAGCATTCCTGACAGCTTGTGTTGGAGTGCTGAATACAGATGTGCATTTTTATGTCTCTCTTCTATACATGAGGAATGGATACAATAAGGCAGAAAAACCCAGGAGGCGATATGAGCCAGCACTTCTGGAAAAAATATGGGCTAGTTTCAGATGTGCTAGATTTCACTCAGTTACTCAGATGTATGTTTAGTGTGTATGTTACAACTGCTAATGAATGCAGAGTAAAACATAATTACATGTAAGGCTACTTTATTATTGCAGTAGAAGTTTGCTGCATATATAAAATTAACCAAAGAATATTGATAATCATGCTTTTATTTTTATTTAGTTTTATACTGAAGTAGTTTGATTGCTTATTTGGAGGTCAGTTTGGTTCTTAAAGGATTAAAAGAGATCTTCATTTACCTTTCCAAGAAGGACCATGTCTCACATTGAATGTTTAGAAGGAATGCTGACAGAAATGCTGACAGTTTTTTTTTTTTTAAAGATTTTTATTGGGGAATTGGGGGGATGGGAACAGCGGTGGGGAATTGGGGAAGGGGAACAGACAAGTTGCTGTTGTTTTGGTCTTCAGTCTAGTTGTGGAGGACGTTGCTTCACTGGCCCAAGTTGGCACCATCATTGTGCTCTTCCCGGGTGAGGCAGATCAGTCTCCGGCTTCTGGACGGCTGCTCACTGCGGCTGCTGGCCGCTCACGCTGGCTGCTGGCCGCTCATGCTGGCTGCTGGCTACATATGGCAGCCCATGGCAACCCACTGCCACAGGGGCTGCAGCCTACGCCATCGCCGGCGACTCCACGGCAGCCCAGCTCCAGGTTGAGCTGTTGTTCAGCATCTTAGCTCCAGGTTGAGCTGTTGTTCAGCATCTTAGCTGTGGAGGGCAGTGTCACCGGCCCTCATATGTGGGATCTGAACCAGGGCCCTCTGGCGTCCCAAGCCAGTTCTTAACCATCGCGCCACTCGACCGGCCCTTTTTAAGGCCAGGCAAAAATTTCAGAAAGCATCCTTCTTGTTCCCATAATTTGCTTTTGCAAAAATAAATCATTCTGGAAATGATGTAAGGACGCTTTCTGTGGACAGAACTTAAAAAAAAAATGCAAAAACTCTGGAGGCAGTAATTGTATGAATGAATTGCTGCTTTTAAATTCTGTAAACCTCAGACCGCATAAACTTTCATATATTTGCTTTTTGTTTCCATGATTGTGATTAGGATAATGAATGGTGTTTAGAGCTGCAAAGAACTTGAAGGTCACCTAGCCCACCTCCTGTTTTTCAGCTCATTGTTCTTATCCAAGTCACACAGCTGGTTAAGTGCTCACGCAAGAAGCCACGATCCTGACTCCTGGTTCGGTGCTCCTTTTGTGGTCCTGCGTTGCCTTGCCGACCTAAGTGATTTAGATCATCATGGAAGATAGAAGCTTGCATAGATAAGCTATTAATATCACAATTACTTAGGAACAATTACTATGGACACAAAATACTGCTCTTCAACAATAACATTAATCAATGCATTTGGCTTAGTCGCACAGCTGAAGTACCAAAATACATTTATATGGAGAGCGTGATGGATATTTTTAAAAAGAATTACTCAATATTTAATTACTTAATATTGCTTAATATTTAATATCATTTCAAAAGAATATTTTCTCTTCTGGGCCAAATGTTTTCATTATTTTTAGATAACGATTTCAGTATTTGTTGTAAAAAGCTGTCTGTTTTCTTTTTTAAATGTCTAGATTATTCTGGTATTAAAAGGTAACTTTGTCAAGTAGAAGGAACCCTGGCTAATGGCCAAGTATAAGAGTCTGGCTCTTCCAGGGACCCTTGCTCAGGTCACTTAATTTTTCTGAACTCAGTTTTCACTTCTGGGAAATATGGGCTTAAGACTCAGTGTTTCCTAAAGCAGCTTTCAAATCTTAAATTTCATGTTTTATGATTAATAAAGTTCATATTAATAATGGAAAGGTCAGAATCTAAAGTTAAAGGCTGTGTGTACAAGTTTCGGAACATGAGGAACAACCCAGCAGCTAACATAGTTACATTTCAAACTAAATTTGTAGAGCAACTGGCAACCAGAAAAACCTATTAGAATGGACAAAACGATAAATCTGTCCTCTTCATTAATCAGCATGGGAAGTGAATCTCTTCTGAATGGGGAGTGTCACAAAAATGAGTTTGATGTTAAAAGTGATACGAGCAGATGGCTATGACATCGTTACAAATTATTTAGCCACATAAAAGAAAGAATTCAAGAACAAAGTTTGTTGAGATAAGAGTCTGAGAAGATAACTAAGTTAAGCTCTTTTCTGTTATTAGAGATATCATAGTGATGCCTCAGACTTGAGTTCCAAGAGCTGGTGAAACTTTCCGGTTTCTGCCTCGTGGAACAGAGAAAAGAAGCGAAAAAGGCAGTGAATTTTGAGAAGTTCCTGATTAAATAGCACAAAAACCAGTCTGGTGATGTTTGCTTGAAAGCTTATCCAGTAGGTATAAACCAACATACTTGAGGTTGGACTTTTTGGAAATCACAGAAGTATATGCCAGCCCCAAGAGGGATCCTAAGGTAAAATATGGAATATTATATAAAAAACCATTTTGGTTATAGCCTGGAGGCAACATACGGTTTAGTTTAAGTTTGACTGAGCAAATAAAACTTTGAGAAAGTTTTTTGAGAAAATTTGAGAAAAATAGTGAGAAACATACAAAATTATACTTAGGTGTTTATATCTTTAACGGTTTGCTTTGAAAGACTAGTTATTATTACAAGTATTTTGTATTACACTTTTGGCAGTTTTATTTAGAAAATTTTACGTAACAAATGCCAGGCCAAGTGCAAACTTCTTAGCCTAAATCATTTACAGGTAACCTCTACTGAGCATTTACTATGTGAAGGTGTTAGAGACACAAGGGTAAAACGTGGTCACTGACTGACCACAAAGCCCAGGTAACCTAGTGGTGGAAAAGAGACCATTCATAAAAGGATGACCAAACCCCTTTATTCCCTCAAGAGACCTAGGATTGGAGTTGGCCTAATAAATCCTGCTGTCTCAGCTCACCCACCAGTTCTAACCCTACTGATATCAGTGCTTCCAGGAATCAAGCAAAGTCAAGTTTGCTGCCTGGCCCTTTGTACTTTGTAGTTTCAACTGCTGGTTAATGTTCTTTAGGAGTATCTTATTGCCAAGTTAAGTCCTGCCCATCCTAGATTTATTTCCCTCTCTTTATGTGTCCCCATCTCATAGAAAACATACTTGTGTGAAAACACCAACTGCCTCATCAGGCTATTCTGAGAATAAAAGGCATGAGTTATATTTTAATAATTATAAATTGGCACCCAGATGGTAGGTGTTATTATTCATATATGGTGTAGCATTGTGGTTAAGCTTTTGGAATCAGACCACCTCGATTCAAATTTTAGCTCTGTCTAGAGATGTGTGACCTTGTATAAGATATTTAACCTCTTCAGACTCCCGTTTCTTTATTATCAAATGAGGATAATAATAATAATACCTTCCTAATAAGGTTGTACAAGAATTCATGTATAGCTTTCAGTGTTGCATTTGGCTTGTTGCGAGCCCTCCATAAAAGTTGGTTACAATGAGTAATAAAGAGTACACTCAATTTTTGCCTTCTGCACTTAATCTAGTCTCCAAATATAGTGTGATTCAACTACATTATTAATATCACAATTAATGAAGAATTATTAGGTAATTAGTTATTATATATTTAGTTCAATTTAAATAATCAGTGATATAAAATGTGGTCGCTAGCCCCAAGGAACCTACGATTTAGCGTTTTGCTAACACTGGCATTCAAACTTCGTCACCTTCTGAGTCACATCAATTTTTTAGGCTCTTTTTCCTACTTGCCTAAGAAACCTTTGGCTGCAGCAAATAGGTCTGCTAACTGACCACAGAACATACCTTGTCCCTTTATGCCTCCCTTCAACCCAAAGTTGCTTATTCATACTTTATTAGTAATACATTTTCCTGTTTATGAAAAGCCTTCTCCTTAATTCAGTTAAGATGCTCTGGAAACCATCATTTTTCCCCACTGAATACTGTGTTAATCAGGTCAGGTAAGCTGCTGTCAGAGCCTCTGTGCTAATCCAGGCCCTGAGCTTTTTGAACCCTGCCAGCTTGAGGACAAGTTGGATGCATCAGTGGGCAGTGGATTCCAACTGCCAGAGCAGTTTCTGCCATCTTGGCTCAGTTCCCTTGATTTTAACATGTCCTTCAAGGTCTGTCTTCTGCCTCACCTCCATTTCTAATCTTGGACATGACCCCATCTACACAAAACTTCGATTTTCGAGTCTGAGGTCATTTATCTGACTGCTCATATTCTCTCATTGTTAGAATTGATTGTGTACAGACTTGACTGTCACCCATAGATATGACAACTACTCAGCTCTGACCTCAGCACTGTCACCAAGTCCCACCCCAGCCTGGCCTCTTGAGTGGCAGAGTGCCCAGGCCAGTTAATTCCTGGACCTTTGGTTGTGTTGTTCCACCAGCACCCAGCTAACTGTCTGGTACTGCATTTAATGTATCTGTTTATTGAAACCTTAATTAAAATATGTATTATTGATAATGATTTTAATGATAACAGAAAAAGGAGAAGACATGGTTTATCTTGCTGTTTAGCTAAATCATTCCCTTGGCATAGTCTATTAATCAGAGCACACGATTAAGCATGACTCAAATAATACCATTACCATAATGACATCTCTCTCTCTGTCTGTCTCTCTTCACATAGAAATGTGGAACATTTATTATGTAATTTTAAACATGAAAAGTAATGACACCAAGTACTTCATCTATTATAACAAATAAATAAAACTCTACACTAAGTCAAATAAAATCACATTTTAAGGGAATAAAAAAGCCATTTCCAAAATTATTATGTTAAAATAAGATTTCCTTAGTGTTGAATTATTTTAATAATATTTACTATCACAGATAAGATGAACTATTTTGTTGGGGTCTGAAACTTTTCTTAGATATTTGTTTTGAGAAGTTCTAGCTATACCATCTTTACTGTTGAATGGTAATTCCCATTTTTTTAGCCTATACTTTTATGTTTATTATATTGTTTTATGGAAGATTCAGAAGCATGCATTTCCTCATGAATTTTCCAGGTATTTTTTTCTTGCAGGCAGATATTAGCTCTATTTTTTAGAAAACATATTCATACACATTCTCTCAATATGGTTTTAAGTCATTAAATGAAAGGCTTTCTTTTAAAAAATAAGTTTTAAGCATTTTCTTTAATAGTAATTGATTTTGGAATAACTTACTGTGTTTGCTCCAGGGCTGCAGTCCACCATTTATTTAGTTGAGTCCTTCCCAAAATTAAAAGTTGTACATGTGGCATTGATTCACTTCACAGGGATGTATTGTTTACTCCCAAAGAGATGTCAGTTTCTGGCTTCCCATAGTAGTAATGGGTCAGAAAAGTGCCTATCCATACCTGTCATACATTCACCAAGCGCACTTCACATTTTAGCCCACTGGGAATGTAGGGGGGTGAGTGCTAGGTGATGTCTTTGATTTAAATCCAATTAAAAAAATAGAGAGTCTTCTGATACAAGGACAAATATCAGAATAAAACAAAATAAGTGGCAGTACAAACCGTAGCAGGATATATTTCAAAAATCCTGAGAATAGTTACAAAAAATAAAATACTCTGACAAAAGCACTTGGGTCCAGTTTAGAGCTCTGAAATAGGAAAAGGCGGAGTCAGCTGGAGGAAAGCCATTAAGGGCACAGCAGTGAAATGGCATTGGGAATTGGGGGGTGGGGGTGGGGC
>NW_017731391.1:649663-657335 GCF_001890085.2 Hipposideros armiger | reverse complement strand
CTATCATGAAAAACAGGAAGGAAAAAGAGAGGTAAGGACTGATGAAAGAGAGGTGTAGGATACTGAGGCATTGTGCTTACAATCTGCTTAGAATGCCAGAAGCACTGAGAACACTGAGTGGAGTATATGAAATGAAAACTATTATAGGTGCAATAGCACATAAATGTTTGGCATAAACCTTAGTTGGTCCAAAATTGCACATAGAACTGCTCAGGCAGAACTGGTGGACCTAACAGTAGAAAAAAAATAGGTTTGAACTTCAAATATTAGGGTGATATAATAATAGGGTGAGTAGGAAAATATAAATAAAGGAATAGTCCTATAACTAAGGACTTAGATTTGGGGCATAATCCTCAGAGACAGACTAGACTAGTAGAATCTGCTTTTCCATCACAAAAAAGAAAGAGAAACCTCTGTGATAAAAGAGGTTAAACTCTTCTAAGAGTTGACTTCTCCATATTTGGGGCATATAAGGGTTTAAGGAAAAACAGAAATCTAAGAGAGATTCCATGAGCCCCACAAGCATAGCTTGTAGGCAAATTAAGTTTTCTATTTGAAAGCAGGGAGATACTGGTTCAAAATTTAGTTTTCACTGTGAAATTTAATCAATTTTCAACTTTCAGTGAAAATCTAAATCAGTGTCCACTGGTAGGTCCCATACCCACATCTAAAAAGATGATTGAAGACAGATGTAAGGCATTAAAGGGTAATAGATGAATACATTAACAAAAAGCTGATATTAGAAAGTAAAATAAATTATGAAATTAGACACCATATTAAAAAAAATTATAAGAAATTGAAAACTATGAGGTATTTCAAAAGCTTTCTAAATTTGTGGTAAAATAGGTGGAGAAGGATTAACCCAAACTATCAACTCTATATTTCACCCTAGAATGACAATTGGAGTTTACTTAGTCAATTGAGGAAATTAAAGCATACTTTTTTTTTTAATAAGCAGATGACTGTTTATTAAAAAGAGTATTAGTTAAGGATAATTTTGACTTAGGAAAAAATAGTCTAAAATCCTGAAATGGAAATAAAAAATACATAATTACCATTAAAAATAAATTGAGAGTGAATTTTATCTAGGACTCATGAAACATTTTTAATATTTATGAAAATGGACTAGACAAATGTTAAAAAATATGAACTGGGTTAAAAAAAAAGGTCCTTTAAGGAGACACATAGAGCAGCTCTGAATTTTTATGTCCAAATATATAGCAACAAAATGCCAGCAAAAAAAAAAATGTACAGAAACATTGGGTTTTCTTATTGATGTTTCAGAGTTCTTTATATATTCTGAACTCTAATTTTTAACTTATTTTATGTATTGTAAGTGAATTAATATAGTATGTAGCTTATCTTTGCTTTGTTTATGGGGTTTCATAAACATTTCTGTTTCATAGAAATATTTAAGTTTTAAGTTGTGGAATTTATCATGCTTTTCCTTTATCAGAGCTCATTTGGGCTTTGAGTTCTGTTTAGTGAGTCCTTCCCTGTTTGGACACCATAAAGTTATTTATCTATATTTTGTTCTAAAAGTATTAAAGCTTTCCTTTGTCACATTTTATTACCGATTCCACCTGAAAGAGAATTTTGTGTATGATATGAGGTATGAATATAATTTTAATTTTTTCCATCTGGATAAAAATTATCCCAGAGGTAATAATTAAATAATACATTCTTTCCCCATTGATCTATAAAGCTACCTCTATTACACATGAAGTTCCCTTATATGAGAGAATTTGATTACGAGCTCTCTTTGGTATTTCTTTCCTCTATTGGACCATGCCTTCACTAAAACCATGGTTTTAATTTTTGTAACTTTGTAATTACTTTGACTTTATAATCCTTCTTGAAAAGGAATTTGTTCTTCTTCAAAATTGTTTTGACTATTTATGGCTATTTTTGCTTCCAAGGGAATTTTTAAATCAACTTTTAATGAAATTGCATGAATTTATAAATTAATTTAGGGAGGATTGACACTGTTATGATAGTCTTCCCATCCATTAACATTAGAGAACTCTTCATTTATTTTAAGTATTTTTAAATGACTTTCACTAATTTTTAAAATTTTCTCCAAAAGGTCTTGTGTGTTTTTAAAAAATTTCTCATAGCTATCTCAATTCACTGATATTTTCAAAACATATCTTTAAAGAGATTATGTGAACTTATTGTTCCAGATATGTCATATATTTTGAAAACGTTTACAGATTTGAGATTACATTGCCTATTTACTTCATATTTTCCTATGCTATTAAGCATCCTTCAAAACATGATGGTTAGGGTGGCTATATTAATATCGTGGTATGGACAAACCATAATTTATTTATTTATTGGTATTTATATTGTTTCTAACTTTCACAGGTTTAAACAAGACTAGGAATGAATGTTTTTTTTTTTTTGCTAAATCTTTGCACATAACAATTATTTATTTAGGATTCACTCCTAGAACTGAATTACTGAGTCAAAAGTTATGCACCTTTTCTGTGACTTTTGATATATATTGTCAAAATCAATGCAGTGGTGGTTGGTTCAGAAATCATGATTTATGAAAGAGCACTCTGCAAATTGTGATAAATAGAAATATGTATTATATAGATTACAACTAGTATTTAAACATTGTAATTCATATAGGCTTATGTTGAACCAGAAAGAGGAGAGTGAATACATGAATGAATAAATGATTCTGGCAGGACAGGCAGCAAAAGGTTAACAGCAGTTAGCCCTGGGTAAGGAAATTATGGATGATTTTTATTTTTCTACTTTTTTTTTCTTTCTCTGTATTTTCTGTTTTCAACCATGTCCATGAATTATTTGTGAATAAAATGAAAAGAAACCCAACTGTGATATTCTTGTATAGGTTAGTGGGATAACATTCCTCTTTCATTTTTAGGAAACTTTCTTTATGGCAATTCTTTTTCTATTTACTTGTTTCTTCCTCTATTTTAAGAGTGATTTTACAACGAATCTGTATACATTGTTATTATTGTAATTAGTAGCAGATAAATTTCACAACCGTAATTATTTCATTTCCCATTTGGTATTTAACTACATTTTAGGTGAGCTCAGAAATATCATTGGATGAGCTTACTCAACGTCATCATCATGATATTGTATTATCAATATCAAACGACAAGTTTCTTGTAAATTAATATGTTTCTTGGTTGTATTTGCGGTTTTTGAAAATGGAGGGCAGCCACCCTTGCAAATGGCAAGAATAGACGAAAGCCACTAGCCATCAATGCATACTTTTCACCCTCCTAACTTAAAACTGAAGCACAAATGTTTAGTGTGATTCACTCAGTAGGTACTTCATGACGCTGAAGGCAAATAAGTTAACTTTTCCATCCCTTATCAGAATGTTTTTAAATCTCTCTTGAAGGTAAGTTGGGGTAAATAAGGAACACAGAGATTTCATGAACAATGAAAGCTTTCCAAACAATTGAGGAAAAAAATTGTTCTGAAACAATAACTTATGCCCCATTCTTTTATTTGAATGTGTTTTCTTAAGGTAATGACTGGCAAAGAATTAAAATGATTTTAAGTTTAAAGTAATTTATTCCTCAGCAAGTCATCGCACTACCGTCAGGTTTCTTTTCAGAAGGATTTTGAAACTGACACCTGCTAGCTCATCCTGATTGCTTGTTCCACATCCACTAGAAGTACACACGGTTCCAAAAAATGATGAAGCTGAAATATTTTTATTTGGGCAACTTCTGCAATCAAGATAATTCACTCTTTCTTGAAAGAATAAAATGGAAAAAGGCAGCCTAATCTCTGTGACCTTAAACTTCCACTGAAACTTAGAGACGGGTGAGCTCAGCTGGTGAGAGCTTGGTGCTAATGACACCAAGGTCGAGGATTCTATCCCATTACAGGGCGTTGAAACTCAAAGGGAAAACCCAGTGCATTGGCACAGACTCCCTGGAACATCTGCTAGCCATTCGCAGCGAGGCAAGCAGTGTGGATTTTTGGTGAATCATATCATAACTTAGAGAGTCTCCAACTTGAAGCTGGTTATGGGACCAAGGCAGAGGGCCAACTGAAGCTGAGAGGGGCCCTAGAGCACCTAAGGCCAGAGCACAGTGGAGAACGAGAAGACTTAATTGGGCTTCAGGAAGTTGGTGTCAGTTCAGGCACTGAATTCAATGTGGGTAGCACAGGAGACTGGATTCAGCCTCCAGGGCAGTTTTCAGATGGAGTCACTACATCAGCCAGTATCAGGATATCTGCCTCTAAGGGACAGGACTCCCACCAGCAGGCAAGGGCTTTGGGAATGGGGGCCATTTCTGGAAGGCATGTGGGCAAGGACCATAAATGGGTTCTCATCTACCACTGGGTTCAAGGCTGAGACTCGCTTCTGAAAAGCTTGGGCAGAAGCTTGATCTCTGGAATTTGGCTGAGTGAGCATCAGGGAGAGGTGTAGGTGAGAGTGGGGAACATATTGATTTCATTATAAGCTGCATCAGATGGATGAGTCAGAATGCTGACACGCTGTCTTTCTCCGCATTGGCTGGATCGGGACCAGGGAGGGACTGTTCTTGTAGGTGGAGGCCACAAACAAATCCAGCTGTGAGACGCTATGAGCATGGAAACAGAGGGCCAAAGAGGGGTGTGGTGACCAATTATAATGATAGTAAAAACTAGGTGGAAAGGGTATTCTATTGGCAGTAACATTCTTCTCATCTCTGATGTAGTTCCAGAAGGATATGCTACATGTCTAGTGTAGCGCTGTTTGTAGGGATTTCTGCAAAGAGGGAAATGTTGTGGTCGGTCTGTTTTGGTGGCCACTGGCCGCGTGTGGCTATTGAACACTTGAAATGTTGCTAGTGTGACTGAGGAACTTTTAAATTCAACTGAAGTTACTTTAAATTTAAATTTAAATAGCAATATGTGGCTAGTGGCTACTAGATCAGACATAGCAGAACTAGATGCTAGAGTTCAGTGGTAGCAGCAAATGCTATATTGAGAATAATAAATTAATAATTTTGAGAAATGATCAGGGCAAAGCCCTAATGGGCCTTTCCTCTTGGCCTTGGCCATATGCTCAACCTCAAATAGGTAGCATTCTTTTTTAAATTTATAAAATGTAAACTTCTTTGCCTGTAGAGATGAAAATTCATCTTGTTATTGAGATTCAACACAGACAGAACATGGAATTCATTTTCTAGACCTGTACTGTGCTGCAGTTTTTCCATCTGTAAAATGTTGATTAAAATCTTATTAGTATTTATCACAAGCAGTAGATAGTGATTGGTTCGATTTGTAAATATTCCTGTCAAATTGTATAGTAGTTGTGTTCCAAGTAGTTTCAGAAACAGGCCACATAATCTATTCACGTGCAGGAAGAAAGTTGTATAATTTCTTCTTATTATTTTTTGTAGTCTCATTACGGAAATTGTACGTCAGGTTGTATGTGATATAGTCACAGACTATGTTAGTGTACTAGTACATTAATGTAATTAAAATATGTACATCTACTGGGGGTGCTTGCTTAAATATTTTTTCCTAGTAGAGATGCACAATCAAAAACATATAGAGTTCTCTGGTCAGTGGTATGTCCTATATATAGAAAAGTCTATTCCTGGGGCTAGCCAATGTGATTAAATGTTTATTCCAATCTCAGGTATTCTGATAACAGTAACAGGGAAAGTATAGTTATTGAGGGCTTTTCCTTACGATATTTTCAAAGACAATATTAGTCAGTTCACTTATGTTTCCTAACTGTGTCTTATGCGCAGTAAAATTTTCTGTTTCTTCCCATGTCTATATCTTTCCTATGTTTCATTTTCCTGTGTCTTCATTGCGCCCTCTAACATTCTCTAAAAATCAATCAGAGGTTTCAGATCTGTGCAATCTCCCCTTGTAACCTGCTCCGACTCTGGAAGGGCCTTCTTCTCTGCTCACAGCGGCCTCCACAAGTGAGGTAAAATAAACACAGTGCTGGGAAGTCTAATCCTGGGAGCACCTTCCTCCAGAGCTGAGCCCCACTGAGATGGCTGCTATCTGTCTGTCCTGAGCACTGTTACGCATCGTCAGATATTACTTAGTTCTTACACATTAGTCTACTGCATGGCCCAATAGGTAGCTACTAGCCACTGGTGGCCATTTATACTTCAATGAATTAAAATTAAATCATATTATAAATACAAGTCCTCAGTTACACTAGCCACAATCAAGTGTTCAGTGGCCACAGTGCCTGGTAGCCACCTTAGTGTACAGCCCAGCTAGAGAACATCTCCATCACCAGAGAATTCCACTGAGCTGTGCTCACAATGAGGAAACATCAGATGGGAGAAGGAAAGGAGGGAAGGTACAAAACGACAGCAAACCCAAAGCATTCTGTGTGGTTGGTAGATGCTGTATCTCATTTTACATTTTGAACTGAGTTTATGAATCCCATAATTTTTAACTTCAGTTGAAATGAATTTGGTTAACTTAAGTGAAGGACCGATTTAATTTTATATGACTTGCTTAGCCTAATTTTGTTTAACGAATCATCCTTGTTAGAGTGTTTTTACCAGCGTCTCACTCATCCCTAATTGGTTTTCGGTTGTGTGTGCCATTTCAAAACAATTTAGTCATAGAGGTTATCCTTTCTGATCTGTATTGTTTTGTGGGAGAGGTGAACAGCTGGTGAAAACAGACCCAAGGTTTCTAATCCCACCAAAGGAAAACATGGCGTCAGTAATTGCCTTGCACCATGATGTTTGTGAAATCCAGGGAGGGACAGATTTCATGGTCTAATAATACAATATAAACATCCTAATAGGCCACTGCTGCAGTCTTATGATAACAGGAACATTAGGAGTGGGAGAGTATTGACATTGATATCATTTTCATTTATTAAATCTAAAAGTAGCCATTTTCCTAGCTGAGTGTTCATTGACTTTTGGTGAGAATAACTTTCTCAAATAGCTTGAAATGTCATTTGTTACATGATGCTTTACTCACAGCAAGGTGCGGATTTTCACTTGTACCTAGTGTTTCACTTCATATGCACTCCTGCTATTTTGGGCACTTTTATTAAGTCCCCCTCCCACATGTAAACAGAATACATGAGTCCATTAGTGGAACTCATTATGCTCATTTGTCTTTGCCAAGAACTATTGAAAATGATCACAAATGACTATGTAATTATAATTAAGATTTCATAGATGCATACACTTTATTTTTAACAAGTTCATTCTGTGAAGTTTTACCCTATTTTAAATAATGGCATTTGCAGTTACAAAGAAGAATTATTAAAACGACAGTTTAACTAATGTCTTTGGCAGATAAGCTAGTTATTGTATTTAATAATTGTAATTATTAGCTCATTAGATAGAGATAGTAACTCCAGGAAGTTTATTCTATTAGAATACTTAAGAAGATTAAGCTGAACAACTTATTCTGATAGGACCCACTAACCAAAGTGATCTTTTTTCCAATTTTAGTCCATGTATTTTCAGTTTTGATTTTGTTCTTGCAAAGAAGGCTGAGTCTTTCCCAGTGTGCTATTTCAGTTCCTGTAAAATTGTAATAAGAAGAGTAATATATATTAGATCTTTCCACTTACTGAGCTAAAAATGATACACATTATCTAATTACCAGAAAATTCTTTTTTTTTTTAGCTGAGCCATCCTGCTACCTGTTGGCAGCTCAGCGGCTGCTCAGCTCGGGCTGGACT
>NW_017731391.1:562562-648793 GCF_001890085.2 Hipposideros armiger | reverse complement strand
AAAAAAAAAAAAAATCTTAAAAAAAAAGAGTAAGAAATAATAATGAGAGTCTGTATATCCTGTGCCCTGGGTCAATAAGCCCATAAGGCAAACCGCCATTTTGTTAGAAATTTGACAAATCATACTAATATTGGGGAGGGTATAGCAGGAATAAGGGTATAGATGTTGGGATTAGCAGTCTTCCTTTCTAATTTTTGTCATTACCTAATTGTATGCCTTTGGTTTAAGCCATTGTGACCTCTCTGAGCCTTTCATTTATAAAATGGGGGTTAGTATCGCAGATGTTTCAATGAAGTGAGATGCAAGTTACCCTCCACAGAACATAGCACGGTAGGTCTCCATACTGATAATTCTCTCCTTTCCAAAAAATGGACACTTCTGCTTTGGAATTAGAGTAGGTGGGCTTCTGCCTAGATAGAGTCATTTCACCAGAGAACACTTTTCTTTTTATCATAATTGCCCAATGAACTTCCTGGGTTGCTAAACTTGCCTTCATCTACCAACTAAAATGTAGGTATTATCTCTAAAGAACGTGTTAGATTGAATATCCCATCTGATCAAATCTCAACTAAATATTATTTCTAGCTTTTAAAGTATTTCCAATTCAATTACAAAGCAGACCCATCACCTCACTTGAAATGATTTCTTCTACCTTTTCCCCAGTCAGATCATTCAGGCAGTTTCCACTGGTAATGATTCTTAGACAATGAGGTATCCCTATGAATAAACCTAAGAGTTCATGTGTTCACCTCTAATAGCTTCTTTCTTAATTGAACCCTGTCAATTTAAAATGGATATTTTCAGATGGTTTGTTGGCGATCTATACTCACAATAAAATATACTTTATATTCCATAACCATTTCCAAAAATGCAGTATGCTTGAAAGCGACATATACTTACCAATTGTCAAGAATTTAAAAAGTTGATGAAGTTGATTATGTCTGTGGCACTAGCCTTCATGAAAAAGGGCAAAAGCGCTGCTGTGTTCTCTCCAGCATGGGAGGTGTGCTTCTGGAGAAGCCCTTTTGTTACCAAGAAAGCTTGGGATCGCTCATCAATTTTCCACCTATTGCTCCCTTTGAAACATACACTAATTATCTGTAATTTCATGAGCTATGGATAAAGTCTAGGAAGTTTTCTCTGAAATCATAGCAATAGGAGCATTATTTTTTCATGTGGGCTGTTATCTTCATTCTGATCCTCAATCCTTTGTCAGAACTTCTGACTGTGACATGGCCAGAACGAATGGCTTTTAAAAATGGATGCAGGCCCAAGAAGTACAAGGCAGGGAAACCACTTAATTATCTTTACAAAGTATGAAGACTTCAAAGAATTGAATGATGAAATGAACCTCACTCTATAAGTTCAACTTATAACTGGTGACTCGTGCCTGATGAGTTACTTAAGACTTGAACCGTTTTGACTGATTTTTTTTTAAGATTTTTTTTTTTTATTGGGGAATTGGAGGGATTGGAACAGAGCTGGGGAATTGGGGGAAGGGGAACAGACAAGTTGCTGTCTTTTTGTTCTTCAGTCTAGTTGTGGAGGACGTTGCTTCACTGGCCCAAGTTGGCACCATCATTGCGCTCTTCCCGGGCGACACAGATCAGTCGCTGGCTTCTGGACGGCTGCTCACTGCGGCTGCTGGCCGCTCACGCTGGCTGCTGGCTACACACGGTAGCCCATGGCAACCCACTGCCACAGGGGCTACAGCCTACGCGGTCGACTCATGGCAGCCCAGCTCCCGGTTGAGCTGTTGTTCAGCATCTTAGCTGTAGAGGGCAGTGTCACTGGCCCTCATATGTGGGATCCGAACCGGGGTCCTCTGGCGTCCCAAGCCAGTTCTTAACCATCGCGCCACTCGGCCGGCCCCTTGACTGATTTATTTTTAAGGCCACACATGTATCTTATCTGGGTTTAAGAGTATTCTGACCAGCTGAGTTTGGATTTTCTACTGCTACCCTATTTTAGACATCACTGGCATTCGCTTTTGTATTTGGACCAAAGGCTTTTTTTCTCTCTCTTTCTCTGTCTTGCCCCCTGTCCAGCAGTAATATCTATGTTTTTGTAGGAAACCAGTAGTTATGTCAGGCTGCTAAGTATCTTCACACTGAAGGACACACATTCTGGAGTGGCATATATTTAGTATTTGACATTTGATAAACCCATTTGCTTAAGATATTTGCAATACCGTCTCATCTCTGGCCATTGTAAGCACAGCATCCGGTTGGTATTTGGTGAAGTAAACAGATGTGGCCACACTGCCTGCATCGAGATGCATTAATTTTTTTCTGAAGAGTGGACAGGAACTTGTGAGAGTGAATAATGGAATTCAAATCAGATGGGGCGAGATATTTGATATTCGGGAAGAAAATACAGTATAATAAATCTGCTGCTTTGTTTGGATGAACTGAGGAGTCGCTAATACTGAAATACAGTCAAAGGAAAGGCAAATGGAGATACTATTGAGGAGAGACTGGCCCTGGGTCAATGCCATTGCCCTCAGTGGAATGTTTTCTTTTTTGAAAGGCACTGGTTCAGTTCAGTGCATAACACATTCATTGGTCATTAGTTCAGAAAGCTAATTTATTTACAAGGCACAGAGGTAAGTCTAGTGGGAAACGCAAAGAGCTAGCAGAGCCCTTATCATTAAGAAACTTAAATCTAGGCATGTTTCAGAGAGAGGAATTTTCTGCGTTGGGGCAATAGGGAACTCCTTTAGCATAAGTAAGGTGAGATAGAATTGCTCCTGACCTATCGGTGATTAGAGCGAGATATTTCCCTTTTGCTGAGCTCTCTGGTAAAACAAGTGTGGTAGAATTTTGTGATCATGAAGTCTTTTGATTAATTCTCAATGTCGTCATTCTCTACTGTTAGTACTTGTTCAGATGGATATTTTAAGAAAGAAGCCCCAGTGATTTGTGGTAACTGCCAGGATAAGACATAAATTCATCGTGCAACATGTATTGCTTGAGGTCTACCCCCTCCCCCAAGCACTGGGCTTCAGGATTGCAGGGCATATCAGAGATCTCTAATATATTTAAGGTGACAGAGCTCACGAATGAGAGTTTATAAAAAGGAATAACCCCTTTTAAGCCTCAAGAAATACAACATGCGCCCACTTGAGCGTTGGTTAAAGTGCTTGCTAGTGTGAACTTGTTTGTGATCCAAATGCGGGATTGTTGTATGATGACTCTCCCCCTGGCAGGCACTTGTTGTCCAAGAGAATGCAATTGCATGTTGGTGACTCAAGCGAGGCTGGGTGGACTCATCCATGTCCACATTAAACAGGGGCTTTATTTGTCTCCATCTCTGCACCGACCAGCATGAGGCAAAGAAGAGACCCATGGGGAGATGGAGAGACAAACTGTTTCTTTCACAAATCACAGAAGGAAAACTGCGGATCTGAGCTGCAGAGCTGTTAAGGAATGGGAGAAACGAGAGAATCTTCACAGGCTGAACCTGGGTGCCTTATTTATTCCTCTTGGCTACAGAATGCCTGCTGCCAGCAGGAGACTCATCACTAAGATATTACAGGGAAATGAAGCCAGGCAAGAAAAATCAGTCTTGCTTTCCTCCTCACCCCATAAATTTTGTTATTAATAAATCAGATGCTTATAGAACAGCCTGCCACAGCTGCCTCTAGAAGCAAGATTTTATTAGCAGAGTTTTTATTAAAATGCACAGTAGTTTTAAGAGTGAACATGATACTTTTAAGTCAGAACGTATGTTGTGGAGGACACATGCGGTTGTGACTTACCCCTTACTTGATGTGGACCTCGACTCTCCGTTGTGTGGCTGGGATAAGGCAGCACGATTTGACATCAATTGAAGGTGTGGTGATCTGTGATTGGTTTTCCGTTTTTGGCACCCCCTGCCCAGACTTCTGGAGAAATTCCAAAACAATGCATTCTTTTTTTTTTTTTAATTAAAGTTTGTTGGGATGACAATTGTTAGTCAAGTTACATAGGTTTCAGGTGTACTGTTTGAACAATGTCCCTTGTGGAAGCTGAAGTGACCAAAGAGGTAGCCCTTGAATAAGAATGCATTGTTCAAACAGTGTAGCAACAAGTCAGCACAGGAACAATGCAATCCGTTTTAAAATTAACTTTGAGACAAATAGCATCAAAGTAAATTATGATTTTCTGATATGGTGTGTAGAAGGGGGAGATCAATACTCTCTATGCACTTGCTTTGCAGGAGAATTAATTTTAAAAACAGTAACAAATATGGGTCTCGTTATCCTGATTGTAAACGTAAATACATGCTGATTGCAGAGAAGAATCATTGTGTTATTATTCTGCAGTTTGTGTTTTTCAAGCGCTTTGTTGGCCAGACAACTCCAGCTCAACGGGACAGACAGAGACTTGGGTTGGTATCAGCTTGTGGGCATGTGTTCTGTGATGGAGCAGGCATGACAGGCAGGGCTGACAGCACCTGAAGGACATTTGCTTCAGTTGTAGTGCAGCAGCTGCTCCCTTCTGTCACTGCTGAGTTCCTGTTGTCATAGCAAATAGGGATCTAGCACTGGGGCCTGAGATGAAGGAGAATCCAGACTGGGCTTGGATAACGCAATTGGCCACAGTAGGGGCCTTGGTTACCCCTCTGCAAGTAGAACAATTAAAGCAGGTAGACTGGAGTGGTACTTTGAGAGGAAAGAAGGAAGAGGTGCCCTTTGCACTCCCAGGAGGAATCAAGCTCATCTGTACCCAAGTAAACTTATTAAGGACAATTAATTCACAATGGCTAGTCACCCCCAAAGGACCCTAATGTTTCTTCGCCCTGTAAAATATCCTGTAATTCCCCTATTCAACCTCTCCCTCCTGCCTTGAACCCCTGGCAACCTCTGAGTTGCTTAGCATCTCTATAGTTTTAGCTTTGCTAGAATGTCACATCATTGGAGTCAAATGGTATGTAACTTTTCCAGACTGGCTACTTTCACTTAGCAACATGCGTTTAAGTTTCATCCATATTTTTTTTCATAGCTTGAAAGCTTATTGTTCTTGTCACTGAATAATAGTCAGCTGTATGGATGTACCATTGTTTTGTTTATCCATTTACCTGTGAAAAGTAATTTGATTGTTTCCAGGTTATGGGAATTATGAATAAAGCTGCTGTAAACATTTGCATGCAGGTTTTTGTGTGGACATAAGTTTTGAAACCAGTTGGGTAAATATCTAGGAGCACAATTGCTGGATCATGTGGTAAGGTTATATTTAGCTTCATAAGATCTTTGATTTTTTTCATCGGTGCTTTATAGTTTTCTGTATATAGATCCTATACATATTTTGTTAATTTATCCCTTAGTATTTCATTACATATGCTATTATAAGTGGTATTGTTTTTTAAGTTTCGAATTCCAATTGTTCATTGCTGATACAAAGGACAGCAATTGACTTTTGTGTAGTTTACCTTATATACTATAACCTTAGTGGAATCACTCATTAGGTCCAGGAGAGATTGTGATTTTGGCAATTCATTGGGATTTTCTGCACAGACAAATCTGTGTCTGTGAATAGAGACAGTTTTATTTTTTTCCTTTACAATCCATATGCCTTTTGTTTTCTTTTCTTGTCTTATTACACTTGCTAAAATTTTCAGTACACTGTTGAATAGGAAGTATTAGAGAGGACATCCTTTCCTTGTTCTTCATTTTAGGGGGAAAGCATCCAATTTTTCACCTGTAAGGATGATGTTAGCTGTAGGTTTTTCTGTAGATGCCTTTTAACAAAATTGAGAAAGTTATTACCTATTTCTACCTTGCTGAGAAGTTCTTTTTTTGTTTTTAAATCCTGAGTGAGTATTAAATTTTGTCAAATACTTATGTATCAATTGATAAAATAATATGACTTTTTCTGTTTTCTCTGTGAATGTGGTGGATTACACTGGTTTATTTTCAAATTTTGAACTTGCCTTACATACCTGGAATAAATTCCACTTGGTCACAGTGTATAATTTCTTTAATACATTATTCATTATTGGATTTGACTTGCTTACATTTTGTTGGTGGTTTTTGTGCCAATGCTCAGGAGAGATATTTGTCTGTAGTTTTCCTTTCTTGTAATGTCTATCTGATTTGGGTATTAGGATAGTGCTGGACTCATAGAATGAGTTAGGAAGTATTTCCTCTGCTTTTGTTTTTTTGAAAGAGACCATAGGAAATTGGCATGGTTTCTTTCTTGAATATTTTTTTGAAATTGTGAAACCACTTGCACTGCGTGATTTATTTTTGGAAGGTTATTAATTATTGATTCAATTTATTTTATAGATATTAGGGATATTCAGGTTATTTGTTTCTCCTTGTATAAGTTTTGGTAGTGTGTGTCTTTTGAATAATTGGTCCATTTCATCTAAATTATCAGATTTGTGGACATAGAGTGTTCATGATATTAATTATACTTTTAATGTTCATGAAACGAGTGATGGTGTCTCCTCTTTCATTTATGATGTTGGTAATTTATGTCATCTCTCTTTTTTCTTAATTATCCTGGCTAGTTTATCAATTTTATTGACCTTTTCAAAGAACCAGGTTGGGGTTCTTTGATTTTATTTATTGTGTTTCTGTTCTAAATTTTATTAATTTTGGCTCTAATTTTTGTTTTTTCTTTTCTGCTTGCTTTAGGCTTAATTTGATCTTCTTTCTCAAGTTTTCAAAGGTGGTCGCTTAGGTTATTGACATATTTTTCTTATATAATATATGCATTTAATACTACACATTTTCTGCTAAGCATTACTTTTCCTACATCCCACAAATTTTAATAACTTTTGTTTTTATTTTCATTTAGTTCAAATATTTTAAAATTTCTCTTGAGACTTCTTCTTTGACCCATACATTCTTTAAAAGTGTACTGTATATCTCAAATATTTGTGAAAATTTCAGGTGTCTTTCTGTTAGTGATTTCTAGTTTATTTCCATTCTGGCCTGAGAGCAAACTTTATATTATTTCTATATTTAAAATTTATTGAGGGTGTTTTTATGGTCCAGAATATGGTCTAACTTGGTGAATATTTCATTGGATCTTAAGAAGAATGTGTGACTCATCTGTTGTTTCATATTCTATAAATATCAATTAGATCAAGTTGATTAATAGTGTTGGTGAAGTAAACTCTATTCATATTGATTATCTGCCGACTTGAACTATCAGTCATTGACAAGGAGATAAAAAAGTTTCCAACTAATAGTAGATTTGTCTATTTCATCTTTCAGTTCTAACCACGTTGCCACGCACCAGAAACATTTTTAAAAACTGGATAAAAATACATGAAATAATTGTTTTTAAACCTTGGATATTAGGCAGTATGGGGCAGTGTTTCTTGAGAAAGGGAAAGTAGCAGGTGAGCCCTACAGTCTCTCTAACTTCCTGCCTGGAAGGACGTTCCAGGCCCATAGCTCAGGGAGGGCGCACTCAGCTGTAATTAAACATAGAAGGTAGCACATGCTAGTTGTTCAATGAATGGCACAGGAAAGAAAAGCTATAAGAATGGAGCAGGTAGAGCCACTAGACTGGGGTGGGGGCCGGGACTGACTATGGATAGAATGAGATTTTACTTGGGCTTTGGAGGCCTGTGTAAGAGAGGGAGAAAGAGCACAGGGTGGGGATGCTGGAAAGGATTACCCAAAGTGGCACGGGCCCAACCCTGTTTCATAAAAAATAAAAGTTTGTGGAGGACATGTGTAAAGATAGGTTTGAAGAATACTTTGGGATTATTTGTAGAAATTTATGAGTTTTAATGAAGTGTTTGATTATATTCAGTAGGTCAGTGGCTTTTTAAATTTAGAATAAAACCAGTAAACCCTTTTAAAAATAAGTGATTTTCCTAATCCCAATAGAAAACATGTATATAAAAGCATAACTTTAGACAGATGGGGGGAATGGGGTGGCCAAAAGACCTAACCACGCTACCTCTGATACCTGCTTAGGACTGCCAAACATCTTTAAGGCATAGTTAAACAATTTCTGTGCTGTGGGCTAAGAAAGTCTGCAGCAGTTCTCAACCTGTGGGTCATGACCCCTTTGGGGGTGTCGAATGACCCTTTCACAGGGGTCGCCTAAGACCATCGGAAAACAAAAAGATATTTACATTACAATTCATAACAGTAGCAAAATTACAGTTATAGAGTAGCAACGAAAATAATTTTATGGTTGGGGGTCACCACAACATGAGGAACTGTATTAAGGGGTCGCGGCATTAGGAAGGTTGAGAACCGCTGTCTTTGAGGGATTTAGACAGACAATGACAGGATGAAATGGGTGCATAATGGGGATTAATCAATCTGCAGTTAATTGGGTTGGAAGGGAGATTGAAAGTAGGCAAGGAGACACGTTAGGAGCTGCTGCATTGATCTAGGCAAGAAAGGGATAGGAGTGTGAACTAGGATGGTGGCACTGAGAGAGAAAGGAGGGGACTTAAAAACCAGATATGTGCAGAAATCCTAGTTTGTGGTGATTTGTTGGATGTGGAAGGAAGGACAGAAAGAACATTAAGTAAAATGAAGTGGGTAATTCATAGTCTTTTGACCTGATACACTTAGCATCTACGATAATATTAATAATAATCTATAATGACATAACTCAACTAGGTTCAAATCTCTTCACGTCCCTTGGTGTGACCTTGGGCTTGATAGTTATTCTAAACTTCTTTTCTCTGTTAACTGGGGGACTGTGACAGTTCCTACCTTATAAGATTCATTGCTAGTGTTTGAAGGGAAAGCATTAGAACGGATTCAGGGGGATTTCCCTGGAGCAAGTTTTATTAGTTCTTATCTTTATTTAATTATTAATTAATCAGCACTTCTGTTTTATTCAAAACATTGAATTAAAAAGCTTTTGGTGTTTTTCTTTGCATGGCTTTTTAATACCTCATGAATAATGTGGCATTATTGAGAAATAAAAGAAAGGTGATTATGCAAGTGTTGAAATATTTAGCAATGCATTAAAATAGTCTTAGGGAACTGGAAAAATTACTGAAGTTATACTAGCTTTTTGTAAAGGCATAGAAAGTGTTAAGAAAAAAGATCATTTCAGAAAAAGAAAATTTATAAAGTAGAACGCATTAGAAACACAATCCAATGACATGTATTCATTAATGAATATTCAGAGGACATATTAATTTTTCCTGAGGTACAATGGCCAAGCCAAAGAATTTTAACAATGAAAAAAAGAATGATTAAACCAACTCTAAAGTAATTAGAAGTTATCTTTCAAAATGCCTAGTTTGACACATTAAAACAAGTTTTTTATTTTAGGGTCAGGGCATAATTGTTCAAGCAGTTGCTACGTCTTCAGCCTCTTTCTCCTTACCTGGACTAAACCCGCCCCTTACTGTTCAGCTACCTCCCAAGTCCCAGGTGGTTTGGGAAGAGATTCTTTAGGCCCACCTTACCTAGACAGCACCCTGTGCACCATCTCTCTTCCTTTCATTCTCATCCCAGTTGCCTGTGTTTACTAGTGTAATAAATTCTCTTAAGTTAACACTTCCTGGTGGATTAGAATCACTCAAATCCACACCGAGTGCTACTAAGCAGAGAGGCTCTATACTCAGTGTCTCTAAATCCTTGCAACAGTGTGACAAGGGTATTAGAGAAGGCTTAACCCAAGGGGATAAACTTAAAACTGGTGGCATTTCATACTTACGTTGGGCTTGTTGGAATGGAGATAGTTTGTTTTCTCAGTCCCTCATATGAAATCATTAGGCAATACTTAAATTATAGTAAACTAAAAAATTTTTAGAAAGGAGTGTGAAGAAATTTGCTTTGATGCAAATGTAGTCTAATCAGTGACATGACTTGAGAGCTAACAGTGTGTGTACCCAGCATATCCACTGCATGACATCTGTATTGTGCTGCTGAATATTTTACCTAACTATTCTAGAAAATGACATTTTTGTGTACTGAGTGACAGTATGTCTTGTTTATGTGGCATTACAACCCAAAATGTTATTTGCTACAAATAAACATCTCGACTGTCAAGAGGCTGCCTTTTAAATATTTGCATGATCTAAGTTAATTGTTTTTGTTTGTTTGTTTTCTCTGCTTGGTGAACTAGTAGTTTGGTCATTTGGTTTTTTTTCACTGATAGTTAAAATAAGTTAGACAAAGAGAAGTGAGCTTAGTGAAAATATTAATATGTATCAATCTATGTTGCTGCTCTACAAATTATTCTGGAAAACGTCTTGGTAGGGAGCAGAGAATGCGTTTTTTTTTTTTTTAAAGATTTTTACTGGGGAATTGGGGGGATGGGAACAGTGCTGGGGAACAGACAAGTTGCTGTCGTTTTGTTCTTCAGTCTAGTTGTGGAGGATGTTGTTTCACTGGTCCAAGTTGGCACCATCATTGCACTCTTCCCGGGTGAGGCAGATCAGTCGCCGGCTTCTGGACAGCCACTCACAGTGGCTGCTGGCCGCTCACACTGGCTGCTGGCTACACACGGTAGCCCATGGCAACCCACTGAAGCAGGGGTTGCAGCCTAAGCCGTCACCGGCAACTCATGGCAGCCCAGTCCAAGATGAGCTGTTGTTTAGCATCTTAGCTGTAGAGGGCAGTGTCACTGGCCCTCATATGTGGGATCCGAACCGGGGCCCTCTGGCATCCCAAGCCAGCTCTTAACCAATGCACCACTCGGCCGGCCGGAGAATGCGTTTTTAATTTTATCTTTGGATTTTAATTATTCATGCAATTCCTATGCCCCATCCTTCCATTTAATTAAGCCTGGCTGTATGTTCTATAGCGACACAGCTTGCAATAATTGGTTCTGATTGGCAACTCTCATTTATTGTAGGTCAAAGTAAAAGTAGAAGTTGGGTCAGTTTTCACCTTCTTCTACTCAATTCCAATTCGATTTTTTAAAATTACTATAAAGTATTTGTGCAATATTATTACCGGTAATGACACTGGTACATCACTGGCAATGTGACAGTTACTACTTACAAGTAGAAAATGATGCCTTCTTCATTGAGCTGTGCCCTGGGATTCTGTCACTTGCAGTTGACCATGTAATATGTACAATTTTCTGTTTTTGTTGTTTGTACATTTTCTAGGGACTTTGGCATTTGAAAAATACAGTACTTTTGGGGGTAAATTATAGAAAATATTTGCTAATGCTAATTGAATCTACCTTTTCCTCTTTGACTATTTGATGGTTCTACAAATATTCAACTCTTTCTTTGATCTTTCCAGTTGTATTTTATTGCTCTATATCCCAAACCTGTGGTCATTTTTTGTCTTATGTTCAACAACCTGAATTATATATTTGTGAGACTCAAAGAAGTGTGGTGGGTCAACTTACTGCTTTAAGTAGGACTACATCTAAACCATCTGAGTAGTGTATCTTTACATTTCTCCAAGAAAGGACATTTCATGATTTGGTTCAAATGTACCTTCATCTCTTAGAGAAGATTTCTTTGTCTCCTCCTCCTCCTTGCATCATCCCTTCCCTTTCATTGTGTTTTGGGCAGTTCATTCCTTCATTCATTCAACAAATGCTGAAAAACTTTTAAATTATTTTTACTTTTATTAAATTTATTGGAGGTGACATTAGTTAGTAAAATTATATAGGTTTCAAGTGTACAGTTCAATAATACATAATCTATATATTGCATTGTGTGTTCACCACCCAGTCAGTTCTCCTTCTATCACCATATATTTGACCCTCGTTAGCCTCTTCTACCACCCTCCCTGATCCTCTGGTAACCACTAAACTGTTGTCTGTGTCTATGAGTTTTTGTTCTGTTTGTCCATGTTTTCCAAATGGCAGAATTTCATTTTTTCTTGTGGCTGAGTAACATTGTATACATATGTAAACCCATCTCCTTTATCCAATCATTTATCGAAGGACACTTCAGTTGTTTCTATGTCTTGGCTGCAGTGAACACAGGGGTACATATATCTTTCTGGATAAATGTTCTCAGATTTTTTTGGTAGATACCTAGAAGAGGGATTGCTGGGTCACCTGATAACTCTATTCTTAATTTTTTGAGGAACCTCCATACTGTTTTCCATAGTGGCTGCACCAATTTACACCCCACCAGCAGTGTATGAGGGTTCCTTTTTCTTCACAGCCTCTCCAAAACTTGTTATTAGTTGTCTTGTGGATAATAGGCATTCTAACAGGTATGAGGTGGTATCTCATTGTGGTTTTAATTTGCATTTCCCTAATATCTAGTGAAGTCAAGCATTTTTCATGTATCTTTTGGCCACTTGTCTCTTTGGAGAAGTGTCTGTTCAGGTCCTTTTTTTTTTTTTTTTTTTTTTTAACATGCTCAGTGGCTGCTCAGCTCAGGCCGGGCATCGAACCACTGTTGCTCAGAGCTCAAACTCTTGAGTGAGCTCTTAACCAACTGAGCCACTCAGCCGGTCCTCTTTTTTAATTGGATGGTTTTCTGTTGTTGTTGTTGAATTCCATGAGTTCTTTATATATTTTGGATATTAGTCCTTTATTGGAGGTGTTGTTTGCAAATATCTTCTCCTATTAAGGTGATTGTCTCCTTGTTTTGTTGACGGTCTTTTCTCCTTCCAATCTGAAAACTTGATGGAGGGTAACATGATCTCTCTTTTTTATTGCTGAATCATCTGTACATTGTAAATATTGAGCAAAATTTTACCAAATGAACAAATACTGTGATAAACAATTTTTGATAACTCTCACTACTACTTCCTGAATTGAGTCTAAAATTCTTGTTTCTGGAAATCAGATTGTCTGTAGTATGACTGCTCGGACATTTTAAAGTGGGTGGTAATACTATGTTTTGTTTTGTTACCTTTCTATCTATTTGTCTTTATCTTTGAAATATTTTAAAATGAAGGTAAATTACACTTATAAGAGAAGCATACACTTTATTTTTATTTTATGTGCCGTTGTAATCAGGCATCCCTTGATTTATCTTAGGGAAAACAAATATCACCTTTAACTATTTCTTTTTTTAGTCAAATCACTTGCTTTTTATCTTTCCATGTAGGTCTGATATTAAAAGATTTTATTTGCTGCTCCAGCATCCCTATAAGGTCTGTTCACATTCTCAATCTCTTTGTAAAGTTGTAGTGTAGGGGATAAATAGTATTTGAACAATACACTGACTAACTCTGAAGAACAATCCATATTTTTATCCCAATCTCCACCCAAAATAGGTAAATATTAGTCAGAATTCATCCTATCAAAATTATGACTTCAGAATTTCCTAAGAAATGTGAACCTAAAGAAATTCTTTGCATTTTATCTTCTTTTCCTGGTTTTTCTTCCAAGGCTGCTGGTCTTCCATTCCAAATGAAAGACCATAGAGTCATACAAGCTGAGGATGAAAGGTATATTGAAGGTTACCTAGTGCAAATGCTTACTGGGTAATTGAATCATTTTGGCAACATCCCCTTAAAACCTTCATCTAGCCTCCAGTGATCTAACACATCATTTCCTATGGCAGCAGATTCTATCTCTGTTGTCAGCTTTGACTATTACAAACTGCTTCCTTGTATTAAATTCTAACTACTCATAATTAGAATTTCTCTTCTCATAAAGAGCAAGATGCACCCATCTCTCTCAGTCAGTTTGGGCTGCTATAACAGGAATACCATAGACTGGGTGGCTGAAACAACAAACATTTATTTCTCACAATTCTGGAGGTTGGGAAGTCCAAGATCAAGTTTAAGACCTGGTGTCTGATGAGGGTCTGCTTTCTGACTTGCTGACAGCTGTCTTCTCACATGCTTTTCACGTAGAAAGAGCAAGCCAGCTGCCTGGCCTCTATCTTATAAGGATACTAATTCCAATCAGGAGGGCTCTACCCTTACGGCTTAATCACCTCCCCAAGACACCCTCTTCAAATACCATCATATTGGGGATTAGATTTTAACATACAAATTTTGGGGGAAAACAAACATTCAGATTATAATAGCATCTTATACAGGACAGCCCAGCTGAAGGTGACACTCATGCTTCTTGTACGTCTTCTTTTCTCTAGGCTAACCCCTCTTAGATCCTCAGTCATGCTCCATGTGACCTGATTTCACATCTCCTCACCATCTAGTTACTCTAACCTGAATATATTTATTTTGCTTATATATGCGGTATCCAGCAATGAGTGTGATACTCCAGGTGTGCTCTGATAAGCTGAGTGTAGAGTGTGAATATCATCTTCCTTAATTCAAATATTATAATCTCAGTATATTTGGCAATGACTGGTCAGATCCAACTGTTCTTCTCATCTGATCTATTTTACTTCTAGGTTTCTTTATATCCACCAACTTTGTTGATAATGGATAAAATTTTACAATGCTGTTAACTGAAAAAAAATCTTGATTTCAGAGGTAGAATCTCAAATGATACTTAATAGAAAATGGTTTCAGTCAAGTTCATCAACTTCTTTAAGTACCAGTTTCCCAATATTTACCTTACAAGGTTATTGTGAGGACTAATTTGGTTAAGTGCTTACATGTAAAGTGTATATGAAGTGCTTAAAACACATGGTGAGTACTCAATGCATATTAGTGATAATAATCTTCACTATTATTACTTATTCCAAGAGTTCTGAGAAATGCTTATTTTAATACTGAACAAATAAGAAGAGTCTGTGGATTCATAATATTTTCCAAGAGTCATCTAATATATGTAATATAGACCTATAAAAATAAAAGTTATGCACAAAAATTTACAGCCAGACACTTGTCCAAATTCCTTGACAGATTAAGGTAACATAGAACAAAATTCTGACATTAGTTATTCATTTGTTACGGAATGAGGAAAAAGGTGATATACTATAAAGAGTGTTTACTTCTCATGTCTTTACTTTTAAAAATAATTGTATTAACTTTACCAAAATGATTACTTTTCATATGAATTTAAAAACTGTTGCTTCCTAACATACTTTGGAAAGGTTAACATTTTTGACAACATGGAAGCTTGTGTTAATTTTTGTCTTTTTTTTATTAAAGTTTATTGGGGTGACAATGGTTAGTAAAGTTACATAGGTTTCAAGTGTACCATTCTGTAATACATCATCTATATATCACATTGTGTGCTCACCACCCAGAGTCAGTTCTTCCATCACCATTTTTGACCCCCTTTACCCTCATCTACCTGCTCTCCCCCTTATCCTATGGTAACCACTAAACTATTGTCCATTTCTCTGAGTTGTTGTTTGTTTGTCTTGTTCCTTTGTTGCTTTCAGTTTTATATCCCACATGCCAGTGAAATCATATGGTTCTTGACGTTTTCTGACTTATTTCGCTTAGCATAATAATCTCAAGATCCATCCATGTTGTTGCAAGTGGCAGTATTTCATCTTTTCTTATGGCAGAATAGTATTCCATTGTGTATATATACCACATCATGGAAACAACCAAAGTGTCCTTGGCTAGATGATTGAATAAACTTTTGTCTTTTTAAAGTATTTGTTTCTGCCAATACATTTCAGCACCACAGTGTGACCTTTTCCAGGTTAATATACTGAGTTGAAACTTCAAAGAATCATTGCAAAAGAGACTGGGTTCTCCCTCCCCCCAAGTGTTAGTTAATGAGAACCACAGCTGGGTAAACGTTTTGGGCGAAGTTATTTTCAACCATTTTAAAACTTTTGTATTAGAAAAAGAGAAATACATTTTTGAAGATCTTAAAACCAAATAAACTACTTGAGGGTCTTGGGCCTCAATTCCAAAGGTGATGAAGGCACAGTTTAGTAGCAGTGGAAGACCTACTGGGTGCCTCCAGGTCTAGAGCTGTCAGAAATACTTCAGATAAGGCTTTCGTATTTAGTGTCTTTCATTAAGAGATACTTAAATGATAAGGATATTTACTAAATGCTTTTTAAAAGTGCCTTTTACAATTGTTTTAAGAGTATTCATAGAAGAAGCAGTGTTCGAGTTTGATGCTAAGCTACATTTAAAGAATAACTAATTATTATAATTCTGTTCTTTTTACAGCATCTCTTTCACACACACACACACACACACACACACACACACACATATGGCCTGTCACACAAAAGCCTATGTGCAATTTTCAGGAGTTTTGTAAGCTGCTGGATGTCAGACAAGTAGCTTAAAATTTGCCGCGGTGGAGATATTTACACCATGAAAATTGGTGAATGCTACACACCAAAGCCTTTTAAAAACAAAAATCTCTTGGACAGATGATTGTCCAACACTTACCATCACACCTATGCCCCAAAATATTTCTTTAAATGGAATAAAGGACTATGAGCATTGAAGATGGTTTTAATATGAAAGTTTGCATAAGGAAAAGAATAAGCTGGGGTTTTTTGTTTGTTTTCCCCCCCTGTGTTCTCAGGGATCCGGAAAGACCGAAGAGGAGGGAGAATGTTGAAACACAAGCGCCAACGAGATGATGGGAATGACGCGGGGCCCTCTGGAGACGTGAGAGCTGCCAGCCTGTGGCCAAGCCCTGTCTTGATTAAGCACACTAAGAAGAACAGCCCTGCCTTATCCCTGACAGCCGACCAGATGGTCAGTGCCTTGTTGGAGGCCGAGCCCCCCATTATCTATTCAGAGTATGATCCTACCAGACCCTTCAGTGAGGCGTCGATGATGGGCTTGCTGACAAACCTCGCAGACAGGGAGCTGGTTCACATGATCAACTGGGCAAAGAGGGTGCCAGGTAAGGATGCTAAGCTCAACTTTTTTTTTAAATTAATTTATTTTTTATTATTAGTTTCAGGTGTACAGAACATTGCAATAGTTATCCTTTCACCCTTCGCACAGAAACAACCCCCCTCCCCCATCTACTGCCCTCCCACCCCCGATAACATGCTTATCTATTACAATTCCATTGACTCCATTCCCACACTCTACTCCATATCCCGTGACTATATGTATATATAATTATAGTTGACATACACTATTATTCAACATCAGCTTCAGCAATACAGTGCGGTGGCAGGCCTCTATCTACACTGACTATGAAGTGGTCTCCCTAAAAGACATGAGTCCATCTGACCCCCTAAAAATATTTACTGCTAAGCTCAACTTTTATTGTTAAGAGTCAGTAACTACTCGTGAACTGGTTGTGAAGTCATAGAAACAGTGGCAAACAATAGCTAGTTATCTAATTGGTGTCAAGGTGACATCAGAATTTGTTAATTTTTAGTATCAGTACACTGTAATTCTCCTGGAAATTAGCAAACAATGTTTTTTTTTAAAGATTTTTATTGGGGAATTGGGGGGATGGGAACAGCGCTGGGGAATTGGGAGAAGGGGAACAGACAAGTTGCTGTCATTTTGTTCTTCAGTCTAGTTGTGGAGGACATTGCTTCACTGGCCCAAGTTGGCACCATCATTGCGCTCTTCTCGGGCGAGGCAGATCAGTTGCCAGCTTCTGGACGGGCGCTCACTGCAGCTGCTGGCTACACACGGTAGCCCATGGCAACCCACTGCCACAGGGGCTGCAGCCTATGCTGTCGCCAGCGGCTCACGGCAGCCCAGCTCCAAGTTGAGCTGTTGTTCAGCATCTTAGCTGTAGAGGGCAGTGTCACTGGCCCTCATATGTGGGATCTGAACCGGGGTCCTCTGGCGTCCCAAGCCAGTTCTTAACCATCGCGCCACTCGGCCAGCCCGATATGCACATTTTTAAAATTGAGGACTTTTGTGTGAAGTACTAATAAACAATTTCACCTTAAAAGTCTTCTTTTTTAAGACCTTTGTAGACAAAAGAGATAATAATAGGTTTATTTACTGAATGCTAATTATTTACACAACTGTCTATTCTTAATATTTTAGGAGAAAGGTAATACAATAGAAAAATGAATTAGGTTCTCATCCTAATCCCTAGAGGAATTTTTAGAAAGATACAGTTGCTGAAGTGGCACTTGGTCTTTTGGTTGACTCTCTCAGAATTGGTGTTCTTGCAAAACTTGACTGTTGCTCTTATAGTTCAGGGAGAAGAACTCTAGTTAATATAGAAGTAAGACTAGAGCATGACCTTCCTCCATACCCCAACATATCCATTCAAGAGCTAACGTAGATGAATCAAGGCAAGAGGAAGTTAAATCTTTTTCCTGGGCTTATAGATTAAATGCGTAATGGATTTAGATAGATTGTCTCATTTGGTTTCTTTTAATAGATAAAATCAATGAATACCTATGAAGGATGGGATGCTTTTTATTAAACTAAATAAATGTGGAGTGTTGTACTTGCATTTCAAAGTTCACCAGTCTGTTATGGGCCAAGTGAACATATGTCTGGCCTTAGAGAATATTTTATGTATTTGCATATATTAACATATAAATATGTGGTCTTTTGAATAAGGAGCCAGCGATGTTGTGATCCAAACTTGAAAGGGGGCCTTCCTTGTAAGTGGTGGAGACTAGGTTATATAGAGGCATGGGGATTAACAGGCATAGTTAGATTTACAAGGTCAGCCCAAATGGCAAATAAAAACTCTTAGCCATCTAAGGCACCTGCCTACCTTAGCATTCTCATGTGAAGCAGATCGGATAAGCAAATATTGGAATTTAAGTGTAATGTGGTTGTAAATTTTATCTTGATATTTGTTATTGCCTTTTTTTTTAATACTTTGGGAGAAGAGAAAAATAAAAAATAATAATAGTGGCCATATCCCTGAGAGCCAACTTTTTTGATTGCTGTTATTTTTTTATTGTACTATAAGAATATAAAGAGGGTGCCAAAAAATATGTATACACGTTCTAAGAAAGGAAGGAAAACTGTATTAAAATTGTAATGATATATACGAACAATAAAAGATGAATACAACTCACGCTTGACTTCTGCAATTGCAAGAGGTGCTCAAAGTGGTTACCATCAACATCCAGACACTTCTTTTTTTTTATGTAAGTTTTATTATTTTTTTTTGGTTTCGTTTATTTATTTATTTATTTATTTTTTTTTTTCTTTTAGCTGAGCCATCCTGCTACCTATTGGCAGCTCAGCGGCTGCTCAGCTCGGGCTGGACTCGAACCGCTGTTGCTCAGAGCTCAAACTCTTGAGCGAGCTCTTAACCAACTGAGCCACTCGGCCGGCCCTCAGACACTTCTGATTATGGTGAACTACTGCTTGAGCAATGTTGACCAAAGTGTCCACGTGTGTACATTTTTTGACACCCCTGGTATTTTCCCTTATGAAGTCTTAGCAATATTAGCTCCAGAGCACTGTTGAACTCTAATATATATTTTTTCATATTCAAATCAGTTAATTCCCATCATGGGATTTTTATAATTATTAAAATTTGATGGGCATTTGGAACAACAGGAATTAAATTCAAGTACATTATGAGTGGATGAATAATTCATGGCAATAATATGAACTTAAGAATAAAACAGAGACTGAAATAAAGGGAAGGGAAATATTATGTCCATCTTTAGCCATTCCATTGTTAAATCTAGAAGTAAACAAATTTATAGTAATGAAATGTGTAGCAAAACCACTCTTTAACTTGATTATGTTAATTTAAAAGACCTGAATGATTTCAAAATCTTTGGGCCAAACTATATCTTGTTTCTTGATGGTTTCTTTAAAAAACAGAATTATAAAGGCTATAGAGAAATTGTGTGTGTGTGTGTGTGTGTGTGTGTGTATGCGTATTACTAGAATACAGCTATTGTAAATCAAAAGCCTATTTGTCTGACCAAGCAGAATAAAAAGTCACTGATTTAAAAAAGATGAAAAATGAAGGAAGAAAAAAGTCTTCTGGAAAAACTTTGTAGATGATTGCCTTTTTAGAAAGCTTTTTAGAAAAATTGAATAAGTCACATTTTGAAAAGCTTTTATATACCTAGATACATCTGTCATTTAAAAAATAGCCTACATTGAAAATCTGATAGAGACATTTATGTGGTAATAGTTTGAGAATAATAAGAGTAATTTTTGAAAGAGGGAATAGAAAACACCCTTAGTAAAAAGAGTAGCAAGATTGTCAATTCTAGAAGAACCTGGAATTAGCTGAATGATACAAAAAAACCTGCATGGAACATTTGGATAATCCTCATAATGGCTATCAATATAACAGAAATTGAGAATTAGCTTCATTTTTTTACCAAGGTGTAATTGATAAAATTGTAAGTAAGGTATTTAACATGTAAATCATGATGATTTGATATAAGTATATATTGTAAGAAGATTCCCCCATCTAGTTAATTAACACATTTATTATCTCACATATTTCCCTTTTTATTAAATTTTGTAAAAACAGTTAAGTTCTACTTTCTCAGCAAATTTCAACTATGCAATGCAGTGTTATCAACTGCAGTCACCGTGTTATACATTAGATCCTATTAGATTCATCTTATAGCTGAAAGTTTGAATTATTTAACCTACCTCTCCCAATTTGTCCCATTCCCAAATCCCTGGCAACCAATTTTTAACTCTGTTTCTATGAGTTGGACTTTTTAAAAAAATTTCACATATAAGTGATCATACATTATTTGTCTTTCTCTGTCTGGCTTACTTCACTTTGTATAATGCCCTCAGGTCCCACTCATGTTGTCACAAATGGCAGGGTTTCCTTCTTTCTCATGGCTAAATAATATTCCATTGTATGTACATATACATAGTCGTTATTCACTCATTCATTGATGGACACTAAATTTGGTTATTAATTTGCCATAATTTGGCTATTGTGAATAATGCTGCAATGAATATAAGGGTGCAGATACCTCTTCGATATCCGGTTTTTATTTCTTTTGGATATATACCCTGAAGTGGGATTTGTGGATCATACGATAGTTCTAGTTTTAATTTTTGAGGGGACTCTATACTATATTCCATAGTGGCTGAACCAATTTACATTTCTACAATGGTGTACAAGGGGTTCCCTTTTCTCCACAGCCTCACCAACACTATTTCTTGTCTTTTTGATAATAACCATTCTAACAGGTGTGAGGTTATATCTCATTGTGGTTTTGATTTGTATTTCCCTGATCATTAGTGATTTTGAGCACCTTTTCATGTACCTGTTGGCCATTTGTATATCTTCTTGGGAAAAATGTCTATTCAGTTTCTTTGCCAAGTTTTTGATCAGAGGCCTTTATATATTTTGGATAAGAATTAATCCCTTATCAAATGTATGATTTGAAAATATTGTGTCCCATTCTGTAGATTATCTTTTCATTGTGTTTATAATTCTTTTGCTGTGCAGAAGCTTTTCAGTTTGGTGTAGTCCCACTTGTTTATTTTTGCTTTTATTTCTTTTGCTTTTGGTGTCACATTCAAACAATTACTGCCAAGACCAATGTCAAGGAGCCTACCCCTTATGTTTTCTTTTAGGAGTTTTCACATTCAAGTCCTTGTTCCATTTTGTGTTGATGTTAGTGTACAGTGCAAGGTAGGGGTCCAGTTTTATTATTTGGCTGTGGTTGCTTACTTTTCTCAACACCATTTATTGAAGAGACTATTCTTTCCTCTCCTGGCTCCTTTGTCATAAATTATTTGACATGTACACATAGATTTATTTCTGGACTCTCTATATTCTGTCCACGTCCATTTTTATGCCAATATCATATTGTTTTATTTACTATAACTTTGTAATACAGTTTGACATCAGAAAGTGTGATGCATCAAACTGTATTCTTCTTAAGATTACATTGGCTATCTGGTGTCTTCTTGTGGTTTCATACAAATTTTTGGTATCATGGTAATGCTGTTCTCATAAAATGAGTTTGGAAGTGTTTCCTCCTCTACTATGTTCTGGAAAAATTTGAGGATTGGTATTAATTCTTCTGTGAGAATTCTGTAGAATTCACCAGTGAGGCTATCTGATCCTAGACTTTTCTGTTATTTTTTTTATTGCTGATTTAGTCTCTTTACTAGTAATTGGTCTGTTCAGATTTTTTTATTTCTTCTTGATTCAGTCTTAGTAGGTTGTATGTTTCTAGAAATTTTTCCATATCTTCTAGGTTGTGCAGTTCTTTGGCTTGTAATTGTTCATAACATTTTCTTATGATCCTTTATATTTGTGTGGTATTAGTAGTAATGCCTACTGATAAATAAAAATAAATTTATAATTTTATTTGTGTCCTCTCTTCTTTTTAATTTATTTTCACTCTGTTCTTTGTTATTTTCTTCTTTCTACTAACTTTGGCTTCATTTTATTTTCCTAGTTCTTTAGGGCATACAGTTAGGTTGTTTATTTGAGCTCTTTTTTATTGCTGTACATGTTTATATTGCTATAAATTTTCCTCTTGTAACTGCTTTTACTGCATCTTATAAATGTTGGTATTGTGTGTTCCCCTTTTCAGTAGTCTCAAAGTATTTTTTAATTTATCTTTTGAATCCTTTTTTGACCCATTGGTTGTCCAAAAACATGTTTAATCTACACATATTTGTAAAATTTTCAGTTCTTCTTGTAATTGATTTCTAGTTTCATGCCACTATGATAGGAACAAGACGCTTGGTGTGATTTTAATATTCTTAAAATTTTAAGACTTATTTTGTGGCCTAACATATGATATATAATGGAGAATGTGCCCTGTGTGCTTCTGAAGATTCCATATTCTGCTGCTATTTGATGGGATGTCCTGTATATGTCTGTTAGTTCATCTACTGTAATGTGTAGTTTAGTTCCAGTGTTCCCTTATTGATTTCTGTTGCTAGATGGGAGGGGGAGGGGGATGAGGGAGAAAGGGAAGGAATTAGACAGCATAAATTCGTAACTACAATATTGCCACAGGGATATGAAATACACTTGGGGGAATATAATTAGTTATGTTGTAAATATTTTTTAGGGTGTCAGATGGTCACATGTCTTGTGAAGGAGACCACTTCATGGATGGTGTAGATACTTGATCACTGCACTGTACACCTGAAGCTGATGTTGAATAATATTGTATGTCAACTAAAATTTAATATATATATATATATAGTTACAGAATGTGGAGTATAGCGTGGGGAATGGAGTCAATGGAATTGTAATAGATATGTATGATATTGAGGAGGGGGGTGGATTGGGGAAGGGAATTGTCACTTTGTGAGGGGTGAAAAGTGTAACTATTGCATTGTTTTGTACACCTGAAACTAATTAAAAAAAAAAAGAATCCACCAGGATGTGGGAAGAAATACTACATACTCGTATAAAATAAAATACATGTATTTTGTATTAGCCTTCAAAAAAAAAAAAGAGTGAAGGATTACACCCAACATCTAGCACCCAAACTTCTAAGACCTCCACTTGAAGGATAGGCCACTAAAACACCTAACTCCAAAAGCCAATGGGGCTTGTATCCACAAGACCCACAAGACTATAGCAAACAAAGAAACTTGTTATTAGCAGGCTGGCAAGGACTCACTATGGCTCTCCTCCCAGGGCCCAGCACAGAGGGAACACACAGAAATGTCCACCTCCCAGTCTTTCCCTGAAAGAGATCTATTTACAGATTTTGAAAGCTACCACCCGAGGGTCAGCCTTCTAATTTTGCACCATCTAGGGGCTGATTGCCATCCTCACCAGAGACTGGGGAAGCCAGCATCTAGGTACTGACTGAGATCCATCCCTCAGGAACACTGACAGATCTTTGCACGCTTTCAACTACTGGGAGCCACTAAAAACAAGGAAGGTAACTTGAACAATCACAAAGGTTTGAGAGACAAAAAAAGAGCTCATCAGGGGCTGAAAGTTTAGGTTTATTTCTTACATGAGATGACTTTGTCAATACTAGAACAGGTGGCTGTTTTATATAATGTGCAGAAACCAACACAGAGAGCCAGGAAAATTAAGAAACAAAGGAATATGTTCCAAACAAAAGAACAAGAAAAAACTCTAAAAACAGACCATAATAAAAACAGAGACAAGTGGTTTACATGACGAAGAGTCCAAAATAATGTTCATAACTATACTCACTGAGGTCATGAGAACAATGCATGAACAAAGTGAGAATTTCAACAAAGAGCTATGAAGAACATATCAAACAGAAATCTCAGAGCTGAAGATTATAATAATCAAACCGAAAAATTCAATAGAGGTGTTCAATGTCAAACTATATCAAGTAGACAAAAGAATCAGTGAACTCTAAGGCAGGTTAATAGAATTCATCCAATCAGAGGAGCAAAAAGAAAAAAATGATAGTGAAGACAGCTTAAGGGACTTGTTGGACACCATCAAACAGACAAATATTTGTATTATATGGTCCCAGAAGGAGAAGAGAGAGGGAAAGGGGCAGAAAGCTTATTCAAAGAAAAATGGGTAAAACTTTCCCCAGCTAGAGAAAGAAACAGATGTTCAGATCCAGGGGGGCCCAAAGACTTCCAAATAAGATGAGTCAAAAGAGACCCACACTGATTTGCATTATATTAATTTGTCAAAAGTTAAAGACAAGGAGAGAGAGAGTACCTTAAAAGCATCAAGAGAAAAGAAACTTGTTACATACAAGGGAACCTCCAGAAGATTTCTAGCAGATTTTTTAGCAGAAACTGTAGGCCAGAAAAGAGTGGAATAACATAATTCAAAGCACTGAAAGAAACAATCTGCCAACCAAGAATACTCTACCTGGCAAAGATGTCCTTCAGAATTAAAGATTGATAAAGAATTTCCCAGACAAACAAAAGCTGAAGGAATTTATCACCACTAGATCAGCCTTACAAGAAAAGTTAAAGAGTGTTCCTTAAGCTGAAATGAAAGGATGCTAATTGGTAACAGGAAAACATAAAACTATAAAATTCACTGGTAAAGGTAAATATATAGTAAATTCAAAATACTCAAGTATTGTAATGGTGGTAGGCAAGTCACTTATAAAAGTTAAAAGACAAAAATATTAATAATAACTATAACTATAATAATTTCTTAATACTGAATATAAAAAGATGCAAATTGTGACATCAAAAATACAAAATGTGGGGGTGGGAGAGATTGATATGTGTTCAAAGTTAAGTTATTATCAGCTTAAAATAGACTGTTTTAAATATGTTTTATGTAAGCCTCATAGTAATCACAAAGCAAAAGCTTTTGACACACAAAGATAAAGAGAAAGGAATCAAAGCATACTACTAGCCTGTTGAGTCAAGATTGTTCTTGCTTCTTTAGGTAGGCCTGCACTGCTATGAACTTCCCTCTTAGGACTGCTTTCGCTGCATCCCAAAGATTTTGGGTTGTTGTGTTTTTATTTTCATTTGTCTCGAGGTATCTTTTGGTTTCTTCCTTGATCTCAGTTTTGACCCACTCGCTATTTAGTAGCATGTCACTCAGCCTCCATGTATTTGTGTGCTTCCCGGGTTTCTTCTTATAATTGATTTCTGGTTTCATAGCACTGCATTCAGAGAAGATACCTGATATGATTTCAATTTTCTTAAATTTATTGAGACTTGTTTTGTGGCCTAACATGTGGTCTATCTGGAAAATGTTCCATGTGCACTTGAGAAGAATGTATATTCTGTAGCTTTGGGGTGAAATGCTCTAAAAATATTGATTAAATTCATCTGATCTAGTGTGTCATTTAAGGCCACTGTTTCCATGTTGATTTTCTGTCTGGAGGATCTGTCCATTGGTGACAATGGGGTGTTGAAGTCCCCTACTACAATAGTGTTACTGTTGATCTCCATCTTTATATCTGTCAAAATCTGTTTTATATATTTAGGGGCTCCTATGTTAGGTGCATAGATGTTTGCAAGGGTTATGTCCTCTTGTTGGTTCAATCCCTTAATTATTATGTAGTGACCTTTTTTGTCTTTTATTATATTCCTCAATTTAAAGTCTATTTTTTCAGATATTAGTATTGCTACTCCAGCTTTTTTCTCATTTCCATTTGCATGAAATATCTTACTCCATCCCTTTACTTTCAGTCTGTGTGTGTCTTTCAATCTGAAGTTATTCTCTTGTAGGCAGCATATGTAAGGGTCTTGTTTTTTTATCCATTCAGCCACCCTATGTCTTTATTGATACGGAGCATTTATTCCATTTACATTTAACATGATTATTGATAGGTGCATAGTTATTGCCATTTTGTTGTTTGTGTTTCTGGTCTTCGTTAGTTAGATTGTTTGCCTCTTTCTTCTGCTTAAAGAAGCCCTTTTAACATTTCCTGCAATGCTGGCTTGGTGGTAATGAATTCCTTTAGCTTATTATTTTCTGGGAAGGTCTTTATCTCTCCTTCAATTTTAAATGATAGCCTTGTTGGATAAAGCAAACTAGGTTGTAGGCCTTTCCAAAACCTTCACTCTTTAAGGAGAGGCTAGGAATTGTGAGTTCTTTCCTGACTGTATATCACTGTGCCGATGGTGGAGTTTATGGCAAGAGTGTGTCTCAGTCTTTCCTGTACATTTCGACATGACTGTTTTTTCATTTTCCCAATATGTAGGAATTGCTTAGCTAGTTTTTTTTAATTTTATTTCTTTTTAAGAGGGAATTTTCCTGTGAGTAACTGTGTGGGGGATGATGTGAATTCAGGAGTCTCCTATGTCTCAATCTTGAACTGGAATCCCCAGTTGACTTTATTTTGCATGATGAATGTTAATAAAAATAATCAGCACATTGGACTATTTCAGTAGTTCTAAAATAATTTCTTTTTTAATTAACAGAAAATTGTCAGAATTTTCAAATGTTGGTGATTATAAGTTGAATTTTCCTTTCTCAACATCTGGGGCATATTTTTTGACTTAATATATCTCTTTACTGAAAATTAAGATGTGAGCATTATGATAAAATATATCATGCAAGTATAACAGTGAAGTCCATTTGTAAAGTACTTATATTTGACCTGGCTAAAGATCACATCTTTCATTTTTTTCCCCTTTGCAATTTAAAAACAACAGCAGCAAGAATGATAAAACTTACCTACTCATCTCTGGCAAGGGATTTTTTTTATAACATGTTTTATGTATCTGTTTTTTGATATCTAACTATAGAGAAGGCTTTTCTCTTTATTGTTTGCTCTGAAATTTGTTAATATTTAAGAAGCAATTTACATAATCTATCCATGGACGGAGATGTAGTTTTAAAAGAGTTAGATTATTAAGTCTTAATTTACTACTAAATTATACATGGTGAAACTCATCAATAAATGTAACATCTTTTTGCTGAAGGTCAAGAAAGAAGGAATATATGACTTCAAAAGTTGTTATATTTAAAATTTTTACATCACACTCAATTGCATCATTTACGGGCTGATTATTAGTTTCAGTGTTAATGAAGTACATTTGATTTTTTTTTCGGAAGTTTGAATTGGGTCACAAAACTGGTACTTGGATTTACTAAAAATTATGCCTTTTCCGAAATTCACTATAATTTTAACACACCTCAAAGTCAAACTCATACTTCAAGTTTATGTTCTAGTTCTATATATTTAAATGACTATTTGGATAGGTATTTAGCCTTGGGCTCTTTATTGCCTTTTAAACACTGATAATTAGAAACCTGATACCCTCATTGACCACTGGGCACAAAAGTTGTACTGAAGCTTCTGTCCCAAGAAAAAGAATAAAGGAATATGACAGTGGAGCTCAGTATCTTGGAAAGCATGCTACTTTAACCACTTCCTCATATTTTTAATGTCAAGCTAGATGATGTTCCTCCTTCCCCTCTCCTGCTAAATGTCTCTCTACTCAACATGAAGAGTACACTTCCTTCTGACCCCTGACGCCCTGCCATTTCACTTGGGGTTTCCTCCTTTTTCAGTTTTGGCTCCATATGGAGAGGACCCTGTTTTTCTGGACATGCCTCCTCCCAGGCCCAAGCTCAGGTTCCTCAGAAGCTTCATGTGTTATCTTTGAGGATGCAGGGTTGTCTTGAGGATGCCTCTTCCAGCCCTGTGTTCCCCAGGAACCCAGTAATTAGCTTCCTAACTCTAATACTCATCCTTATCATTTAAATTAGTAATGAACTGAGCCAGGAAATGCTTGTTGAGTGAATGAATAAATGAATGAATGAAAGGTACCTTGGAAACGCCTGATTTTAAGAAATCTCTGAGCCCTGTTAGAACTCAGTTTTTCCATAAAGTAGGAGTGATCTTTATGGTTGCAGTGTTATTCTTTTTCTTACCTCTCTTTAGAATCTGGTGCTCTTCTGACATCTCACTGGTAGTTGTCTCAATGATGCTCATTTCCAACTCTTCTTTTGTAAGGGGCAGAGCAATATCTAGAGGCATGTACAGAGCTTGAGCTCTGAGGACTGTAGAAGGCTTCAGCTGGCTTGTATCAAGTTTATTTTACTTAAGGAGTATAATTTAAAACTTAAAAATGGGTAGGGACAAGGGGGCAGGGAGAGGGCACAATACCTCAATCTGGGAATTGGGAGCATCTTCAAGGAACACATTTCTATTCTGGGAGGTTCCTGCAGATTTCAGGGACTTGGCAAGCCTACCCAGTAGTCTCATTCCCAACTTGTAGTCAGCCCGGCGAACCCTACTCTCAGGCTGTTGTGGTATTCCGGCCTGTTTCAGCATGGCATGGTGATGAAAGAGACTGTGACATGGCAGTATGGGTGGCATCCTGGGGAGATGACAGATGAATATGTTTAAGGGTAAGATTTGCAGTTCAGATTTTGCAACCATTCTATAATAAGACCTTGGGATGGGGTTAGAATTACCCTAGCATCAGTGGTGGTGGCCCCTCTGGGCTGGCAACGCAGAGCTTTCTTTGGAGTGCTCCATTTCCAAGTCAGCCTGCCTGGCTTTTCACTGCTCCGGTGGAAGCTCTGGTTGAAACCGAGGGAAAGCTGCTATTTACTTGATTTTTCTTTCACATGAAACTTTGAAGCCCCATTGATGCTTGTTGATCTGGATGCTATTAAGCCTTTAAGATCCTTTTCTCATCTTGAGAGTTTTCGAGAAAAATGTCCCATGTGAGCTTCTTTGTGCTACCCCACTCAGGGTTCTGTTTCAGTGAGTCTGAATTGAGACCCCAGAATCTACATGTTTATCTTGAGTGCAGTAGACAGAGTGTGGTTCTGGGTGCCCCCAGGCCGCCTTGAAGGGGTGGGGTGGGGTGGGGCTAGCCTGTGGCTCTGCTACTTTCAGGGGGAATTTGGCATGGAGAATGTCAGTTTTTTGTAACTATGTATGTGATAAACAGATATATTAGTATTGAACTGTGTTGAAGTGGGTTGAATTGTGTCCTCCCAAAAAGATATGTTGACATCCTAACCCTTAGTACCTCAGAATGTGATCTTATTTGGACATAGGGTCTTACAGAGGTAATCAAATTCAAATGAGGTCATTAGAGTGGGCCCTAATCCTTAGAAAAAGGGGAAATGGGGACACAAAGATAGACACACACAAAGGGACGATGACGTGAAGACACATGGGGAGAAGATGGCCATGGAATGGAAGTGATGCATCTCTAAGCCAAGGAGAGCCTGGAAGAGGCAAGGAAGGGGATTCTCCTAGACCTTCAGAGAGAGCATGGCCCTGCCGACACCTTGACTTCAGATTTCTAACCTCCAGAACTGTGAGAGAATAAATTTCTGTTGGGGTACCCAGTTTTTGTACTTTGTGTGACAGTTGTAGAAAACTAATGCAAATTGTATTAAAAATAAAAAGTGCTTGTATTTTGGAGGCAAAAGAAATAAGGAGCTTTTGATTTAAAGAGGGATGTTTGGCTCACCGAGTGTAGTCTGGGCTAATCATTTACTCCTGTCTATTCTCTCCTTTTCCCGCCCAAGTGGCTTTGAAGTTGATTTAGAAATTCAACAGTTTCACACATCTATCTGGCAAATACCTTGTAAAAAAAAAATTAACCCACACCACAGAAGAATGTTTTCACCTGATGCTTTAATAGCTTTTCTTTTTACATTTATATCTTTGATCCATTGCATTCATCCTGCTGTGCAGTATGAGGTGTGGTTCCAACATTGTTTTTATACAGATGGCTGCACCGTTGTTTCAGTTCCTTTTATGGAACAGCATCCTACAATTCAGAAGTATTTGTAAGACTTCTTTTATAGTTGACCTTCCACATTTACTACTCACTAAGAGCTTTGAAAGTAGAGTGATAGATATGACCTATTTATTTGCATGTTTGGTTATGTTTTCCAATTGTGAAATGAAAAATATAAAAAGAAAATTAGTAATTTATTCACAAGTTATAAATTTTGCCTAATCAGTATTAATGTATATATAATATGACTAGTCTCTCCCATGTATACATATTTTGACATTTTATTAATCTTAGAAATAAGAAGCAAAAGTTCATGAGACTTGTTACATTTAGAAAACACTAGTGCTGATAAAAGGTAATCAGGTGAATTATCATTCAATATTAACAGGACAGAAAAATTCTTCCCAGGAGAGAGAAAAGATATATCAGGCTTCCCTTCTCTCATTTCCCATGTGTTGTAGGTGTCCACCAAATACTCCAATACTCGGCCTTCAGCGCTTTTTCTGCTTTTAACCAACTTGAAAAGCAAGTCCACATGTAGCTTCAGCTGTTAACTTTTAGGCTTGTGATTCCCAGATTTCTTTTTTTTTATTTGACAGTGGAATTTTATTCCCAAGGGATTGTATTACTTAGGGTTATAGCTGATGGCAGGTAATAGAAAATTCAAGTAATATCGGTTTAGCTATGTAAAAGTTTTCTTTCTCTCACTTAACACAAAGTCTGGTGGTAGGAAGTCTATGACTAGTGTGATGTTGCCATGATGCCATCAGGAATCCAGGCTCCTTTTGCTTTTCAGATTAGCTTTCATCATCAAGTTTGTCACCTCATGGTTTCAGAGTGGCTGCTGAAACTCCAGCGTCACATTCAAGTTCCAGGTAGGAAGAACAAGGCAAGAAGGGCAAAATACAATGTGCAAACTGGGACTCCATTCCTTAAAGAGATTCCTGGGATGCCTCACCCAGTTAACTTCTCCTTATATCTCATTGACCTCTCTTGTATTACATGGCTCCCCCCATCTGTGAGAGAGGCTATGTGCATTACCACCACCAGATTTCTTTCTGTAGGTCCCATCAGCTAAATATTCAGTTCCCACATTAAAGTTCCCAGTTAAATGTCATACTTCCACCAAGATATCTGAAACCAAACTAGCCATTTTCCCTTTGTCCCCCTCACAGCAAACTTGCCTGCTTCTTATCCTCCCCATTTCTTCCCTCAGCTCCACCCTTCTTCTTAACTGCTTTGGAATCATCTTTGTGTCTGGCTCTTTCTCTCTGTGTATCATCAGTTCTTGTCTTCCACATCTCTAGGCTTTGGCTTTGTTTCTGTTCCACTGTCACCAGCCTGGTCCATGTCCTCATCTTTTCCAAGAATGGATTCCCATAATATCCTCTTTACTGGTCTTTTGGCTCCAGTGTCTTCTTCCTTCAGTTCATCCTAGACATCACTGTCAGGATAGTTTCTGTGCATCATCATTCAGGATGCTCTGTACCCTGTATGAGTTTCCTATGGATGCTATAACAACCTTTCACAAACTGGGTGGCTTAAACAATACAAATGTATTCTATTTCATTTAGAGCCTGGACGCCTGCAATCAGCGTGTCTATAAGGGCCATGCTCTCTCTGAAAGCTCTATGGCAAGAGCTTCCCTTGCCTCTTCTGACTTCTGGAGGCTGCTGGCAATCTTTGGCTTTCCCTGGCTTGTAGAAGCATATCTCCAGTCTCTGCCTCTGTCGTTACATGCTGTTCTCCCTGTGTGTCTGTGTTCAGATTTCCTCCTTCTTAGAAGGACACCAATCATATCGGACTTAGGGTCAATGCTAGTCCAGTATGACCTCATCTTGATTATATCTGGAAAGACCCTATTGTCAAATAACAGCACATTCACAGGTTCTGGGTATATATGAATTTTAGGGGAGACAATTATTCAATTAAAAATTCGGCAGTGAACTTTATCGTCTAACTTCGTAATGGCTTTACTAGATGAATGATAGTTTCCTTTGAGGTCTAAAATGCAGAATCAGACTATGCCTCAGGGCACCTTACCCTAAATTAACCTTTTTTAGATGGATCCTTGGGAAGGAGCACAATCTTGCTCTTTCCCATCTTATATGATTACTACTTTCCAACATAATCTCCTGTCCCATCCCTTCGCACAATGTATTTATTTTTTCTTTTGCTTGAATCCTTGCATCTTCCTTTGTCTGTTTCAATTCTATGTTCATTTTTTTTCCCTTAAAGGGACCCTTAACTTCTAATTCCTTTCTGAAATTTCAAAGTGCTTTAACCAATCTAATCTTGGATTGAGTTTGCCATCTCAGGATAACTAATTCCTGCTCTAGAGATTCTTGTCAGAGGCATATGGCTGAACTAAATCACCTAGGGTCTGAAACACAGTAACAGCTCTTCAACTGTATTCTTATTTCCCTAATGGTAGATTTGTTGTTGGATGATTCATTTCTACTATGGTTTCTTTTAAATGGAAAGATGAATAGTTTTTGTTGCCTGAGTATCTATTTTTGTCCAGGGAACTTTGTCAAAGGCAAAGTATTTCTACAATCTGAGTTTGATTTCAGCCACAAACTTATTCTTTAGAAGTTGTATATGTGCACAATAAATTTATATTAAATAAATCATTTTAATTATATAGTAAAGGTATCTTTTATTTAAATAAAACCTACTACAGATACTCACAGGGAGTGAGTATTTCTTTGACAAAACAAATGTTCTCCTTTTTGTTGAAACATGATTCTTGACAAATTGAGATTTTTTAAACGTATGGCTGTTTGAGCTGGCCCTAGTACAGCCGCATTCTCAGAATGACCCCGAAGCCACATGGGTTTTCCAAGATCCATGTGGCTGACTTTCCGGAGTGACTGCAGTTGATCTTTTGGCTTAACCAATTCTGTATCTAGAGCTCTGGAATTCATTTGTCCCTAATGGTGGTATATTTAGACCCACTGTGGGCTTACGCTCTGTGTATTCTAAGCATCAACATGGCCAGGCTGAAGTTTCAACTTCCTGCTGTCTATCAGAGGCTGTGCCTCAGTGATGTATGATGTTAGTCTCCTTTAGGGGATTGAGACTAGAGAACTGCACAAGGGAAAGAAAACAGTATTGGCCCCAATGAGATCTAAGTAAATAGAGCCATAAAAAACAATGAGAACCTTGGATGCATTCTCAGTCGTGAGTAGAACTAAAAGAATTCACCTCTTTCTTATACAACTCTCTATACAACCAATAATTTCTAGAGGAAGCTCAATAATAGATTTGCAATTTGTTTCATACCTCCACTATGTTATTTCTTTCACAGGAAACAGAGAGCTCTAATCAAAAGGTCTACCCTATATTCTTTATATGAGACTATAGTATAAACTCTTTATTTTTGGCACAATTATTATTTTTCTCCCCTCACCTTACTCCCTAGCTCTCAAATACTCAGTTTAATCATTTTTCTTGCTAGAGTGAAAATAAATCCATTGCCTCTAGCAAGTGGTTGAAGCAGACTGGAAAGCATTAGTATTAGACTAGATGTAACATAGATATGTTTTCCTGTTCTCTAAGTCAAATACTTTGTTTCCTAGAGGAGGCAGTGTAACTGTTCTCTTAAAGTGATTCATAGCTAAAAAGGTAATAGTCATTAGATAAATAGATACCCGCTCTACACCCCTGCAGTTGCACAGAGGATGGAAAATTAGAAAATTGGTAAAGTCTTTGCGTGTGTTAACATTGGCAGTGAGACATACACAACCTTGGGGTTGTTTATGTTTCATTTTTAAACTCACCTGAGTCACTGCAAGCTGCTGGGTGCTCAGTTCATCTTCTTTCAAAGGGTAAGTGACCACATTAACTATTCCTGGTTAGGAACCCCTAGTTCCAAGGAATATTAGGGTTTTAATTCTGTTGCCTTGGTTACTACACAGTTCCACACAGTTTGCTCAATTTGGAATGGGTACTTCCCCTAGGAACATTCCCCCTTGTAAGCAAATTGCTCAATGTGTCAAAATCTAAGTTCCGTTTAAAAATTCTTGAGTCAAATTTGCCATAACTTTGTTTAAAAAACAATTGGCCTTGTCCTTTTGGTCTAGGATTTATCACTTGGTTGTACCTAGCAGAGCCCCTAACACAATAATATGAAAACTTAGAAGTATGATTGCTAAATAAAGGTGAAATTTAATAAAATGGTGGCAGTGCCCTTCTCTAGAGGGATTAACGTTTCTTTGTGGTATAGCATGTGTTTATTATGTGACCAATTCATAAACATGAAATCGAATAAAATGGTGAGCAGTTCCATGATCTGGAGGGTATTAAAAGTGTCTCTTCATAGAATGGCATGTCATATAATAACACTTGGTCCTTTCTACCTGGTCAAGATGTTTGCCTAAATTTGCTTAGGGCATTTGAAATGCGTAATTGAAAACTAGCAGATAAATGCTATGAGTTTAAAAACTCATTCAAGGCCTTGAGCTGTGCAAGGATACTTTTCAAAACATGCATTCAACTCATATCTGGCTGTGTTTTTCTTCTTGTGTTCACAAGGAGGAAACAGGATATAATTGAATTTTGTTTTCCTTTATTGCTGCATACAATTCAGAGGTATAGACTGAAAAATATATTGCCTCTTCTTGAAGAGATCTTGAAATTCCCCAAAATATCATCTAGAACAATGCTGCTTTTTTTTTTTTTTTTTTTTTAGCTGAGCCATCCTGCTACCTGTTGGCAGCTCAGCGGCTGCTCAGCTCGGGCTGGACTCGAACCACTGTTGCTCAGAGCTCAAACTCTTGAGTGAGCTCTTAATCAACTGAGCCACTTGGCCGGCCCAATGCTGCTTTTATATCAGGTCTGTGGGTGGAAGATTCTACTGAGACTGGTTTTGAATTTGAAAGTTTACAGAGATATAGGTGTATAATCAAATAGTCCATTAGTATCTACTCAATGTGTATCAAAACACGTGACTCCCAGTCTCATAAAATCAGAGAGCTCTACTTAAATAACTTCAATTATCTTGCCTAGCAAATAGCAGACCACTTTGACAGATCTTTACTGTAAAAGTTATTGTCAGAAATGATTATTATTAGCCTTGCTAACCAATTTCTCACTTGTCTTGACTATATTTGATAAATGGAATTTAAGAATGTATCCTAGAAGCCACATCTGTAAAAAGGAGTTGTATTCTGGAGATGAATGGTGGTGATGGTGACATAACAATGTGAATGTATTTAATGCTACTAAGCTGGACATTTCAGCATGGTTAAAATGGTAATTTTATGTTATGTATATTTTACCACAATAAAAAAGGAACTATAATACTTTATGTAAGATATATGAAGAGCGAACAGACATTGCATGGCAAAACAGTAATGGAAAAAAGTGACTCTGAATTCAGAGGTCATTTTTCTTATCCAAAACTTTAAACTTAACTTTTAAATAAGAGTATAAACATACTGCAAAAATATAAATTAATAAACCATTGAAGTGGGGTAGAATAATAAAATAGCAATAGGTTATACTTTAGGCTCCTATAGTATTTTATAATAAGAGTACAAACAGTTTCATTCATCTAACAGTTATTTAATGAGTTCTTCCTATATGCTAGGAAGTGTTCTATGTGTGGGAATATATTAGAGAACAAAGCTGACAATATCCTGCCTTCCAGGAACTTCCATTCTACTATGCTAGTTATCACATGAGGAATGTAAGTGCAGTTATTATGGTCTGCCCATTTTACACATGATAGAGTAGTTGTGAGGCTGAGTTTAGTAATTTATCTGTTACAAATAGTAGCTAACTATGTGTCAGACACTGTTGTCAACATTTTACCTGTAGTAGCTCAGCTGAATGCTTTCTTTATCCTCATTTGGGGGATGAGGAAACTGAGGCACAGAAAGATTAATAATAGAGTAGTTTATTATGCCAAGGGAAATAAGTCAGACAGAAATACCATATGATCTCACTTATATGTGGAACTTAAAGAACAGAATAAATGAGCAAACAAAACAGAAATAGACTCATAAATACAGAGAAGCAGCTGATAGTTGCTAGATGGGAGGGGGTGGGAATGACTGAGAAAAGTGAAGGATTTGGAAGTACAAATTGGTAGTTACAAAGTAGTCACGGGGATGTGAAATACAGTATGGGGAATAGAATCCATGCTGTGAAGACTGTGTAGGTCAGATGGGTGGTACTGGGCTTATCAGGGGATCACTTTATAGATTATATAAATGCCTAACCACTATACTGTGCACCTGAGACTAATATAAAATAATATTAAATGTCAACTATAATTAAATATTTTCTTAAAATTATATATATATATATATATATATATAATATTTTCATGGGATGTAAAGTCCAGCATAGAGAATATAATCAATGATGTTGTAATAACTATGTATGATGTCGGGGGTAGTAGGCTTGGTGGGGTTATCACTGTGCGGGAGGTATAAATGTCTAATTATTGTGTTTTGTACACCTGAAACTAAAGGAAAATAATATGTAATTAAAATAATAATAATAATAGAGTAATTTAATATTAGGGAAACAATTTCAGCTCTAGAACACTTTCCTGTGTGAAACTCTTAAAATAGGCTAAAAAAGTGATTACACATTTTTAAATGTGCTATTTTATCATTATTTGATTTTTTTTTAAAAAAGTCTTCTCCTCCCCCTCTTCTGTCATGTGACATAAGCATCATCAAAGAGGGTCTGTATATTACAATGATTTAAGAACATGACCTCTGGGCCGGCCGAGTGGCTCAGTTGGTTAAGAGCTCACTCAAGAGTGTGAGTTCTGAGCAACAGCAGTTCGATTCCCAGCCCGAGCTGAGCTGTCGCTGAGCTGCCAACAGGTGGCAGGATGGCTCAGCTAAAAAAAAAAACATACAAAAAAAACCATGTAAAGAACATGGACCTCTGTCTTTGACAGCCTTAACTCATAGTAAGCATAAGGAAATATTGGCTATTATATGTGGTTTATGTTTTGGTTTATATGTTGTTGGTTTAAAGTTGTTGATATAGTTAATTTTGAGTCTAACTTTAAGACTGTTACGTAACTATACAATAAAACCATGAGATAACCTGGTATTTTGCAAAATTAGGCCAGAAACCAGTTTTTTTAAATGCATTTCAAACACTCAGCACATGTATTTCTTTTTACTGTTATCGATCTTTATGCTTTTATGCTGTTTTTTCCCAAATAATCTTGTTGCCACTAACCAAAACTAATTGAGATTTGACTGTTTCTCTGCTTTCATTTTCACATGTTGTTACAATCAAGAAAAAAAAAAAAGAATTCCTCAGTTATATCAATTCCTGCCAAATTTCCTGAGTTAATAGCAACTAGAAATTTTGGCTACATTTAAATGCTTTAAGCTACCCTACATGCATAAAGTATTTATATATACAAGTATTTTAATGAAATAGGAAAGAATATAGGGGTAAAAAATAGTATCTCTTGTAGAAGAAATCCTATTTCAAATATAACTATTTTAGGATTAGAATGAACCACATAAAACAGCAAACCCCAAAATAGTCATGGCTTAAACAAGACAAGCTTATTTTTCTCTCGCATAAAATAAATTTGAACTTCTTTACCAGAAGCACAGCAGCTCTACAGTCAAAACGACCCCAGCTCCTTCTGACTTTCTGTTCCTTATCCTAGCCCAAGGCTACTACTCTCAAGGTCAACTCCTGGTCCAGTGCGGCTCCTGGACCTTCTGCAGTCACAGCTGCGTTACAGGCCACCAGAAAGCGGAAGAGTGGAAAGTCAGTGGGGACACACTTTGCAGAAGCAGCTTCCTTTAAGGAGCGTTCCTAAGTCTTACTCAGCACTTCCTGTTATATCACCGTAGTCACAACTTAGGCTCCATCTGGCTGCGAGGGACACTGGGAATATAGTATGTCATGTATGCACATCGTAACTAGAATAAAATCTAAGTTCTATTAATAATAAAAAAAAGTCGAATAGATATTTGGTGAGCAAATAAAGTCTCTGCTACAATAGTAAGAGTCAAATAATAATTTGAGAATTGGTATCCTCTTTAATGAATATTCTGACTTACTGAACGTCAGCCTATATCATCAATAGACCATCATTTAAAAAAAGAATCAGAACCCCCCAAAACAAAATTCACGTGAAAACCATATTGAAAAAAAGCTACCATTAATTGTTTATTATCAAGCATTGTGTGAAATATCTTCACAACACCCCTGTGAGTTACGTACTCTCATCATGGCCATTTTACAGATTAAGAGACAGTGGCATCAAAATGATAAGTCGCTTTTCCAAATGTGGCATGAGCTAGGAAGTGACAGAGCCCTGGGCAGTCTGGTTCCTGACCATGGGCCCACAGGGCTATTGCACGAAGCTGCTTCATTTTGTAATTCAGAAAATATTTCAGGATGTTGCAGGTGGTCAGCATGAGCTTCAATGATCATTTTCTGGTCTGCAAAAACTTCTGAACATTCAAACCATTTGACTGTTGGGATTTGGTACAGGTGTGATTGTACTGTGTGCATATTTTTAAAAATGTGCGCTATAGATCAAATTACACATGCTCACGCTTACCTCTGAGAACAGTCCTTATATTGAAGGAGAAATTTCTCTATGTGAGGGAACGTGTTCCAAGCACCAGTGGTGAAAATTGTTACATACTTGTCTCAAAAAGCACCACTGTCCTGAGTCCCAGAACCCAGCGTCAATGCCAGTTGAGAGAGCCAATAGCTTCAGCGACCTGAACTCTTTATATAACTTCTTCTTTTGCCCCTATTTGGGATTCAGAGATCATGAATTTGTAGTTCTGCTTCCATTGGAAGAGACAAAGTTTCTGCAGGTGTGTGTGTGTGTGTGTGTGTGTGTGTGTGTGTGTGTGTGTGTGTGATGGGGAGGAGGGGGTGAGAGAAGTCCCATCCACCTGCAGGGGTGCTCCATTAGCAAGGAGAGTGGAGGAGGGTGGAGAGGAGAGTGCATAGGGCTTGTGGGGCTATAACTGGCCTCTCTCAGGGGCTCTGGAATCACTCCCCTAAGTATGTAAATGTAAACACCCCCCAGTGTATAAAGTGGTCTTCTTAGGACTGAAATGTGCAGCAGGAAATGTCCCCTCTTCAACCCTCACCTTCTTGGGTGTGGAACTTGGCTTGTTTCTTCCATCTTTGTTTGAATTATTCCATTAATCAACTTTAGTGAAAGGCCACTTAGTCATCTGTGAAAGCATAAACTCTTAATTGTTAGGAATCACTGGTGCAGCACACACCTTTTCCTACCCGTGAAAAAACTCAAATGCTGATTTTCTCATGAGTTTTTCTTTTTTTGCAAAAAAAAAAAAATGTTTCTTAAGCTAAATAATCACAGCTTCTTTTCTTTCTCTCTCCTCCTTCCTGATCTTACTTTTCTGAGAAGTTTTAACCTTGGCAGTGCTGTGCTGTGGGTGGTTCCTATCTAGTCACCAGCTTTTGAGGGCCCTGCAGCCCTCATAGGTTACAAAGCTGGACTGGGGGAATTCCTGGAATATAGGTGTTGAATCTGAGATCCATGAACCCAGGAGGCTTGACACATTATCACAGTGTGTCTCAACCTTCTTTTCATTATTGTCCCCCTGCTCAGTAGAAAAGTTTAATATAGTGAGGACAATTAAATACTAAGGAATAAGATTTCATCAGGTAGTTTGAGCTTTGGAAAACCATAAGCCATTGTAATATCTAAGATTTTTTTTATCTTTTAGAGCTATATTTTGACCCTAAGAGTGATAATTGCCCCTGATTAGAATACATGCATTAATAAAAGCAGTCCACTACTCTGTATGAGCATAAACCATTGAATAATACATCTTACACATGTATAAACTATGTTTTCAAATGTTTATAAACCCATAAAGCCAGTAGATTGTAAGTTCTATAAGGGCATACATTTTTATCCCTTTTGTTTACTGTTATATCTCCTGGATACATACCTGGAACATAGTAGGTGCTTACTAAATATTTGTTGAATGTTGCATAATTAATAAAATGCAAATTAAGCCTATGCATTACTGATTCCAGTATTTTTTGGTTATATACCTTCTCAATCAGCACTCCTAAAAGGACATTAACTTATGTGCATGTTTAGGGGAGAGGGTAGGGGTAGGTGCTCAGGTTTTACTGATGTTCACCTGGAGTCTCTGCAGTTAAAAAAGTGTGGAGAAACACAGTTGTAGTGAGCCCAGAGTATGGATGATAATGGCAGCTACCTATTCATTGATTGCTTTATTGCTTTATTCACTTAGCAGTTTTCAATGAGTGTGCTGTGTGCCTGGCACTGTTTTGAGTGTGTGGTAACACACAGCCCTGCCTCTCTAACAAGACCCCTACAAATGCTGCATACAAGAGACTCATTTCAGATGGAAAGACACACACAAATTGAAAGTAAAGGGATGCAAAATGATATTTCATAAAAATGAAAACAAGCAAAAAAGCTGGGGTAGCAATACTTAGACAAAATAGACTAAAACAAAAGCATAACAAGAGACAAAGAATGACCTAGTAATCCCACTTCTGGGTATTTATCTGAAGAATCCCAATGTACTACTTCGGACAGACATGTACATCCATATGTTCATTACAGCATTATTTACAATAGCCAAGATGTAGAGGCAGCCTGGGTGTCTGTCAGTGAAAGAATGGATAAAGAGGACATGGTACATATCAATGGAATATTACTCAGCCATAAAAAAACAATGAAAGTTTGCAATCTACATCAACATGGTTGGACTTAGAGGGTATTGTGCTGAGTGGAGTATGTCAGACAGAAAGACAAATGCCATGTAATCTCACTTATATGTGGAATCTGAAGAACAAAATAAATGAATAAACAAAACAGAAACAGGCTCATAGATACAGAGAATATTTTGATGGTTGTCTGATTGGGGGGGGATGGGTATAAAAAGGGTATGTATTTTTGCAACAAAAAGCAGAAAAAATATGTCATGACTTTTCCGACAACCCAATAGAAGTACAAATTGGAAGTTACAAAATACTCATGGGGATGTAAACTATAGCATAAAGAGTATAGTCAATAACATTGAAATAACTATGTGTGGTGTCAAATGGGTACTAGATTTATTGGGGTGATCACTTCATAAGTTATATAAATGTCTAATCACTCTGTTGCACACCTGAAACTAATAATATACTATAATGTTGTATGTCAACTGTAATTGAAAAATGAAAAAAAAATATTTAAAGAAGACTAGTCTTTTATTCCAAGGGAAATGGGGACTCACTCATGCAGGACTTTGAGAAACATGATATGACTTAACATTACAAGTGTTGCTTTTGACTTGCTGGTTTGAGAAGAGACCCAAGGTGGCCAAAGGTTGAGACAAGGAGAGTGGTTAGGAGACTATAGTAATGTAGGTGAGAAATGGGGACTGATGAGGGTGGAATAGAGTGGCAGTGAAGGGTGCTCACATCTTGAGTATATCTTAAGGTGGAATTGACAGGATGTTCCTGATGGGCTGGGTGTACAATATGAAAGAAAGAATGGCATCAAGAATGAATGCAATTATTATGGCCTGAAAAATTAGAAGGTGGAGTTGCTAAGAATGGATACAGGAAATTCTGGAGCTAGAAATTTTGAGGGGAATATCAGTTCAGTTTTGACTATCTTGAGTTTGAGATGTTTTCAGACAATCCAAGTGGAGATGTCTTGATTTGAGTCTGGACTTAATATAATGTCACAAGTGCTCAGCATGGAGATGATGAATGAAATCACCAAGGGAGTGAGCATACAGAGAAAAGACAAGGAGACCAGTGTTTTCATAATCTTTTTTCTTCATCTTATGTATCTACTCAATTGTTAGAATTCTGTCACTTTTTCTTCACATCTAGAAATTTTCAAACATCTGTAAACAAATGGAGAGAATGGCATAATTCCCTCCAACACACTTGTGTCTATTAGGTAAGTATTTTAAAGAAAACCTTAGACATTCTATTTTGTCCCCATAAATAGCAATACCTCAGAATGTATCCCTACCATAGAAGGACTTTTGAAAATATAGCCCCAGACCATAACTATATTTAACAGTAAAATAAATAACATTCTTAATATTAAGTTCCTAGTTTCCCCCAGTCATCTAAAAAATGTCTGTTTGCAGTTGGTTTGTTCCAGTTAGGATCCAAACAAGGTCCAAACAGGGCATTTGGTTGATATGACCCTGCCTTTTTTATTCCTTTGCCATTTATTTTGTGAAGAAACAGGACATGTGTCCTATAAATTATTCTACAATTTGTTGGCCAATTGAATCTTTCTGAGGACATTTTGCATAAGCTCCTATAATCCTGTCCTTCATTGCCATTAACTGTTAATTAGATCTTAAGCCTTGATTAAATTTCTGTTTAATATTATTTTTAATATTATTTTTAAGAAAGCTATTGAATTGAATCAGGAAACAATAAGATCTGGAAATACCATTTTTAGTGCTGCTAAGGTTAATCAATGATGCCAGTGTTAATAGATTATCTATTATTAAGTCTCACCCTTTTATCCTTATAGCTTTCGTCACCACGACTTGTCTAGATTCATCATTTCATACAGGTTATAAAAAGAAAAATACCAAAGACTGAGCTTTGGGACACTCAGATATTAAGTCAGAGAGAGGAGGAGGAACTGACAAAGGAGATGAAATGGGCTTCCTCACACTGTGGCATCTTGAAAGACAAATGAAGAAAATACAGGAAGAAAAGGGATCAGTTGTGTCATATGTTGCTCTGTGGTCAAGTACACTGAGAATTGATGACTGGCCATTGGATTTAGCAATGTGGAAGCCATTGGTGATCTTGTCAAGAGCAGTTTTGATAGAGTGGCCAGGGTGAAGGCCTAACTGGAGTGAGTTCATGAGAGAGTGGGAGCAAGGCCAGGAAGAATCATGGAGGAGAAGGGGCGTAGAGCCTAGTGCACTGGGGAAGGAATCGCTTCACACAGGAGGGTAGGCAGGATGGTGGAGTGTGGGCGCAGTGCCTCCAGGTGGGCAAATGTACAGCATGTTAATTCTATACATTTATATGTTGTAATATGATTGCCGTTGTAGCGCTAATTATCACCTTATCATGCTACATAATTATAGCATAGGTATTTAAAAAATACTTTTCTTCTGCTCCCTGAATCACCTTTCTCCATCCTCCCTTCCTCCTTCCTTCTCTCCATTCCTTCCTCCCTTCCCTCTTCCTCCGGCCCTTCCTCCCTTCCTTCGTTCCTCCCTTTCCTTTTCTCTTGCTCTTGAGTTTGGAGGCTTATCATAAATATTTGACCATCCATTCATTTTTATCAATGAGAAACTAAAAATGCTGACCAGAAGCTGTGAGTACAGCTTGAGCAGAGCTTTGGAACAGTGGGCTTCAATACATGGCTTTCTCTGGGATGGATTAATTTCTCCAGACATATAAATTTCCAGTCTCCCTTCCCGGGAGTGAACGCCTAGGTGCCTGTTTTATGGAAGTGAAAGTGAGGGTAGAGTGATTCCCATTCAGAATGCGGACTCATTAATTTGCTGGTTTTCAGTCCTTGTACCTCCCTCACCCCCTCTGAACTTGGAATCCCAAAGTATGAAACTCCTTAATCATCTTTCACCAGAAAATGGAACTCCAGTGTCTCAACAGGGACTTGGGGGATGGGGAAGAGAGAATAAAAATGTGAAGCCTGACATTGACAGGTAGGAGGAGGGCCTATTAAATTAACCTATTATACCGATTTTCCACCAGTTCCTTTGACATCATAGCCAATGCCTGTGTGGTACTAATCTCTCTGAGCTGTTCTGGGTTGTGAGGGCCAACTGCCTTGATTCTCACTGATATTCTTTCTGCCTTCTACCTCTATGCTATTCTGAAAAAGATGAAACTATTTTAGAAGCTGAATTTTAGACTCTTCCCCAAGACAGAAGAGTAACATACTTTTCTTTCAGATACCTTTTCCCCTCTGGTTAAAGCTCTTTTCACCTTTCCACTGGAAATGCCACTTTCTGAGGGAGGCTGCCCATGTACCCCTTTCTGTTGGAAGAGTTGTCTTAGGACTGGACCCACAGCAGAGGCACTGGCCATAGGGCTTCTAAAGCCTTTTGGTCTCTGTTTTCAAGTTTTAAAAATGCTACAAGTTCAAAGTATGTTATTATGTGCCCAAAGTACCTCTACCTGATAATGGTTTTCATTGGCAGAGTAAATTTTTAAGTTTTAAATGCTTGCTTTCATATGTGAATCTTCACACTAAAGTGCAGAAATTTCCTTTAAAAAATATGTCAAAACTATGCTTCCAGATGAAAGTTTCCCTTCATCTCTACTTGAGTGACTCTACCCCTGAGTCCATAATGTTGCATTTCTCAAAATACTGTGGGAGATAGTCTAAAATTTCTCTTAGTCAACTGGTAAGCCTCACACATCATCTGTTGCTGTTTTTATGATCCTCAAAATGGTATAAAGGACCTAATTAACCAGATTTTCATTTGTATGACAATTGACTGTGATAAAATATTTCTTTTACTTTGTGCTTTACTGTGTATAAAAAAAGGGATTTTTTTAAATAATCAGTTGAAGTTTAAGCTGTAATTTTTACCATGTGACTTAGTAGCCAATAACCTAAGTGAATTTAAGCAAATAGAATCTGTGGACAGTTCTGATATTCATCAGAGTCAGCGCAGAGAATCCTTTTGTCTTGAGCACTTTTGGGGTAACTCATTATAGTTGAGGGCTATTTAGAATAACTCACTGTGGTTATTTGGTCAAGGTTTCTTTGAGGCTATTTTAGCTAATTTATCACTAATTTCATTTCTGCTACCTTTCTCTCCCCTTCCCCAGCCAATTTGTATAATACTGAACATAAAATTTTATGATAATTACTTTTGGTTAAGACAAATTTTGAAATCAACATATTGCCATTTTCTTGTCAGGCAAGCCCCTGAGTTTTGATGTTCAAAAATCAAAGTTGTGGCACTTGATATTCCCTCTAGATAGTCTATGGTGACCTCTTGATCGTACTTGTTGGTAGAAGGGAGATGTATTGCTTACCTTGACACAGATAGGATCCTCAAACCATTCATGGTTCATATGGAAAGCAACTTGAACTGAATAAGACACATTCTCTTTCAATCCCTAACACATGGAACCACTGGTTATCAGTTCAGGCTAGGAATTTGAGATGGTAGGGCAAGAAGTGTATAAATAATCTGCAAAGAAGAGAATTACTTTACAGATCCAGTTTATTTTTTTCTATAATAAACAGAATAGCTTGTTAGTTATGAAATTATCATGACTGTATTATCTTGATACAGTGCAATAAATATTCTCCACTTAGAGATAAATGTTGCTCGGCAAGCACTATGTTAAAGTTCACCTGATAATTAAGCCATACACAGTTGTAGGGCTTTTCATACTGATGTGGAGAGCTTTCATTGTTTAGGAGTAATAGATCAGATTCCCTATTTTCTTAATTATGTGCTAAATATAGGCTTGTTGAAAAAAATCTTAGTGATAAAGAAGTTTACAAATTTGGAAACAAAAGCTATGTTGTTTTTCTTTTCTAAGACCATTCCCCAGTAGATACACATTGTCGAACAGCTTTATGAATCTCTCTAGATATTTTCTTGGCATGTTCACATATACACATAATTTATTTTTATACAATTGAGATCATATATCATCTGATCTGCAATGTGCTGTTTTTCACATAATATACTGTGACTGGCTTTCCAAGCTATGGTGTATATCTCTAAGAGCTTTTCAAAACTGCTATAGTTTTTAAACATTTTTATTCCTTTATAGATGCTTGTATAAATTGATTACTTATTTATTTCTTTCATCTTCTATTTTTTTGCTATATTATTGCTTTACAATTGTTAAGATTTATAATTACTATTCTATAGTTATAAAATGTGTTCATGTTTTATATAAAAGTTGATTATACAACTAGCATTCACAACAATATTGTGTAAAATATTAGTTACTATAACTATTCAATGAAGCTCAAAGAAGAATTTGCTAAGCATAGAAGTCTTTTATTTTGTATTAACCATTCTTGGATTCCTTTTCTTTTGATTGGAGTATATGCTTGGGTAATTTTTCAGAATGGGTATGAGGGTTATAAACTTTCTGACCCCTCATATGTCCAAATATGATGATATTTGCTAATAGTTTGACTAACTATCCAATTCTAGGTTTGAATTCTTTCCCCTTCAAGACTCTGAAGATAGTGCCCCACTGTGTTTTAGAATTAGTTGCTGCTAATGAGAAATCCTGATTTCAGTCTGAGTCTTAATTCTTTGAGGTCACCTGGCTTTTTCTTCTAGGAAACTATTATGTATCCTCTGAATGATGAAACTTCTCTTCATGTTTCTTACTGTAAGTGTTTCTTTTGTTTAATCCTAAAGGTCTTCAATGGGCCTTTCAATTAAAGCCTAATCTTTCTCCATCTTAGCAAAATTTTCTTCAGTTATTTTTTTGTTTTCTTCTTCCCCTTTATTGTCTCTATTCTCTCCTTCTTGAAATTCTTTTTTGACAGATATTGGATTCCCTATTTCTGTCTTCCATGTCTTTGAGATTATCTCATATTCTGTATCTTGGTTTTATTTTTATACTACATTTAGAATATTCTTTCACATTAGGACACTACCTACTAGGTCTTCAGTCATGTTAATTTTATTATCTATTTCATCTTTAATTTTCAATTTGGGTAACCATATTTTAAATTTTTAATAGTTTGTTGTTTGTATTCTACTTTTTCCCGAAACTCTACTTTCACTTTCCACAATACCTAGAAAGAACTCACTCTTATTCAGAGCTGATTATGAATTCACTCTGAGTGTAGAACGCGATGGGGCAAACGTTTCGTTACTGTCCTTCTTAAGTCTCCTCCATGCCCAGAATCATCATCTTCCTTAGCATCCCCTCGTCTCTCCACCCTTACCCTCACTACCAGCCCTAAGTTCCAACTTCATTTTGCTATCACTCTTTGTAGTGAGACCAGCAAAACTTTATTTCATATTGTCATCACTCAAATCTGCACTGTCAGGCTTGCTTTGTATTCCCTTATTTGGAGTGTGATGAAAAAAATATACTGTGAAGTGGGAAGACTCCAGTCCCACTATACTCCTGTTTCATTGCAATCTTCTCCTATTTTATGGATATAGACATCTTTGAGGATGAAAAGGAGAATTTTTAAAGTCCTCTTTTATTCCCAGGATGATTTTTTTTTCATGGCTCATTAATTCCATTTGGTCATCTTTTGTCCTCTCTTTCTTGCTCTTGGTTTTCCTCAAATATCTGGTGGTCCATGGTGGCCTGTTTGTAGTGTTCTCATTTATTAGAGTCAAGGTTGGAACAGGCAGCTGGTCGGTGATTTCACTGTGGCTGTGGGAATCTGTTTCCTTGCTGTTCCTCTCTCCATACTGGGCAACCTGATCTGGTTCTGGGTCAGTGGATGGAGCATTTCCTCCTCAGGCACACTTCCAGATAGACGGGTGGGAGCAAACAGGGAGACGGGCTGGTGCTGCATCATGTTAGAGAAGACTTCCTCTGTGCATGGTCCTGGTCAGAGCTGCCTTCTTGACTTACCTGTTCTTTCTTCTTTTTATCTACAGTTGAGCTCTAGAGTTTCTTAGTCTCTCTCTGGCATCAGAACTCCTGGCAGGAATCTTTTTCATTCCTATCAACCACATTTTTAGCAAGCAGAGCTTAGGCTTTGGGTGGAGACTTACAGGCCCAGGTCGATTGGGTGAAAGGGGAAAGGACACGGGTGCCCAAGCTGTTCTGAATGCAGTTCTTTAATGAACTACCCTGACGTTCACTCCAAGGTGCTTTGTATTTGTGAATTTCTGGCTTCTAGGAAGAACCCAGTTTCCTACGATGTGTTGGGTTGTGTTTCCTCTGATCTAATTTGTGTGCCAGTCCATCACAGCTGCTTCTTACCTTGAGAGGGAAGGGAGCAAGTAGGTATGCTCTGTTCCTTTTTCTAAACTAGAGCCCCTCTGATTTATTTTAAATAAGATTTTATATTTATGCAGACTCATGAACTTTATTATTCTAGATAATTAGTGTCTGGGCCCAAAGTCAAGCCTTTATAAACCTGTAATCAAAAATCAGCCTTCATTTTCATGTGGAAGGAAGGAACAGAGCAAAATGAAGCTCTGTTTTCCAAGATGCTTTGAAATGTTTTTCTAAATGAGACGTGCAGATACGCAGCAGGCATGAACCACTGCATAGGAATTTGTGTACGCATGTGCACGTGCACACACACACTACACATGCACACAACACACACAACACACACACACACACGCGCACACACACACACAGAGCATTTCTCCATGTCTCTCCTCATCTAACTATTTCAGAAGATGCAGGCAGCCAAGTGGTGGGTGGTGGCAGTAATTTCGCCATTGGCAGTGCCAGTGGCCGTGGTAGGAATCTGTGCAGGAGTCAGCCATGCCAACAATGGGACTGAAATGTCGAGTCAGCAGGAAGTGACTTTCCCTCCCACTTACTTCTTCTCTTGTAGCAGACAGCTACCCCAAACAGCAGCAGTGGGGCAGCTCTGTCTGACTTGCTTAGCCTGTTTCCACTGCAAGCCCAAACACGTTAGATGTTTTGTCACTTCAGGATGCTGAACTCCATGAAGTTAAACTAAACTCATGGTCTCTCTCACTCCCTCAATTTTGTTCTATGCTTCTTTGTTAGTGGCCCTTTCCCTGCTCACTTGGCTTCTCTTTTAAAACATACCTAGTTGTTTTCTGTAGTTTTATATTAATTTATTCATTGTCTCACCTCTGGGTCCCCTCACTTCTAATGACATTGCTATTGTTCAGTCCCCATAGTCCAGGAATTTTGTACTAGTCCCTTTGCTGGCCTTTTGCCTTCTAGCTGTTTCTCCTTCCCATTATTTCCACCTGTGCCTCCAGAGAGGCCCTTCCAATCCACGGCTCTGATGATGACCAGATTAGACACTTTTCAAAGGTAAAATGCCCATTGGATTCCTTCTCTGTTCTCCACATACTCACCACAACTCAGCCCGGCATTCAGTAATAAGGTTAGGAAAGGCCAGTGATAGATAGCTGGCAGGAAATAGAACATAATTCTTCTGTCACTACCCTTTCCTGAACCTCGTCCGTCATCCTCCAGCATGTCTTCCTGTAGTGGTGTGCATGGCCACGGACACACACATGCAAGAAGCCTTCTCATAGGCATACCCAAATTTTATGAAAACAGTAAAAAATTCGTAAAAAACCAAATCTCTTCAAGGCTTCTTCTTTTTGATAAGCCTGGTCATGGGGCAGTCACAGCCCTGGTACTTACAGGAAGTTGGCACCTTTCTCTCTCACTCTAGAAAGCAGATCCGAGATAATGAAAGAAGTATTACAACAGGGAGTGTCTTGACTCTTCTCTAAGTTATATGTTAAAGGGGTTTATTCATAGTTTCTTACGAGGAACAGATTGCATGGGGAAACACCGGACAGCTGACCAGGAAGCCCTGCACTTGAAGAAATGAAGCCTCTGCACTAAGCATGGAAGCCAGCCTCTTGTGTTGGTTTAGCGACGGGTTTTGTTCTCACGCTCTAGGTCCCTACCAACAGTACAGCTTCCTGTTCCGTTGAACTCACTTTGTTTTTCTTTTTCTTTGTCTTTCCCCACACCATTCTCAACCCCTAGAATGTCCATCTCTGCTTTTCAGACCCCAAAGCAAGATTAAATGCAACTCTTTCTATGACATACCTCACCCTCATCCCAATAAAAATCTTTGGTCCCATCTAGCTGTTTATTTATATTTTTATTATAGCATAGTTCACTTATACCAGAGTCTTTTGTGGATATGCCCTATTTCCTCCTGATTCGGCATATTTCATTCATTCCTGCACTCCATGTAGTGCTAGCATAGTACCTTGTACACCATAGATAATCAATAGATGCTTTTTGACTAGGTTTCTGTTAAACTGACATCATTTATTTCTCCTGGCTCGTAGAGGCTCTAATCTGAGGGAGAATATTGACAGCTAATTTTTACATGTGGTTGATAGTCTTCATAGAAAAACAGATGGTAATAATAACCATAAGAATATCTCATTTAATCCTTACAACAACTCTGTGAGGTAGGTATTTTCATTTTGCTGAAAAGGCAACAGGCTTAGAGAAGCTGAATCATTTGCCAAGAACTCACAGCTGGTAGAACACAGTAGAGCCACTGTGTTCTGTCTGTGTTTGAGTAAAAGCTGGTTTATTGTTTCTTGGATAGTAAATAAGTTAAAGAATACAGCTGGATTCTCAGACTACTCTCATTTTGATAACTTGGCTTACCATACTGCAGGGTCACTAAGAGTGAATGATCTTGCTCTGGGGTCACCAGGGAATTTCCCTGAGTTATTCCCCATACTGAGTGTTTAGGGTACCCAAAGCTGTTACTGTGCTGTTAACGTTATAATTCCTCCTGGCACCTACTATGCTCCCAGTACCAGCCTCACAGGCCTCCTCTTCTTCCCTTTTCAACTATGTTAGAAGCAGGTGCTGGACAGTCATTGTGTAAGTTACCATAACTTACCACACGCTTTTGGGAACAAAACACAATTTTATAGGAGGGCCAATGAGTGTATCTTGCTGGTAGAAAGCGAAGCTTTGCACACTCGGTGAATGTTTCCTGACTAGGTAACAGAACTGGAGAAACAGCTCCCTGGCTTTCTTGAATTCACAGATGACTCGTAGACCCCCCTTGCTTCTCCAATCTCCTTTCCCTCCCGTGAGATACCTAGCAGAGTCGTTTTGTTTTGTTTCAGTTTTCGTCATTGAGTTAAAGTAGAGGTTGGCAAGCTTTTTCTGTAAGGGCCAGACAGTAAATATTTTAGGCGTTATGGGCCATTCAGTCTCTGTCATATCTGCTCAACTCTGCCAGAGAAATGAAAGCAACCTTAGATAATATGTAAATGAATGGGCGTGGCTGTGTTCAAATAGAACTTTATTGGAAAAAATGAAGTGCTGGCCTGAGCTATAGTTTTGAAGCAAAGACAAAATGTGCTATGCCTAATAGAGGCTACCGTGCTTGATTGTGTGTTTTCTATATTTTTCTAAAACTTAGTGTGCAGGAAATGACTAAATCAATGACACAGTTGTCTAATTTAATCATTGAGATAATAATGGCTAACACTTATTGTTTGTTGTGTGTATCAGGCACTTCACTAAGCACTTTCCATGCTTTCTATTATTTATATAAAGCAAGTACTGTTATTATCTCCATTTAAACTGAGGGAACTGAGTCACAGAGAGCTAAAATAGCTTGCCAGGGTTCACATGTCACTGACATATTGATACAAGTGGTCTGGTTACAGGATCGATTACATCAATATTGCTAATAATGATACTGAACTAATCTGGAAAAGCGTGGGACTTACAATCAGAAATCCGGCGTCATGTTCCAATTTCATTCTATGGCAAATTAAATTAACACAGCCTCAGTTGTTCCACCAATAAAAGGGAAATAATAATAATAGGACTTGACCTACGAACCTTAGAAATTGCTGTGTAGAGTAAGGGTTGTATGAATGTGCTTTGCAAACTGTAAACATGATACAGTTGTTAGTTATTAGTCTGTCATTTGGATATTATCTTAGTCTTTTTTTTTCCATGTGACATAAAAAAAAAGAGAGAAGCAGTGAAATTCTGGAAACTGTAAGAGTTTTGTAAGGGTGCTGACACCCAAAGTCATCGTTACTGTTTTTCTCCTTGATCTTTCTCTGCCCTAGAGCGCTCACCTTTTCTGGGTGTTTGTTGTTGCTGCATCTAAGCCCATCTCTGCTATAAAGGGAAGGTGTACCAGTCACTTTTTCTCCTTTGCACTGCTAAGGAAGATTTTTTTAAAAGTCTTTTTCTAGATCATTCAGGCTGGGTAGACATGGAGTGGGTGAAAATGAGGCCAAAGGACACACAGATAATAGTTAGGTTTTTACAGAGTTCAAATGTGTGATCCTAACTTAACCAAGTGTTGTTAAAGATTGACTTGGCTGGCACAGTTTTGAGGCACCCTTCCTGGACCTCTTCCATTCCCTCAGCACAACCTCTGACCACATGTTAGCAGTTCACTCACAGGGACGAACTAGCACACATCTTCCCATCTGTAAGGGAACTGTCAAAGAATGGAGACTACTTGGAACACTGGTCCTTTTCCACCCAGGAAATTCCTTCACATTACTGTGTTTAGTAAATGCCCTCTTTGTTTTTTCCTCAGCTCTCTTTCATGATCTTTTTAGATAATAAAAGCCTATATCTAAAAAGATAATCAAAGTCTATATCAGTTTGGTGTATTAGGAATCTCCAGAGAAATGAACCAATAGGATCTATCTATCTATCTATCTATCATCTATCTATCTCTGTCATCATTTACCTACTTATCTATCTAGCAATACTTATTTTTAAGAAATTGGCTCATGGGATTGTGGGTGCTAGCAACTCCTAAACCTGTAGGGCAGGCCAGCAGACTGGAGGCTCGGGGTTGGAGTGGGGGAGTTCTATGTTTCAATCCAGAGGCAAAATTCCTTCTTAGAGAAACCTTAGTCTGCTTGTAAGGCCTTCAAGTGATTGGACTAAGTCCAGCCACATTATGGAGAGTGATCTGCTTTACTCAAAGTCTACGGATTGTAAATGTTAACCACATCTAAAAGTTACTTTCACAGCCACATTTACACTCGTGTTAGACCAAACAGCTGTGCACCATAGTCCAACCAAGTTGACACATAAAATGAGCTATCACGCTTTTGTATTGATAATCTGTCATTATATCCTATCTGTGAACCAGGTGTAGAGAGAAACGCCGGTCTTTCTGAACAATGCAGAGATCAAAGAGCCTCTCCTTAATGCAGAAGGCAACGTGAAAAAGAGCAGCTTGCTTGGCTCCGCAGTTCACCCACTGGCAGCTTCTCCCACAGTTTGGCCTCAGGCATATAATATCACTCTGATTAATTTCAAACAGTATTGTTTGTCAAGGATGGAGATGATGATGTGTATATTATTTTTACCAGCTTAAGAATTGTAAAGCGTTCTTTCCTGTTTTTAATTTTAAGTTTTTTGATACTCAATAAAATAAGTTTATTCTTTGATTTTAAATAAATGGGAAAAAGAGGGTAGCCTACAGAAGTGTGATTGCCTGTCATTTGATACCATCAGAACTTTGTTTTCACCGAAGTCTCAGATTCTGTTCTGTTTGTGAGATTTCGGCCGAGTTAAGTTACTATCTGTATTAGTTAAAAAATAAAACAGAAAGCCCACCAATTAGTTATATTTGTGAAGGAGAGGGGAGTTTAACACACCAAACCAGCTATTTAACTTAAAACTTTCATGGTGACTTGATTTAATCAATTGCTGATTTTTTTTTCCCCGACCGTGCTCATATAGCCTTTTTTTTTTTTTCTTATCTGAATCCTTACTTTCAAATGGGGGGGATCATGCTGTCACTTGAAAGTGTGACTGAAAAGTAAGCGAGGACATTGCTAACAGGTGCTTTTATGATGATCTCAGAATGATAAGCTGGTAACAGCACACCCAGCAGGAACTTACCCATTCTTAGATTGGTTTTTTTTCTTTCTTTTTTGTTCCTGTAGCATTTGTATTATGTACATTTATGCCACAATATAACTTTTGGGAATTCTGATACAGCTGGTCTTAAATGCAAATTTATTTCTTGAAACATTCTAACACTACACTGATTTTAAAAGTTCTTCAAATTTTACAAGGCATTACATTTATTCAAATAGATTTACATGAATATTTTAATGTATGTTTAGTAATGGTTGCAGTGAAGCTGTTCGTGTTGAAAATTTCAATAAAATCTGTTTCTAAGAGGTATGATGGGGCAATTCCTCTTAGTAAAAGTAACACGATATGCATACCATTTTGTACACAATTGAAGCTTTTAATAAGCATTTAAAATTTGTGTTCTTTTTGGGGTAAATAAAAATTTAGATAAAGTGTGAATTACCACAACTAAAAATAGACAATCAAATATATCTCTGAGGAATAGACTAGTAGAAAAATAACTTTTTATTTATACCTTCTACACTGCTTGAATGTAAACTTCTATATGCATAATAATTCTAACAATAATAGCTAAAATTTTGCGATTTCAAGTATATAGTTGAACAGAAAATAAAAGGCAGTAATTTGAGATATAAAATGATTAAACTATTCCAAATTATTTTTATGTAAATGAAAATTTATCCCTTTTATATGACTTCAGAAAATTATAAAATCTACCCATCTTTTAGAAATTGGATTGTTTATTCTTTTTTTCCCAGTTTTATGGAGATGTAATTGACATTTAACATTGTATACATTTAAAGTGTACAATTTGATGATTTGAAATGTTGTGAAATGATTACCATAGTAAGTTAGTTAACACCTCCATCACTTTACATAATTACTTTTTTGTGTGTGTGGTAAGTACATTTAAGCTCCATGAGCAACTTACAAGTATACAATACATTATTGTTCACTATAGTCACCATACTGTACATTAGATCCCCAGAAGTTATTCACCTTATAACTGGAAGGCTGTACCGTTGGACCAAATTGCCTCATTTTCCCCACTCCTCAGCCCCTGGTAGCCACCATTGTATGCTCTGTTTCTATGAGTTCAGCTTTTTTAGGTTCCACATATCTGTGAGATTATATAGTATTTGTCTTTCTCTGACTCACTTATTTCACTCAACATAATAATACCTATAAAGTCTGCCTACAATTGTTCAAGTGTCAGGAATTCCTTCTTTTTATAGCTGAATAATATTCCATAATATATGTATGTTGAGATACACACACACACACACACACACATATTGTCTTTAATCCATTTGAATTAACTTCTTTAAGTGAGAGGTGTAAACTAGAAATTCAGTTTTATTCTTTTGCATGCGGGTATCCAGCTTTCCCAGAATCATTAATTGAAGAGACTGTCCTTTCTCTGTTGAGTATTCTTGGCTCCATTGTCAAATGTTTGTTGACCATATAAGCATGGGTTTATTGCTGGGCTCTCAATTCTGTTCCATTTGTCTATGCGTCTATTTTTATGCAAGTATCATAGTCTTTTGATTTGTAATATAGTTTGAAATCAAGAAATGTTGTACCTCTTGCTTTGTTCTTCTTTCTCAAGATTGCTTTGGCTATGCAGAGCATTTTGTGGTTCTATGTGAATTTTAGAGTTGTTTTTTATATATCTTTTTAAAATGCCATTGGACTATTGATAAGAGTTGCATTGAACCTCTAGATGGTGTTAGTATGAACATTTTAACAATATTACTTTTTCTAATCCATGAACATGGGGTGTCTTTCCATTTATTTGTATCTTCTTAAATTTCTTTCATCAGTGTCTTATAGTTTTCAGTGTAGAAAATTTGCACCTTGGCTAAATTTATTTCTAAGTATTTTATCTTTTTAATGCTATTGTAAATAGGGTTGTTTTCTTATTTCTTTTTCACGTAGTTTGTTGTTTATGTATAGAAATGCAACTGGTTTTTGTATGCTGATTTTATATCCTACAAACTAACTGAATTTGTTTATTAGTTCTAACAGTTGTTTTTTTGGTAAAGGTATAGGATTTTCTATATATAAAAATCATGTCATCAGCAAATAGAAACAAATTTACTTCTTCCTTTCTGATTTGGATATTTTGATTTATTTTTCTTGCCTGATTGCTCTGGTTAGGACTTCCACTACAATGCTGAGTTGTTGAATGAGAGTGGTGAGAATGAACACCCTTGTCTTGTTTCTGGTGTTAGAGGAAAAGCTTTCAACATTTCTCTGTTGAGTATGATGTTAGCAGTAGGCTTGTCATATATGGCCTTTTTTTTATGTTGAGGCATGTTCCTTGTATACCTAATTTGTTGAGAGCTTATATCATGAAAGTTTGTTGAATTTTATCAAATTTTTTTCTACGTCTATTGAGATGATCATATGATTTTTATCTTTTACCCTATTAAAGTGGTATATCACACTTATTGATTTGTATATGATGTATGATGAACCATCCTTGCATCCCAGGAATAAATCCTGCTTGGTTATGGTGTATGATCCTTTTAAAGTGTTGTTGAATTTAGTTTGCTTACTTATTTATTAATTAATTTATTTTTGAAATTTTTGTATCTAGATTCATCCGGAATGTTGGGCTATAGTTTTCTTATAGTGTCTTTATCTGGCTTTGGTATGAGGGTAATACTGGCCTTGTAAAGTGAGGAGGGTTCCCGCCTCTTCAGTTTTTTTGAAGAGTTTGAGAAGCATTGGTTTTAATTCATATTTAAATGTTTGGTAGAATTCACCAGTGAATCGATCTGGTTTGTTAGGAGGTGTTTGTTTACCAATTCAATCCTCTTACTCATTATTAGAACCTACAGAGCCTTTTTGGTTTTACAGGTCCTGCTTATCTGGAAAGTATCATAAAAGATCTGATGAAGATAGTATTGCTTGTGATGTTTCATTATGTTCTGATTTGGTTAATAAAGAAATACCAGAAGATTAATAACTCTCTAGCATTTAGTTTTTATTTCCTATTTAGACAAACACAATGTAGAGTTAATAACATTTAAAAAGTAAAATTTTAGCCATTGATAGAAATTAAATTATCTTTATTTTAGCTATCTTCACCTAATAGCTTAAATATTTAACCTTTTATGTGGTGCTTTCTTCTTTACTTAGATACTTCTTTAACAGTAAAAGGTTTGATAATTCTTTCCTTTTAGCATTCAGAGAAACTCTAAAATTTTTATACTTATCCATGTATAAAATATGTGTAACTGTATAAATATATAGTTAAAACTTAAATTTTCCACTAAAAATCGTAAGAATTTTCACTTGAGGCTTTTAAGTCTCTAGGAATTTACTTAGAGAGTTCCTTTATGGGTAGTGTAGTAACTAGGTATCCTGGAAAATCCATTGAAAACAACTATAAATGCTGGATTACATGTTTAAAAATATCTTTCAAAATATATCACTGAGCTGGCTAGAAAGAATGATATTACAGAGAACAAAAGAAAGTGAAAGCAGGAATCCTGGGAAGTAAGAGAGCCTGATGATATTTATGAAACCCAAGGGCCTCACATTTTTATTTTGACCTGCAAGTGGCCCAGGAGAAGATTACTACATAAATCTGGGGCTCCAAAAACTAAATCCTCAGTGTTAGGATGAACGACAAGTCAACTCTCTGAGCAGAAATGAACAGTAACAAAACTCTCTTGGTACAACTTTGGCTCTGCATAGAGGGAAGGAAAATATCTTCCCTGGGAAATGATAACTTCAGGCTAGTCCTCATGTGAGCTTGAAGCTAGGATTGAGGTTATTGTATGGTCCAAAAGAACCATAGCTGGACTTTGTGCTTTAGTGTGAACCCAGGTTGATAGTGACTACAGGACACTGGGAAAAGGAAACAAATCCTCACTGGGGAATGGCAGTTCAAGTTGGGCCTCAAAGATTTCCCACTAAAACGTTTCAAAGAATATGCGCCCATAGCTGGAAATCACCAATCACCCACCCCTTCCAAAAACAAACTACCACAAGCAAGCTAGCAAGAAAAAAAAAAAAAAGAGATAATAGAACCTGACTCAGAGACTCAGATATTGGCAATTTAGACACATAATACAAAGGATGTATGTTAAATATGTGTAAGAAGTAAAAGGAGGATTGAAAATATCAGCAAATAGTAAGTAGCTATAAAAAAAATGACCAAGCAGATTTGAAAACAGAACCATGTGAGCATCTGGAATTAAAAAGTATAATAATTACAGTGGGAAAAAAATCACTTGATGGGTTAAACAGTATAATGGATATAGCAGAACAAAGTTTAGCAAACTGGAAAATATATCCAGTTAATCAGGAATGAATTTAGGGAGATAAATAGTGGCAAAAATAAACTTCAAGGGCTGGCCGAGTGGTTCGTTGGATGAGTTGGCTTGGTAGCGCGAGCTTTGAGCAGCAGGGCCCCGGTTCAGATCGCACATGGGCCAGTGACGCTGCGCCCTCTACAGCTAAGATGGTGAACAACAGCTTGACCTGGAGCTGGGTTGCCGTGAGTTGCTGGTGATGGCGTAGGCTGCAGTGGGGCTGCAGTGGGCTGCCATGAGCTACCGTGAGTGGCCGGCAGCTGGCGAGAGCAGCCAAGAGCTGCCGTGAGCAGCCGTCCAATGGCCAGCGATCTATCTGCCTCAGCCGGGAAGAGCACAATGATAATACCAGCATGGGCCAGTGAAACGACGTCCTCCACAACTAGACTGAAGAACAAAAGGACAGCAACTTGTCTGTTCCCCTTCCCGGAGTCTCCAATGCTGTTCCCCTCCCCCAATTCCCCAATAAAATCTTAAAAAAATAATAAAATAAAATAAAAATAAATAAATAAACTTCAATTTAAGACATATGAAGAACAGAGTATGAAGGTGTAATAAAGTCTAACCAGAGTTAAAGAGGAGGTAGTAAAGAGAATGAAAAAACACAGTATCCAAAAAATATAATGGCTGAGAATTATCCAGAAAGACACTGATCCTCAGATTCAGTAGCCTATAATTTTCAAGCAGAAAAGCTAAGTAGAAATCCATACCATGTTAGTGCTTGGCAGAAAATCAAATATCAAAGAAGAGCTTATCTTAAGTGTAGCCAGAGAGAAAAGAAAAATCACCTTCATAGGAAGAGGCAATGAGATGATTGATTTCTCAATCTCAACAATGAAAATGAGAAGCTGGTGGAATGCTATCTTAAATATCACGAGAGAATACAATTTTCAACTTAGAATTGTGTACATAGCAAAATCATCTTTCAAGGATGAAAGTGAGATAATGACATTATCAGACATAAACAGGTTCCTACAAAAACAACCACCAAAGGAAATTTGGGGGGATGTATTTTAGACCTAAAAAATTAGATTCTAGAAAGAATGACTGATAATGACTGATAATGCAAGAAGGAATGGTCAGTAAAATATTGAGAAATATGTGAGTAAATAAAAATAAGCATTGACAAATGAAACAATGTCCAATTTGAAGGTTAAATAAGTAAGTAGAACAAAAATATTGGACAATGATAGTACATAAGTTGGGAGGGGGTTGATGAGACTGGTACTATAAACCTTGCTTGTCTGGGGTCTCTTTTTGCTGGTGTCCAAATTTCCTCTTGTAAAGACACCAGTTGGATTGAATTAGGACCCATCATAACAGTCTCATTTTAACTTAATCAGTACTTTAAAGACCTTATCTCCAAATGCAGTCATATTCTGAAGTACTGGGGTCAGGACTGCAACATATGAATTTTGGGACATACAATTCAGCTCGTAACAATTATATACATTCAATTTTAGTAGTAAAATTCCATCTTCTGGAACAGGTAGAGACCAAAGTTATTTTGAAGGATTGAACTTGGCTATTTAACCTAAGATGATTTTAGGGAAAATGGATATTAAATATACCAGTTTTTTTCTTTATAATTTTATTAATGACGTCATCTTTAAAAAAAATAAACAATAGGCTTATAATCATAATTCAGTTTTCTGCTCCTTTATAAAACTATCATTTCTATAGAAATAGAATCATAAAATATCATAGTTTAATTTACTTTTAGGAATGTATGGCAACTCAAATTAGGAAAGCAGGGCATGGAACTTGCTCTAATGAATAAATAAAAATGATTGACAATAAAAAAATTAATGACATATAGTTCTTCTAAAATTTTTAAAAATAATCTGTTTTAACCAGGATAAATAGTCCTCCACTTCAGTATCATTTGCAATATTGCTTTTCTTGATTAATCTTTTCTTTTCTAGATAATGGAACATAAATCTTAGACACATTTGCTTTCTAAATGCCAAATTGCATGTGGAATTAAAATTCAACAAGCTTTTAGTGTTGTAGTTTTAACAGGCATAGTCTTTGTTTGCTGTTGGTTTTTCAGTAAGAAATATTTTTTTGTGTTAATAGACTGGATCATGTAAGGACTTTAAAAATGATCGGAAGGATAGATTTCCCAAATTGCATAATGCTATTGCCTAGTTAATTGCACATAATCCTTTTTTGTAACACCTCTTTTATTCAATATTTGCTTGTCTGAAGTTGGAAGATTCAAACAATGAATGTACTTTTAGTTGTTACATTTTGGAAAGTTCTTTGGAAATAAATAGTCCTTTAGTTGGTAAATGATGGGTTTTCCTGAAACACATAGCTTGCTAATTTTACCAGATAAGAAAATAAATTTAAATGTGAGCTACATTCCAATTTGCATTCTTCCTTTAAAGTCCTCCCCTTTTGCATTCTTGGATTTTGACACTCCTACACACCAGTTAAAGCACTTGTTAGAGTGTTCAAAAGAAATTTTTGCAATTAATTTCCTGGTCTCTTCTCTCTTTGATGTGTCACTAAATGCTTTGAATAATTTTCAGAGTCTGGCGTCTTTTCAAGGACAATTTCTTGACTTTGAGAAGAGGGAGAAGCAATGAAGGGAAGAATATATATATATATATATATATATATATATGCGCATGTGTGTGTTTGTGTGTAATTTTTTTTCTTAAATAGGAGACAAAAACTTTTTTTTCTAAATAGTTTAAAACATTTTTCTAGATAGGTGACAAAAAATGGATAACTAATTGGCACAGTTAACTACCATTGAGATCTTTTCTTCTTGGGGTAGCCATTAAGGACAGAATTAGACCAGCTGTCTGTATATCTAACATGTCTAGGTTATCTTGCCCAAAAGAAATTCAGATAGATGAGCTTTGCAAGCTGGAATCATCTGAAGTTTCAAAATGGCTGCAGGTGTCTTAGTAGCAGACTAATTTTATTTTTTAATGATTAGAAAGAATGAACAAATCATGAACTCTAAGGTTATGCTTCGTTTCTCCTGTCCTGCACAGAATGTTCTTTGCAGTTTCTATTTGTAGTTGTATAGTGATTCTGGTCTTCTTGTTCACTCTATTCTTGCACTTTAAGGCTTATTCTTTACATACTTCTTAATTTTCTTCCCATATTGCCATTCCTAAAGAAATGACTCATTTTCAGGAATGGGTAAGAAGGAAAATACATGATAAAACAGTGATCCTGGGGAGTTTCTTCTTCACTTTTTAATAACTTGCACCTAGCAAAGTAAGTGGCCCCTAGCAGGCATTTGGCCAGTTTTGGTGAATTGGATTTATTATCAAGTAACTGACAATGAAGAAAATAGTATTGCAGAAACTTTCAATCTAAGGGAAATATCAAGACTAAAGTTTTTATATTCTCCTTCTTCTGTAGCTCCTGAGTTTTTTCCTTATAAAATGAATCCACATTTAATCATAAGACATTTCTTCGTGACAGATCAAGGCCCATAGAATGGACTTGAGAAATCTGTGTCTGTTATGTCTATTAAAAGGTCTGTTGTGAAATATAAACCTAAGAATATAAAGTTGTTCAAACTGTTGACACAAAATGATTGGTGCTCTAATTTAAGCAGTTTCAACAGTACTGAACTTTAAAAATTCAGGTATGTGCAAACCTGTACTCCCTTGGCAGACACTATTCTTTGCCCCGCCTAGTTTCTCGGGAGCCTCTCTGCCTGTCATTGGGCTAAACACTTCATGTTCATAAGGAATATGTTTTCCTCAAAAAAGGTCATATGTCTATGGTGAAATGTAAGCACCATAACTAAGGAGTTCTGTGGTGTTTCCAGACAAATCAGATGCATTTTCATCCTCTATATATTGTTAAACTCAAGTTTAACAGGTTACAAATAGGTTTACATAGATAATGCCATTTTATTCATTCACTCTGTGTTTAATTTGTTGAATAAAATCACTGGCTGCTTATGGTATCCAAATCGGTGAAGACATAAATATGACTAAGGCAGTGTCTGCTCTGGGGGTGCTCACAGTCTAATGGGCAGGCTGACGGTAGACGTCAGGGAAAAAAAGGAGGTGAGAGCTGGGGAAAGGAAGCACTGGAGACCTGGTTCAAACCCCACTTTACCGGTGCTCCTGGACTTGTCACGTGACTTTTTTAACGTGTCTATTTCCTTACTGGTAAAACAGATTTAACGTATATAATACTTATCTCAGTGAGTAACATTTAGAAAGTGGAGCACATTCTAGAACAGTGCTTGCCCAGTAGAAATATAATTCAGGCCACACACGTAATTTAAAAAATTTTTACTAGCCATGTTAAAAAAGTAAAAAGAAACAAGTGGAATTAATTTAATGATCTATTTTATTTAATTTGTTATATCCAAAATATCAGCATGTCAATATGTAAGCAATATAAAATATTATTAATCAGCTAGCTTGCATTCTTTGTTTTGTACTAAATTGTTGAAATCCGGTTCCTATTTTACACTTTACAGCATCTCAATTTGCACATTAAATTTTCATTGAGGATATTTGATCTTTATGTAGAATTTCATAAATTTTAGGGTTGGGAAAGTAGATTCACGTTCAGAAGTTGTTCCAAATATTCTTAAAAGTATCTTGATAACTGAACTGAGTATCGAGTTTTGAATTTAATCTAATTAAAATGAAATAAAATGAAAAAGTCTGTTCCTCAGTCACACTAACCACATTTTGAGTGCTCAATAACCATAGTTGTCTAGTGGCTACCGTATTGGATAGTGCAGCCCTAGAATGACAACTCAGTATGATAAATGCTATAATAGAGGCAGGAGCAGATAGCTCTGGGGAGTTAAGAAAGGAATCAGTGAAGTGCATCTTGAAAAACCAGAAGGAATTTACCAAATAGAGAAGAGGAGGGAGGATACTCCAATTTGATCTCCTGAAAGCATGTGAAATAGCAAGAGTAGACTCATGTCATGATTGCACAGTAACTTATTGAACACACGTTATGTGAGGTGCAGGGGCTAGATGTTGCAGCGTTCGTTAGATGGACATGGTCCCTGAGCTCAAGTAGCTTAGAGTCTAAATATCATTCATGAGCCCATTTTTCAGAGCGGTGGGTCTCTCGGTGTGCTACTGGGTGTACCAAAATGTTGTTGCTTTTGTAGCTTGTCACCTTCAAGCTTTCCTTGTAAATAAGGCTTTTTTTGAGCTGTAAGCAAATTTGCTTTGCTTATTCACTTTCAGTGAAAAAAGCTGTTGTTTGTTGTTAATTTATTTATTATTGCCTGTGATTGGCAAAGATGACATGGCCCCTAGTGACTGAAGGGTCCCTATGGCATCTACGGCCTACTCAGTTATTTGCTTGTTAGCATTTCAACTGTCAGCCAGGATTGAGCCAAATTCTACTCCTGCCTTTGGGCCTTTCACTTGTATACCTGGGGCAATGGTGGGAGTGGTTGCTAATCTATCATCTATCTGGAATGTTAGACCTGTCCCTGAGACAAATAGATGATTTATATTCAGATGACTCATTTCAGCTGCTGGTTAAGACCCTTATAGAGTCCTCAGCATGTTGCTTATCCTGCAATTCTGAGTCCCTAGTAAGGGTCAAGTAAACTCCCATTTTTGCATATTTCTGTTCAGTTGACTAGATTTTCCTATTGCTTGTTTTTTGCTTGTTTGGTTTTTGTTTTTTTTCCCCACCGACTCTCTCTGAAGATCAAGGAGAAAAAAAAAAATCAAACAAACCAAAAAACTAAACAAAAACACAGACAAGAACAGCCTGGTATATCTAGAAAGATTCTCAAGGCTATTCTGAACATAATAATTGTGTACTCTTTAAAATATTGTGGGGGGCTGGCCAAGTGGCTCAGTTGGTTAAGAGCTCGCTCAAGAGTTTGAGCTCTGAGCAATAGCGGTTCGAGTCCTGGCCCGAGCTGAGCTGCTGCTGAGCTGCCAACAGGTGGCAGGACGGCTCAGCTAAAAATAAATAAATAAATAAATAAAATAAAATAAAGTAAAATATTGTGTAAAGGAGATTTTTTGCTGCCATCCTTGATGGTGCGTTTAGTATTTTATCATTCTTTTAGTTATAGGAAACATTTTACAAATCTGATCTGTATGTCTGTTTTCTCACTGGGTGTCTTTAAGAAAGCTACTTTTCCTCAGTCATAAAATTCTCTTCTGAGAAATATGGGTTAAGGTAAAATCAAAGACTTTTCATGGAGAGCGAGCAAGGTCTTCAAACTCAACTATGAGAATTAATGATCTAAGCAGGATTCAATTTTAGAACCAAAACATTAGAAATAATTTGATAATCAATTTTGGCACTTGAAGCTAGGCTAAAATCTATATGGACAAATGCAGAATTTTTTTACACAAAATGGTTGTTGCTTCGTTATTACACTCTAGCTGTGCTTGACTAGACAGTCTGACTCATATCTGCAGTGCACCCTTGGTTGTACAATCTGAACACTGACGGGCTTCTACTTACAAGTGTTATTTCTATGATTCTGCTTCTTTATCTCAGAGCTGGGGATGCCTCTCTTTATTAACGAAACCACTTCATTTCTTAGACCTATGTTGTATTTGATTCACCCTTGTTCCTACAAAGTCATGTATACTCATGCTGAAATCTCAGACAACTTTAACAAATATTTAGAAAACTTAAATTTCTTTTCTCCCTAAATGTTGCCCTACATTCATTAGCTTAGCATACCTGGATATTTTGAGATAGCTGTAGAAAAACAACATTGACCCTGAAACCTGAATTCAAGGCCTGGTCCCTTATGTAATTGTGCACAGGTAATTTAATCTTGCGTATCTTCAGTTTCTTCATCAAGATGGGAGATAATAATTTCTACCTCATGAAGTTGAAATGATATGAAATAATATATTATTGTATCTGTAAACATCACACTATAAAGTACTAAACAATGGAACCTATTACTCAGCATAAGCACATGTGCTGTGGTTGGATTGCACTCTCATGGGTCTCTGTGCTGATGGGAGGATTATGTTGTTGGATTTGTCACTAGAGGTCTATCTTTGAAAATGAACCTGATCTATATAATGTCAGTGCATCTTCTGAAGGCATTGTCAGGTCCAGATATCAGTCTTATACTATGCTGAGCAGGGCAATAATTATAAGCTTTTAATTGGAGCACCTGCCAGCCTTAAGCATTAGATATAATCATAATAAGTTAGTTCTCTTGGTCAAGTTTTCCTTTTCTTAATTTTCAAGTGTGTTACTTACATGTGTGGTATGGCAGGATGAGAATTGTGAGCATTACAGTCATATTGTTGATGAGACTACATATAATACAAAAGTGTAGGGGTGCCCTTACTTCATGACGGAGCAAGACTGGGGTGAGATGTGGGGCACTCGTCTTAGGCATAATATTGAAGAAGTCAAAACGTTCACTATTCCAGACAAATAATATTTTAATGCAATATTTAAAAATCAGAAGTAATGCAAAAATCTATGATGAACAAAATGTCAATTTAAAAAAAATTTTATTGGAGGTGACAATGGTTAGTAAAATTACATGGGTTTCAAGTGTACAATTCTGTAATACATCATCTATATATCACATTGTGTGTTCACAAAATTTTAAGTAAAGACATTTTTTTTTCTTATGTGTTGGAACATACAACTGCTTGGAGGAGAAACAAGCTCTCACTTTTCCCCTCCCCCCACATAACCATTTATATTTATTTAAATCTCTAGGTCTTCTGTGCTTGTGGGTATGCCTTAGGCACATAGGTATGGAGAAATATTTGTATCAATACAATTACAAAAGTGGATTTAAATAGGCATGAAGCACATTTTGTGGACAAACTAGTTTTTTTTTAGAAGACCTAGTTTTTAAAACTTTTTATTTTTCAATTACAGTTGACATTCAATATTATACTAGCTTCAGGGGTACAGCATAGTGGTTAGACATTTATGTAAATACAGTGATCCCACAAATTTAGTACCCACCTCACACCATACATAGTTATTACAATGTTATTGACTACATTCCCTATGCTATATTTTACATCCCCATGACTATTTTGTAACTCCCAATTTGTACTTCTTAATTCCTTCACCTTTTTCACTCAGACTCCCAACCTCCCTCCCATCTGGCAATGATCAGTTTGTTCTCTGTTTCTGTGAGTTTGTTTCTGTTTTGCTTGTTTGTTTATTTTGTATTTTAGGTTCCACATATAAGTGAGATTATATCATGTTTGTCTTTCCCTGTCTGATTTGTTTCACTTAGCATAATACCCTCTAGGTCCATCCATATTGCTGCAGATGGTAAGTTCATTCTTTTTTATGGCCGAGTAATATTCCATTGTATATATGTACCACCTCTTCTTTATCCAATAGTCTATTGATGGGCGCTTAGGTTGCTCCTATGCCTTGGCTAAAGTAATAAATGCTGCAATGAACATAGGGATGCATGTAATATTATTTCAAATTAGTGTTTTAGATTTTAGATTAATACCCAAAAGTGAAATTGCTGGGTCATAAGGTAGTTCGATTTTTAACTTTTTGAGGAATCTCCGTACTGTTTTCCATAGTGGCGGCACCAATTTGCAATCTCACCAACAGGTTAGAATTTACATTTCTCTAATGATTAGTGACTTAGAGCACCTTTTTATGTCTGTTAGTCATCTGTATGTCCTCTTTGGAGAAATGTTTATTCAGGTCCTCTGCCTTTTTTTAACTGGATTGTTTGTTTCTCTGGTGTTAAATTGTATGAGTTTTTAAATAAATTTTGGCTATTAACCCCTTATTGGATGTAACATTGGCGAATATCTTCTCCCATTCAGTAGGTAGGTAGGTTGTCTTTTCATTTTGTTGATGGTTTCCTTTTCAGCACAAAAACTATTTAGTTTGATGTAATCCCATTTGTTTATTTTTTCTTTCATTTCCCTTGCCTGAGGAGATATATACAAAAAATGCTACTAAGAGCAATGTCAGAGACCTTGCTGCCTATGTTTTCTTTTAGGACTTTTGTAGTTTTGCTCCTTATATTTAAGTCTTTAATCCATTTTGAGTTTATTCTTGTATGTGGCATAAGTTTATGTGGTGTTTCATATTAATCAATTTTGAGGATATTGAACCAACCTTGCATCCCAGGAATCAATCCCACTTGATTATGGTGTTTAATATTTTTAATGTATTGCTAAATTTGGCTAATATTTTGTTGAGTATTTTTGCATGTATGTTCATCAGGGATATCACCCTATAATTTTCTTTTTGGTAATATCTGTTTCTGGTTTTGGAATCAGAGCAATGCTGGCCTCATAAAATGAGCTTAGAAGCCTTCCCTCCTCTCGAATTTTTTGAATTGTTTGAAAAGGATAGGTATTCGTTCTTTGAATGTTTGATAAAATTCACCTGTGATACCATCTGGTCCAGGACTTCTTTTTGTTGGGAGTTTTTAGATTACTGATTTGACTTTGTTGGTAGTTGTCAGTCTGTTCAGATTTTCTGTTTTTTCTTGACTCAAGCTTAGAAGAGTGCATGTTTCTAGGAATTTGTGCATTTCTTCTAGATTGTCCAATTTGTTGGCATGGAATTGTTTATAGTATTTTCTTATAATTCTTTGTATTTCTGTGATGTCATTTGTTACTTGTCCTCTTTCATTTCTGATTTTATTTATTTATGTCCTCTCTCTTTTTTTCTTGATGAGTCTGGTTAAAGGATTATCATTTTTGTTTATCTTCTCAAAGAACCAGCTCTTGGTTTCATTAATTTTTTTTAACTCTATTTCATTTATTTCCACTCTGATTTTATTATGTCCTTCCTTCTACTTACTTTGGGCCTTGTTTGTTCTTCTTTTTCTAGTTCCTTTTGGGTATGGTTAGATTGTTTATTTGAGATTTTTCTTGTTTGTTGAGGTAGGCCTGTATTGCTATGAACTTCACTCTTAGAACTGCTTCTCTGTGTCTCATAGATTTTAGGTTGTTTTGTTTTCACTTGTGTTTGTCTCAAGCTATGTTTTGATTTCATCCTTGATCTCACTGTTAATTCATTAATTGTTTAGTAACATGTTACTTAACCTCCGTGTGTTTGTGGGTGTTTCCATTTTCTTCTTATAATTGATTTCTAGTTTCATATCATTGTGGTCGGAGAAGATTCTTGATATAATGTCAATCTTTTTAAACTTATTGACACTTGTTTTATGGCCTAACATATGGTCTATCTTGGAAAATATTATATGTGTGCTTTAAAAGAATGCATATTCTGCTAATTTGGGGTAAAATACTCTAAAGATATCAATTAAATCCGTCTGGTCTAATATGTCATTCAAGGTCTCTCTTTCCTTACTGATTTTCTGTCTGGGTGGTCTATCCATTGATGTCGATGAGGTGTGAAATTCCCCTACTGTGACTGTATTGCTGTTGATCTTTCCCTTTAAATCTGTTAATATTTGCTTTATATATTTAGGTGTTCCTGTGTTGGGTGCTTAAATGTTTACAAGGGTTATATCCTTTTGTTGGATTGACCTCTTTATTATTATGAAATGTTCTTTGTCTCTTGTATAACCTTTGTTTTAAAGTCTATTTTGTCTGATATAAATATTGATATCTCCACTTTTTTGTTTGTTTGTTTGCATTTCCATTTGTATGAAATATCTTTCTCCATCCCTTTCAGTCTGTGTGTGTTTTTCAATCTGAAGTGGGTCTCTTGTAGACAGCATATGTATGCATCTTGTTTTCTTATCCGTTTAGCCACTATCTGTCTTTTGATTGGGCATTTAATCCATTTACATTTAAAGTGATCATTGATAGGTATGTAGTCATTGCCATCTTATTATTCATATTACGATGGTTTTTTTCCTTCTTTTTAAATAAGTCCCTTTAATATTTCTTGTAATACTGATTTACTGGTGATGAATTCCTTTAGCTTTTTTTTTTGTCTGGGAAGCTCTTTATCTGTCCTTTGATTCTAAATGATACCCTTTCTAGGTAGAGTAGTCTTGGTTGTAGGTCCTTGCTTTTCATCACTTTGAATATTTCATGCCAATCTCATCTGGCTGGCAAAGTTTCTGTTAAGAAATCTGCTGATAGTCTTATGGGAGCGCCGTTGTAGGTAACTAACTGCTTTTTTCTTGCTGCTTTTAAGATTCTCTCTGTGTCTTTATCCTTTGGAATTTTAATTATGACGTGTCTTGGTGTGGGCCTCTTTGGGTTTGTTTTATTTGGGGCTCTCTGCACTTCCTGGACTTTTATGTCTATTTCCTTCACCAGGTTAGGGAAGTTTTTAGTCGTTACTTTTTCAGATAGGTTCTCAATTTCTTGCTCTGTCTTCTTCTTCTGCTACCCCTATGATGTGAATGTTGGTAGATTTGCTGTTGTCCCAGAGGTCCCCTAAATTAACCTCATTTAAAAAAATTATTTTCCTTTTTGCTGTTTTGATTGTGTGTTTTCCATTAACTTTAGAAGGCCTATTTTTGAAAATATTGTTAGGTATATGTACACACACACACACACACACACACACACACACACAAAGAATTAAAGTACAGATGGGTATTAAATGAAAAATGTAAGAGTCCCTTCTTGTCACTTTCCCTTTAATCTCTTCATTAATAGAAACTACTTTTGATGAGTTCTTCTGGTGGCCAGGACCATATTTTAAATGACTTACCTGTGTGTTTTTTGTTTATTAACTCCAAGCTGACTATCTTTACTTCCTGCTGTGAAAGACAAATAATAGAGATTATTTGCTCTATCACTTCTCCCTGCCCCTTTCTCTACCATGTTTCAATTTTGTTTCATATACAGCTATCTGTGCATGTATGTGTTTGTATGTGAGTGTGTGTGTGTACATGTCTGTGTTCTTGGGTCCATTTTGTCTGACATGCTTTAGTTCAGGAAGGAATTAATCAGGGTGGCTGCCATGTGCATCTCTCCTGTAGGAAATATTTACACACTGGGAGCCTTGTTTTTTTCTAGGCAGATCACTTACATTTCCTCAGAGATTGTTTCTCATCCTTTAGCCTAGGTGTGCATTGACTTTGTTGTGAGCAATGGCTCTCGCACTTCAGACCTCTGCTGTGCTTCAGTTACTCATGCTCCATTTCATCCCACCCACCAGTCATCTCTCTTTCAGGAATTTGCCCAAGTTTTTGGTTGGTCGATATTATACCCCTTCAGTTAATAGCACTTTTTAGAATTTGTCCCTTTGTATATTGTGATTATTTATAATAGGCTTTTAGATTATTAGTATTAATTGCAAAAAGTAGACCATGTCTATCTTTTAGGCATCTATTGTCTTGTTCCTTGGGTGTCTCATAAGTATTTATTATTCCTTCCCCAAGTATGACACAAAGTGCAAATAAATAATTATTTCTTTTGCCTGTTGGTTGGGTTTAATTGTGGGATCAATGGAATTAAAAGCTTAAACTTAAGATAGTTTTAAAGAATATGTTTACATTTACGTATGCGTTTCCAAAAAGTCCTTCCTTTCTTCCTTTTTTCATTTTATCTTCGGAACAATCAAGCTAGGAACATTAGTCAAGAATTTTATCAACATGTTTTACAAAACTGAAGCACTGGGTGATAAAGGTACTTTTCAAAAGATTATATAGTGGTTTGGTGAATGCTTCCACCATAAAGATAATATCATATATCTTCCTGAGTATCCTGATGAATCTCCTAGCTGAATCTTCAGCTCCAGAAAAATTTATAAGATGAGTTTCTCGAATTGGAACCCATTCCTTCATTAATTAGGTTAATGCAGAGAGAGTTATTTAGCCAATGTGAATTAAGTAGGAATATTTTACTTGATTATTATTTTATCTGGATCTTGCCCTCCTAATGCCCTTAAAAATAAAGTTTAAGACCTATCAGCAGACCTAGTGCCATCAATTGTGTATTATCTCCTTCAGTTATAAATATTGTCCTGTTGACTAAAATATTTAAAAGCTATGTCTTAAAAACAAAATTACCTAGTTCAAGTTTAATAAATGTTTTCATTAATATAGTCTATTCAATAATCATTACTATTGTTATGTGATGTTTTTTTCCCAGAATTAATTTAAAAAATATAATATTAGTGCTTTTATTATGACATTTATAGTTCTCTTTACACCTGGAAAATAATTAACTTCTAAAGCATTATAAAATTATTATATTTAAAACTATTACAGGTTTAAACAGTTTTCACAGGACAGTGAACATAATCTAGTGATAAACACAGAATTAGACTTGGTCACTAATATTTTTCTGAGATTGCAGTAGTTTCTAAACTATATGTAAACCAGCTAAGGGTCTAAATTACTAAAACTGTTGAATCCTATTAATTTTTAGATTTTATTTTGGATTTTATTAACATGTTATGACTTTATTATTCTCAGATCATTGGGATCACATAGCAATTAAGTAAAATAATTATTTTATGCATATTCCTATTATCTATATTAGTTTTAATATACTTTGATAATAATGTATAACATTAATACTGAGAAATTGTATTAAGTTTTTATTAGAATTTAATTGTTTTCCACTCATGCTTTGTCTAAATGTTAAGAATGGGGGTGGATGCATATATACTAATATACTAAATAATGTGTTAGTATATTTGTATGTGTGACATTGCATACTTTTTGTCCTTTAAACTTATGTTTTTTTTTTCCATGTACAGAGATATATCACCTACCATGTAGGTGTCCAGCATTTTGATATGTCTACATTTTATGACTGCAATTACTACTGCTTCTACCATTTTGTTTTATGATTCTCTGGTCACCCCAACTACATAGTGAGCTCTGTGAAGTCAGAGATTGTCTTACTCAGTTTTTTCATTATGCCTAATTTTTTATTGTGATGAAATATACATAACATACAGTTTACCATTTCAACCACTGTAAGCGTGCAATTCAATGGCAATAAATATGTTCACGTTGTTTGGCAACCATTACCGCTGTCCATTTACAGAACTTTTTCATCATCCCAAACAAACGCTATGCCCATAAAAAATAATGCCCCACTCTTTCCTCTTTCCCTCTACAGTCCCTGGTAACCTCTAATTTACTTTCTGTTTCTATGACTTTGACTATTCTAGGTACCTCATATAAATGGAATCATCCAGTGTTTATCCTTTTGTCCCTGGCTTATTTCACCTGGCATAATGTTCCCAAGGTTCATCCATGTTGTCTTATTTGTCTTTATATCCCTGTATCTTTCATAGTGCCTGACATGTGGAAGGTAAAAAAAGAACAACAAATGTTTTTTAAATGAAAGCATAAGAGCAGCAAAAAGTAGCATGTCATACTCTAGGGATACTCAACAGGCTTTCCTGGTGAAAGAGACACTGTAATTTAGAGGTTGGAAGAAGATTGGGGGAGATGAAGTTGGCTACAGGTGTTGAATTCCTGGAAGTGTTTGGATTTGATTCTGTAAGCAGTGGTGGGCCACTGAATATTTTTGTAGAGGTAAATGTCGTAAATGTTCTTGAGTACACTTATTTCTATTTTAAGAATGATTGTCCTTGTGGTTTGTGTGAAGGGCACTGTCTTAGTTATTTACTCCAAAGGTAGAGAAAAGAAGCAGTTTGAAAAGGGATTATAGCCTGAGAGAAGAGGAGGTGCCTCGTTTTTGTAAACATCTAATGTACTGAATATTATTTAGTATTTATAATGTCTACATGAGAGCACACCATGTTGTGAAGTTAAGCATATCTAGGTTGTTAATTTCAGTGATACTTGCTTGAATTGCAAAGTGTTGGTGACTTTTTAAAAATGAAATTATAAAGAAGAAAGAAACTTTTTGTGAGGTAAACCGTACTCCAGGATATAAATGAGTTAATATGTTTTTAGGTAATTTATATATTAGATAATCTGGCTCTTCTACAATCTGAAGTTTTAAACACAGTTGTCCTGGACAACTAACTACCCATCTATAAATGAGACAACAAGCTTGAACCCCATGAAGATAATAAAGCCAAAGTGCTGCTGGCATATTATCCGATGGGACACCCAACACCTTTGTGTTATAGACAGAAAGGTATGGAACAAGATGTGTTAACCTAGTATTCTCCTTTCTGGGTCAGACCTCACTCAGAGAAAGTGAACAGGACCTACCCCTTCTTACAACTCTATGTTTTATAACATCTTCTGAAGTTATAAAAGTCAAGCCACAAGTGCAATAAGCCAAGGAAAAGCCCAGAGTAGAGGGAGGACATGTGACTTGCTCCTGAGTTCCTGGGACGAGCACCAGCCCCCCTCCCTCATACCCCCCACACCCCGCTCCTTGCTGAGAGCTCTCTTCTTTTGTTCTCTGCGGCCTTTGACTCCCACTTCCTGCGCTATGATTCCTGATACACAGAACACTTAGAAAGTTACAACTTGCATTACTATTTAATATCCCAACTGAGTCTTTTAACAATCTGGAAAGAAGTAGTGTTGCAAAGTTAAGGAAATTGAGGCTTAGAAAGGTTGAGTGGCTTACCCAAGGCCACACAGCCACTTAATGCAGAAGCTAGGCTGTGCATCTGTGTCTTACATTAGACTACACTGTCATTTAATTTGGTGCTTAGCTTTTATTTCTAGATGAAGTAGTACTAGAAATTCTGCATAGAGCTCTCTGTATTTTCAATACTGCAAGATAATGGTAATAGATTATAGTGAATAACTTCTAGAGTGCTAACTATGACAGGCATTATTTTAAATGCTTTATGCGTAGTGACTTATTTAATTCTTCCAACAACCATATGAGATAGTTACTATTATTATCGCTGCTTTTTCAAATGAAGAAACTGAGACAAGAGATATTGCATTAATTGCCCAAGGTCACAGAGGCAGCATGAATTATTGGCAAAAGTCTAAGAGGGTTCAGTTTGGATACAAAAGTTCTATATGACATGATTCACGCCAAATACCTTCCTCCTTCTAGGCCTCAGTTTCCTCATCTGTAAGACAAAGTGGACTGCACTGTATAACTCTGAGATCCCTTCCAGCCTGAAGATTAGATTCTCTTCTTCTCACATAATATGGAAGATGTTAATACTGGCTTCTGTGACTAGAACCATGGTATTTAAAAAAGTAGCCTCTACTAAATTTGCTTTAAACTTTCTTAATATAATCTCTGTCTCTACTTTGTGTTTCCTGAGGAGCATAAGCAACCCTAGGCAAATACATACTGAATAAAATCTTGTTGAGTTAAGTTGCAAAATACTCCTCTAAATAAAACCAAAACCAAGGTATTAAGGGCCCACTGATGCCCTAACATGCCCCTCACGCTGCTGACTTAGGACTGGTGGGTGACCAACCCTTTCCCACTTGTAGCTCTGTGACAGTAGGCAGCAATCAAAAAGCCCTTCATCAAACGTGAGTCCAGGAAACTATGTATGTCCAAGTAAGTAAAGAGGTTTTTCGGTTCTTTATGAAATTCAGTCCATTCTTACAGGTTATCAGAAAGCCTACTAAATCACAATAAAACAAATCTTCACAACCAGGAGAGAGATGCTTATTGAGAGAGAGAATGTGAGAATGAGTGAGAGAGAGACGCGGTAAGCCTGCCTATATTAGTTTAGGATATTTTCATTTGAGAAATTATCATGGGAAGGGTCAGTTTCCCCAGTTTCCAAGGCAGGTTTCTTATCTTGACTTCATAACCAATTTTTATAAATAATGTCATTTTCCCAGATGCAAAGAGGAAAACCTTATGCCTTTCAGGCACTCTCACGCACCTTCAGTGTTTCATAAACCCCACTGTGAGTTCTTCTTTAGGAAAGACTCATGTAGAGCAACAACTGGATGGGACACACACCCAGTAGCTGCAGTGAATTCATGGATCACTTTACTATGGAAATCAGCTCCCGATTTCACTACTGTGGTGGTGGCCCTGGAACCAAACTCCTGAATCCATAAGGGGTTTGACTTCCCATTCTAGGGGAGTGAGTGGCACTTTCTGGTCTACCTAGTTACTCACCTTTCTCCTTCATCTATCCATCCTTCCATGCATCCATCCATCCATTCATCCATCCAAAATTTATTGAGTGCTTATGTGCCACAATGTATGCTGGAGAGACGAAAGAGAATTATGCACAATTCTTTTAGGAACATGAACTCATGGTTAAGAAAAATTTTGTATGAGAAATGATGCTTGAGATAAGATTATGACTTAAAATATATGTGTAATATTTGATGAAGGTATTTTAAAGTTCAACGTTGAAATTCTAAATACACTGTGTTCTTAATTTCTGCTTTCCATGTATGCTTTTTGGGGGGGTTAAATCTCCAAAAATTGAATTGCCAGAATTATTATTACTTATTTCATTTATTTCACATAAATGGCAAGAGATTTAGAGGAAATTGAGTACCCTAGAGGTAAAAACACTTTTATACCAGACTGATTCCATCACCTTGAAACATAATAAGTACTATTATGCCAGCACTTGATCAGTAATCCCCAGGTACAGGGAACTGTTCTAAAAGCTTCATATTTATTGGTCTATTAACTCATCATGGTGACCCTATAGGGAAGTTGCTTTTTAGAACTCCTTTTCAGATGAAGAAACTGAGCATGAAGTTAAGTAGCTTCCTCAAAGTTACCTATTATGAAGGGGCTGGGCTGGGATTCAGCCAAGTCCATCTGTTCCAGAGGTCACACTCTGAAGTACTCCCAGCTGTGTCACAATGCATATCATCTACCTCCACTGCAGTTTCCTTTGAGGAGACACCTTGCCTATCAAGAACATTCCTATCTTTTCATACACCAGCTTATTTTCTTAGTCCTTCTGCTATGTAGGGAACCATATCCTTGTTTGCCTGCAAAGGACAAGGACTTCATTACCATCTGCTGTGATTACCACAGTGCTTACCACAGAATCACATTCAAACTTACCAAGGCATTAAGACTCTTCCCGACTTGACTCCACTCCACCTAGGCAAATATTTTCTTCTCTCAACACACACCTTCTGCTCTAGCCAGTGTAGCCCCTGCCCCCACTCCCATTCCCCCATCATGTAGATGTGTTATGCTTGTGCCCAGGTGCATGTCTCTGACTGTGTGGTTTCTGTGTTGCTTCCTCTGCAGAAAATACACCTCTCCTCAGCCCCACTGTCTTCATTTATGTCACTATGTTTTCATTTCTGTCTTCACCATGTTTGATGGGCTGCACCAAAACCCTCTGCTTTATATACCTGTCCCCTACCAATTTTTCTCTCCTCAAAAACTCTTTACATTTGTAGGTTGTGCCTCTGGATGGGGTGCCAAGTCTTGCAGTGATTTATTCTGATACCTATAACATGAGACCTTGTTATTTAGCTCTTTAATATATTATTTAGTTTCTAGCAATAGAGTAATAAGCGTGTATATAGAAGGCAAAATTAGAACTTTGAAGTTCATTTCAATATACAAAATAAATTAAAATGCACTGATTTCATTCCCTAACATGGTGCCTTGAATGTAAAAGCCCTTCAATAAATATTTGAGAGATGACATTTTTTTGTATATTGGTTTGCCTGAGCAAGTACCTAAGTGTCACACCCAGAGTAAAGTGCAGAGAAGCTGGTTTTTTAGATTATTTTAAACAAGTAGGGAGCCGTTCATTACCTATTAAGAACAAAGGACATTTAAATGACAAAGTTTCCAGCCCATCCAAAGGTGTTATTCTAATACTTGTTCCCAGCTGGCAATATGGGGCTATAAGAACCTTTTACAAGCAAGTTCTGTCTCTTTCTCTATAAATGCCCTTCTTAGTCCTGACCAAAACAAAAACAAAATGGCAAAATAAAACACATATGCCAAGTGAAGAGCATCTTACTGTTTGTGGTTTTGCTCAAACCTGGGAGATAGGATCAGATTTGATCAGTCTTCGGAGGAAATCAGTATTCACATACAGTAATCCCCCTTTACCTGTGTTTTGCTTTCTACAGTTTCAATTACCCATGGCCAACCATGGTCCTTAAATATTAAATGGAACATTCTAGAAATAATTCATTTGTTTTAAATTGTGTGTCGTTCTGAGTAATGTGATGAAATCCTGTGCTGTCCTTCTCTGTCCCACCCAGAACATGACTCATTCCCTTGTCCTGCATCGCCATACTGTAGACACTCCCTACCCGTTAGTCACTTGGGAGCCATCTTGTTTATCAGATCCACTGTTGAAATATCGTATTGCTTGAATTCAAGTCACTCTTATTTTACTTAATAATGACCCCAAAACAAAAGTTTGTGATGCTGGCAATTTGCATATACCAAAGAGAAGCCATAAAGTGTTTCATTTAAGTTAAAAGGTAAAAGTAGGAAAGAAAAAAAAATTTATGCTGAGGTCACTAAAATCTACAATAATAACAAATCTTCTATCCATGAAACTGTGAAGAAGGAAAAAGAAATTCATGCTAGTTTTGCTGTTGCACCTGAAACTGCAAAAATTATGGCCACAGTGCTTGGTAAGTGCTTAGTTAAAATGGGAAAGGCATTAAATTTGTGGGTGGAAAGCATAAGTAGAAAAGGGTTCCAACTAATGACAGAAAGCATTGAGCCTGAAGATGGGACTCCCTGAAACGAGTGACCACATTCCCATAATTTTTATTACATTACATTGTTATAATTGTTCCATTTTTTTATTAGCTATTGTTAATCTCTTATGGTGCCTAATTTATAAATTAAACTTTATCATAGTATATGTAGATATACAGGGTCAGTACTATCCTTGGTTTCAAGCATCCACAGGGGGTCTTGGAATATATCTCCCACAGATAAGGGGCTACTATATATCTGGCTTCTGAATTTTCTCATAATATACTTATTCATTTTTTCATCCATTCAATTAACATAATTTATTAATCAACTACTAAATGAAAGAATCTGTGATAGATCATTCAATAAAGAAATTGAGATATTAAGTAACTACAGGCCTGAATTGCTGTGCTCGAGTTACACGATCTTTGTGTGTGTGTGTGTGTGTGTGTGTGTGTGTGTGTGTGTGTGTGCGCGCGCGTGTGTGTCAAACTGAGGACCTTTAGAATGCTTTTTACACTCTGATCAAAAAACATTTTTTTCAATCTCAGTGCCAGTGTTGCAAAATGAGATGGAAGACTCAGAGGGTTAACATGATAGCTGTAGGAACTTCAAATGGACAAGTATAACCCATTATGACTACTAATACTGATGCATCAGGAGAAAAATATGCCCTGAGAAGTAATGTGCGGAATAGCTACGATTGCTGGAAGCTGGTAGATCTAAGAACCTAAGTTATTTTTCAACAAACCATCATTCCACTTTCTGCTTCTTTCTTGACATTGCTTTTAGTAGGGCAAGAGTGACTTGAAATTTTTGTTAGAGTTTAACATTTAAATCATGTTCACTTTGGATGGAGTAGCAGAGGAGAAAAACAGAAATAAAAGAATAGGAGTAAAAGGGAATGAAAATGCTTCTGAGAGGCCACCATCCTGAAAAGATAGAAAACAAGCCACTGAAAGCCAAAGGGAGGGAAAGGACACTTAAAGGTGTGCCTGAAACCTTCCAAAAGTGATGAGAGAATTCCCAGCTTTTCTTGTTACTTGTTAGTATATATATATTTTAAAGATTTTATTGGGAAATTGGGGAGGGGAACAGTGCTGGGGAATTGTGGGAAGGGGAACAGACAAGTTGCTGTCCTTTTGTTCTTCAGTCTAGTTGTGGAGGACGTTGCCTCACTGGCCCATGTTGGTATTATCATTGCGCTCTTCCCGGGTGATGCAGATCAGTTGCCAGCCTCTGGACGGCCTCTCACGGCAGCTCTTGGCATCTCACACTGGCTGCAGACCGCTCACGCTGGCTGCCGCCCACACACGGTAGCTTATGGCAGCCCACTGCAGCCTATGCTGATGCCGGCGACTCACGGCAGCCCAGCTCCTGGTCGAGTTATTGTTCACCATCTTAACTGTAGAGGGCGCAGCATCACTGGCCCTCATGTGGGATCTGAACTGGGGCCCTGCTGCTCAGCGCTGGCATCCCAAGCCGGCTCTTAACCAATGTGCCCCTGGCAGGCCCAGTGTTTTTTTGTTTTTGTTTTTGTTTTTAGGAAAATTACTTGCTTTGAGATGTATTTCTTTTAGATTTTCTGTGTAATTAGGACTATTCTTTTTCTCTTATCTTTATCTTTGTTATTTCTCTGAAGCATCCCGATTTGGGGGATATTAAATGGTTAGGTAAAATTCATGTGTAAATATACCATTTACACATAGCCACAACGATAATGAGGCCTAGCCTAGCAAATCTACCGTTAGGATGTTATAGTTGCCAATGTAATCAGCATTAATTTGTTTCATTTTTTTTTCTATTGGTTTTTAGCTCCTTGCAAACGTTCACAAAGAATCTTTTTGAATATCAGTTTTGTGGAAGCACAGTTTTGGGTTCTTTGGTGAAAAGCCAAGATTCATGAGCCCACATCATCCTTCCCTAGTAAGTCCAGAATTAGAGATGGTCTAGTAACTCATACATTGGATGGTAGTATCTTCTAGAACTGGGGAAAGGGTGAGAAAAAGGATCAGAAGCCTTGTTCAGACAACCAATTCCATTTTTCTGAAAGCATGTCATCAATCATGCACAGCCTTGCAGACTTCAAATAGAGACTGTATCATTGGTCTACTTAACCAAGTATAATCGATTCTCATAAGATTGGAGATTCTTCATTTATGACTAAGATCTGTTTTCTTCCTATCAGCTTACATTCTAGAGTTCAGGTATTCTTCACATTCTTATTCTATTCAAAACAAAATCCCTTTACAAAGCTGTGTGCCTTTCAGATGATTTGGTCTTGCTATCAATTTCTAGACTTAAAATTGGACTTTTATTGGTGTTTATGATGCCTTGACCAGAATCCATAGACGTTCTTGAAAGTGGGCTGGATGGACAGTACTTATGTCATTCATCCTGACCTTCCCTCATAATGGGCATGTCCAACTTAGTGGCTGAACAGATGCCCTGGTCCTCCTGGCCAGACCTCAGCTGGCCATTTCTGTTCAGGTAGCAGAAGAAAACCTCTCACACCTGACATCTTTATGAGAGAGTTGAAAGATGAGAAGTGTGTATTTTTTAATATTTCCTTACCGATTTTATGCATAACTTTTTATTAAAAGATATTTCAATCTCTTAAAGATAAATTTTTTTATATCTCAAAGTAGTTTTATAATTTATTCAATTAATAATCTCTTTATTTTAAGACTTCCATTTACCTGTAGTCTTCAAATCCTGATGAATTTTCACAGCTCTTCTTTAGTTAAGTCAGGATATTAACAATTTCCCTTAATAGCTTCTGAAATGAATCACTGAAATGAGTCATGAGGCCAACTCCTGTACATGCTGTTAAATAGCAGTTTTACCAGGTCTGTATTACAAGCTTTTTTCCCCCAGATCTCTTTGTTTCCTATGTACAAAGCATTCCCAATAGTTAATAATATTGTCTTTGTTCTTCAATAACTTTATGAGAACATTCCAAGAAAAGTGGAGGAGGGGAGAGGGCTTTCTTATTGTAATGTGGTGAACATGAAATTACCAGCAGCCTTTGATCATCTGGGAAGTCGTAGCCTTCTCTCCTTCCCCTATCAGGGGTGCTTAACCTGAGGTTTGTGCACACACAAAGTTCTTAAAAAGAACTGGATTTTAGTATAATTGGTTTTATTTTGTGATTCCTAATGTTTTATGCATTCAGAAATCCCTTATTCTAAAAAGGGGTCTGTAGATTTCACCAGGCTTTCAAATGGAACAAAAATGTTTAAGAACCCTGTCTTAAATGTAGTTCAACCTATACAGTTTAGATGGTGAAACTCATGATCAGGGTGTGAGAAGAAAATTTGTCATCAGCATACTATTTGGCACTTTTATCATTAAAAAGGAACTAAAGTGATGATAGCTACCGTTTATCCATTGACCTCCAGTATTTTCAAGGCAATGTGATAGGTTCTTTACATACTTTTTAGTTTTACCATAACATACTACAGGGATATTATTATCATTCCCATTTTCCAAATGCAATAACTGAAGCCAGAGCAATGCATTCATTCAATCAAACATATTCCTAGAGTATGCATTCAGAGCAGGCACTGTGCTGGGCAGCAGAGATGAAATAATTCACCCAATGTCACCAGCACCACTAAGCCCATTATCCCTTCCACCATATGCTGCATTTTCATCATATCTCATTCTACATTAAAAAAGTTAAAAATCCTATTGAGACATGTGTAACTTGAAGAAGGTAGCCATTACATACGTGTTTTTCTCTTTGTATAAATATGAAATGTGATTAGGTCTTTCTCAAAAGTAACAATTCTGCTCATGCCTTTCTTCATTCTAGCATAGCCTGAACAAAACAGAGCCCAATCAGTGACTTCCTAGAATCAGCCCATTTTCTTCCAAGACTATCACTAGTTTTGTCATCATGAGACAGAATAAGAATACATGTCATTTCAGTGATGGCATGGGTATATCCTTGTATCCAAGAAAAGATACCTACTAAATATTTATAAACTTTGCTTCTAATTTGGTGTATGTGCCATTGGTTTGTGTGTGTGTGTGTGTGGGGGGGAGTGTTGGTGAGAGGGTGTTTTTGTTTGTTTGTTTTGTTCAATGATCTCAAGATTTTCACATTTGTGCTCTGAAATACTTAGAACAAGAGACTTTACAATCTTGAAGACAGATTATATTTTCACTATGAAATGTAAGCCAGATTTGTGCTAATAATAATAAGCACGAAATTTCTTGGACTCAAAAGAGCCACTTTCATGCCCAACTCCAGTTCTGGCTCAACTCCTCTTCTGGATTGGAAGCTGATTTGAGAAGCTGACCATTGAAAAGAAGAGATTTTAAAAGTGGGATGAGGAATTTTGGCCCATTGTTCCCTGGAGGAATCCCTAATGGCTTCATAGGGGGTAGGAAGAGAAAGACAAAACCACCACCACCAACCACTCCCTTTGGGTGTATCACAGTGGTTGGAAATCAGACTGACTCAAAGTTAGTGGGCATGGATGTTTTTTTTTAATTTTAACTTATAAAAATAAAGAAGAAAAAAATAAATATGTCCAAAATTCTTATAGTTCCACAAACTCAAAATGGAAAAATTTGAGTTTCATTTTCCTCAAATTTCATTCCAGGCTGACACCTTGTTTGCTAGTTTTGTGAGGAAAAAACTGTCCTATCGGCTCTGCTTGCTCCCCTCAGGGGAGAGCAGTGGACAGCTCCAAGCTGGCACCCTCAGGGCAACTCAGTGGCACTGAGCTTCTCATCAAAGAGGAAGCTGCTGCAAGGTATGCTGGGAGGCTCCACGTGACATCACTGCTGAGGCAGGGGCAGCAGTTAGTGGACCATCACAAGGCCAGTGGGGAGGGAGAACTGAAATCCAGGCCTTTGGCTGCAGGAGGCTCCTGGAGGCTGGGGCGCCTTCTCTCCTCAGCAGCCCCTTGGCTTAGCGAGGAGGAGCACAGCGATCTTTTCACGCCCATCTCTGAATGTGAAAAAGTAGGTGTTACATCACCGCAGCCAGGAAGGATCAGGAAGCAGTGCACTTTATACTGCTTAGGAATTCTTATTGTTGAAAGCGTTTTTGATAAAAAAAAAAAAAAGGCACACACATGGTCAGAGTTGATCTTTTTCAGAATAGTAAATAACAGATGTTTATTTTTCCCTTTCTGGACATCTGTTTAACAACTTTGGACATGATGAATACAAAGAAAGAAGAACATATGCCAGCACCATGCTGTATTTTTTTTAACGTTAGAAATAGTGTTTTTTGGGGGGAAAGTTTTTTTTTTTTTTTTTTTTAGTTGTCAAGTCATTGTTTTAAGTATGGGAAAAAATGGTTATCGTTTTCATGCATTGCCATTTTTCCATGACATGTTTATCTCTTTTCTCTCTGTATACCCCTTCTAATTGATACCTCCCATCCCCATGATGTCAATTCTTACGTATCTTCTGACAATATTCAAATCTTTGACTTCAGGCTACACTATGTCTCTCAGCTTCATACACATATTTCAGCAATCTACTAGACTTTTCCATATAGTTATGCTATAGGAAACTGAGACTGAACATATCCAACCCAGTGCTCACCGCCTTTCACTACGGACCTTCGCTTCCGACGTATGTCCAGCACGGTGGCCAATCCCACCATCCAGACACTTATGAGATCACTGACTCCTTGAGTCCTTCTTTTCATCTCACCAGTTGCTAAATTTGATTAACTCGCCTTCCTTCATACCTCACCAATGGGCCTCTTCACTCTCCTTGCCTTCACTTGAGTGAAGACTCATATCTTTAAAATCCTTCAGTGGCTTCTCTTTGCCTCCAGGGTGAAGCCCAAGCTCCTTGGCGGCACCCGGCCCCTGCTTCATCCTCCTGCCACACTTCCGACCACGCCTCTCTCCAGTGTCTGTGCCCCCGCCATGCCTGGTCCAGGGACAGCGTCGGGGACAGGCCACACTCTCTCATCTCTCCCCAGCTTTGTCTCTCTTTCCATCAAGAATGCCATCAAGGCTTGGATTAGAAATTTGAGGAAGTCTTGCCACTCTGGTTTGGTGACAGTCCTTTGTGTTTCCACTGGGCCCTATACAGTCCTCCAGCATGGTTTTAGATACTGTTTTCCAATCCTCTTTTAATTGGACTGGTTTCTCTCTTAGCTTTGATGTCAGAGACCAAGACATATTATAGTAATTTCTTTGTCCCTAACATCAATATAGTGCCTGGCACATAGCAGGTATTCAAAAATAGTGAAGCAATTGATTTTTCTGTAATTAATTTAGGCTTGTGAGCACGCCAAAGAGTGCTGTATTTATGCATGTTGTTAAATATTTTTCTTTCTAAGAAAAAAATATATTGGGTATTTAAATTTTACTTCTTATACTGAATTGTTTTTTTTAAAGATTTTTTATTAGGGAACTGGGGGGATGGGAACAGTGCTGGGGAATTGGGGGAAGGGGAACAGACAAGTTGCTGTCCTTTTGTTCTTCAGTCTAGTTGTGGAGGACGTTGCTTCACTGGCCCAAGTTGGCACCATCATTGCGCTCTTCCCGGGCGAGGTAGATCAGTCGCCGGCTTCTGGACGGCCGCTCACTGTGGCTGCTGGCCGCTCACGCTGGCTGCTGGCTACACAGTAGCCCATGGCAACCCACTGCCACAGGGGCTGCAGCCTATGCCATTGCTGGTGACTCACGGCAGCCCAGCTCCAGGTTGAGCTGTTGTTCAGCATCTTAGCTGTGGAGGGCAGCATCACTGGCCCTCATATGTGGGATCAGAACCGGGGCCCTCTGGCGTCCCAAGCCAGCTCTTAACCATCATGCCACTCGGCCGGCCCTATACTGAATTTTTAAGACAACTGACAATATCCTTAAAAGGACAACTTTGCAGTTAAAGAGAAAGATACATTACTAGTTTCATCCGTGACCATATTTAGACTTATTTTTAGATAGATTGGAGAGTCTAAGAGCTAAGTTTCCCAATTTTCTATTTGCCGCTCTAGCGCATTCACTCTGTCTCTCTCTCTCTCACTCTTGCTTTCTTCCTATCCCCACAGCAGCTATTTCAGTCCTGCATGATGCTACTCTAACGCCCTTCCTTGTCAGCCTCTTATCTTTCTCAATAGAGGACCTCACCTCCTTCACTGAGAAATTGGAGACCTTCTTACAGGAAGTTCTTCAAATTGCTGCACCTACCATTAGAGGTTAATTCATTTACACCATTTCATTTTATATTATTATTATTATTATTATTATTATTATTATTATTTTACCTTTCCCCTCCCCATTCATTAGACAAATATTTATGAAGTGCCTCTTCTCAGCCAGGCACTGCATTAAATAGTGCAGGTCTAATGTCATCCAGACATAGTCCCTCTGCTAGATCTGTTTCCAGTCTGGTGAGAGATACTAATAAGCAAAAAGGCACCACAGGTCAGAGCTACCGTGGGAATAAAAACTTGATCTTGGTGCTTGTGAGAGATGAAGTCTTTGGGAGGATGTACTGGGAAAAAGAAGACGCAAAGGATAATCTTTTCTCCAGCCTCTCAGATTCAGGTCCGCTCCTCAGATACTTCCCTGCACTGGCTCTTGGCACATGTTATTATTATCATATGTTCATCTTCCTTTCTTCCCTTATGGACTATGAGCTTTTTGAGAATGAGAACATTGTCTCATCTCTGTACCCACAATACCCAGCCACATGCCTGGTTTGTATATATTGGAGATGCCTCAATAAATATTTGGTGAATATTGAACATGACCATGTAAGACATAAAATGTTTGTTACTGTTGTGGATTGAGTTGCATCCCCCAAAAAGATATGCTGAAACCCTAACTCCGAGCACCTGTGAATGTGACCATATTTATGGATAGTCTTTGCAGATGCCATCAAGTTAAGATGAGGTCATATTCAATTAGTGTGGGTCCTAACATGATATGACTGGTGTCCTTATAAAAAGAGAAGAGACACAGAGACACATGGAGGACATCAGGTCATGATGGAGGCAGAGGTTGGAATGATTCATCTGTAAGCCAAAAAGTGCCAAGGATTGCCATCAGCACCAGAAGCTACGAGAAAGCCATGGAGCAGATTCTCCCTTAGCGTCTTCAGAGAGAGCATAGCCCTGCCAACACTGTGATTTCAGACTCCTAGCTTTCAAAACTATTTGTTTTCTGTTTTTGTAAGCCACCTGATTTGTGGTACTTGGTTACTGCAGCCCTAGGAAACTAATGTTTTTATTTTTATTGAGAAACATTGTTGTCAAACTGTAATTGGAAAATTAAAAAGGGTAGGGGGGAAGGTGGAGAAGAGTAAAAGTTTCAAATTTCCAGATATAAAACAAGTCATGTGGGATGTAATGCACAGCATAAGGAATATAGTAATAATATTGTGATAGTGTGTTATGATGTCAGATGGTTGCTGGACTTATCATGGTGATCACTTCTTTAGGTATATCAATGTTGAATAACTATGGTGTACCACGAAAACTAATATAATATTGTATGTTAGCTATATTAAAAAAACATCATTGTAGTTCCTGCTGTAATCCTTAGGAAGTCAAAATTATTGATGGGACCCCAAGCCAGGGGCCAAGTTGAGCTAGCAAGAAATGGAATAGTTCTTGCTTTGAAGATAATTAGCATTTGGAAGATTTTTCTTTTAGGCTCACCTAGCTATGCACTGTATTTTTAGAGTTGTTATTTAATGGCCTGGCAGGATCTGCTGTGCTTATTAAAGAATCTACCATGCGTTACGGGAGAATGGCCTCAGACGTTCGAATCTCGTGGCCTCTCTCTACAGCAGTGTATGTAAGGTTAGTCGGTGTCCACTGACTTCAGATCTGGGGTAGAAGAGGAAAGCATGTGGGAAGACTGAAAGAGAGGGTGGAAATGCTTCTAAATAAATCTCCCTGTGCTTGTGAGACCCTTGGGCCCACCAGCCCCAGACTTGCTGCCCTACCCCTTGTAGGTAGGGGTCCTGTGCCTAGTTCTCTGGTTTCTCAGCGGAAATGTTACTTGATTTGATACTCAGCATTTCTGTTACTGCTTGGTGATTTTGCTTTGTAAAACTCACATTTTAATGTTCTGAATTTAAGTAAAACAATGGGAGAATAAGCCTTTTTATAAAAAGCTCCCCATTTATTCTAGACTAAGTTGTCCCTGGGTCATTGGCAAGTACAGGTGTTCCTGTAGCTTTTAAATCAAATGTGTGTGTGTGTGTGTGTGTGTGTGTGTG